>NC_057808.1:461246617-461576140 GCF_018294505.1 Triticum aestivum | reverse complement strand
GGATTGGTTGGCCAAACATAGTCCCATGTACATTGATTGGGAACAGAAGTGGCTTTCATTCCAGTACAAGGGTGTTACTGCCACTTTGCAAGGAGATCTGCCTGAGGAATGTGTTTTTACAGTTATGGCCATTTTTCAGAATGTTATCTTCGAACAAAAGGAACAGTTACCTGAAATTCAGGCTCTGTTGGACAAGTATGCCGTGGTCTTCTCTCCTCCTACAGGTCTACCTCCCGGAAGACAGTATGATCACAGTATACCGTTAATCCCTGGTGCTCAACCAGTGTCCATCAGACCCTACAGGATTCCTCCTCATCTGAAAGTTGAAATGGAAAAGCAGGTGCAGGAAATGCTGCAAAGGGGAATAATTCAGGTGAGCAACAGTCCCTTCTCATCCCCTGCTCTGATGGTTAAGAAAAAGGAAGAAGGAGATTGGAGGTTGGTCATTGATTTTAGACATGTTAATGCTCTCACAATTAAGAGCAAATACCCAATTCCTGCTATAGATGAATTACTAGATCAACTTGCTGGAGCTCGTTGGTTTTCAAAACTAGACCTAAGAGCTGGCTACCATCAGATCAGACTAGCACCTGGAGAAGAATTCAAGACTGCTTTCCAAACCCATACTGGCCACTATGAGTTAACTGTGGTGGCTATGGGCCTGACAAGTGCACCCAATACCTTCCAAGGGGCAATGAACACAGATCTAACTCCAGTTCTGAGAGGAGAAGATCCTTGTGCAGTGTGTTTCTTTGATGATATCCTCATCTTCAGTAAAACCTTGAAAGAACACTTTATACATTTGGAAAAGGTGTTGAGTATTCTGTTGGAAAAACAATGGAGAGTGAAGTTGAGCAAGTGTGACTTTGCTAAACAAGAAATTGCTTATCTGGGCCATGTTATTAGCAGTGAAGGAGTTTCAACAGATGCTAGCAAAATTGCAACTGTTAAGAGTTGGCAAGTGCCTACTGATGTGAAGCAAGTCAGAGTATTTCTGGGCTTAACTGGGTACTACAGGAAGTTTATCAGGAACTATGGGATGATCAGTAGACCATTAACTGATCTGTTGAAAAAGGGGGCTATCTTTGTGTGCACACCAGCTACAGAGATATCTTTCCAAACTCTGAAGCAAGCTCTTATTCATGCTCCTGTCTTGGCATTACCTGATTTTTCTAAGCAATTTGTGGTTGAAACTGATGCTTGTGATGTTGGGATTGGTGCTGTTCTGATGCAGCAGGACCACCCCATTGCTTTTGTCAGCAGAGCTCTAGGTCCTAGGAACAGAGGGTTATCTGTTTATGAGAAGGAGTATCTAGCTATATTGTTAGCTATTGAGCAGTGGAGACCATACTTACAATTCCAAGAGTTCATTATCAGGACAGATCAAAAAAGTTTGGTGAATCTTTCTGATCAGAGACTGCATACACCCTGGCAACAAAAAGCTCTCACAAAAATGATGGGATTGAATTATAAGATTGTTTACAAGAAGGGTATTGATAATTCTGCAGCTGATGCTCTTTCTAGGAGACCACGGTCAGATTCTCAAGTGTTAGCAATCTCTGGGGTTCAGCCTAGTTGGTTGGAAGAAGTGGTGGAAAGTTATAAGGATGACATAAAGGCACATGAATTATTGCAACAGTTGTCAGTGCAGCCTAAGTCCAAAAACAATTTTCAATTGTTACAAGGTGTGCTGAGGTATAAGGGTTGCATTTGGGTAGGCAATGACTGTGGTTTGCACACAAAAATTTGCCAAGCTTTCCATGACACTCCCTTGGGTGGTCATTCTGGATTTCCTGTCACCTACAAAAGAATTAGGGCCCTGTTTAAATGGGTGGGTATGAAGAAACAGATACAGCAATTTGTGCAATCTTGTCTCATTTGCCAAAGGCCAAACCTGAGAGAGTGGCTTATCTTGGGTTGCTATCACCACTACCTGTTCCTGCAAAAGCTTGGGAGACAATGGATTTTATCTCAGGATTGCCATCTTCTGATTAGTATGATTGCATCATGGTGGTCATTGACAATTTTACAAAATATGGTCATTTTATACCTGTCAAACATCCATATACAGCCCAGAAAGTTGCTGAACTTTTTCTGGACAATATTTATAAGCTTCATGGCATGCCTCTCTTTATAGTATCTGACAGGGATCCAGTTTTCACCAGCAAATTCTGGCAAGCTCTAGTGAAGAGGACAGGAGCTGTGCTTAATATGAGCACATCATATCATCCTGAAACAGATGGACAGACAGAAGCAAGTGGAGTGTTTTTTGAGGTGTTTCATCAGTGCTCATCCGAACAAGTGGGCAAAGTGGCTTTCACTTTGTGAGTTTTGGTACAATACCAACTGGCATTCAGCACTTAACAAATCTCCATTTGAGGTTCTTTATGGTCATGGTCCTCGGCATTTTGGGATTTCGGCTTCAGACTCAATTGATCCTGTTGATTTGCAGCAGTGGTTGGATGCTCGAGCAGTGGTTCAGCAGTCAGTGCGCCAGCATTTGTTGCGTGTTCAGCAAAGGATGAAACATCAGGCTGACAAGAAACGCACTGAAAGAACATTTGCTGTGGGAGATCGAGTATTCCTTAAACTCCAGCCGTATGTACAATCATCAGTGGTGCACAGGGCAAATCATAAACTTGCTTTCAAGCATTTTGGTCCGTTTCTGATTCTGGAGAAGATTGGCGAAGTGGCTTATCGCTTACAGTTGCCAGCAGCTAGTCGTATTCATCCTGTATTCCATGTTTCACAGTTGAAGCGCTGTGTGCATCCACAACATGAGGTACTCAAGTCGCTTCCTTCTGTTGATGCTCATCTTCAGTTCCCTGTTAAGATACTGCAGGAGCGCCTTCGCCGCGCCGACAACCGATCGTTGGCACAAGTCCTAGTTCAGTGGAGTGGAGGGGATGCTTCTTTGGCAACCTGGGAGGATAAGGATTCACTTCGTCAGTTGTTTCCTCGTGCCCCGGCTTGGGGACAAGCCGGTTCCGAAGAAGGGGGGAATGTCAGCGATCATGGTACTGAAACAGAGCAAGCGGGAGCGCGCGAGGCCAAGGATTCGACTCGTGAGCCGGCTACTCGGCCCACTCGCGACCGGCAACTTTCCCAGTGGCTTGCAGGCCCGAACTGGGCCCGTTAAGGGTGTAAGCTAGTACATTACCGTTGGTGTGTGTTGCGTGTGGATCTGGGAAGGAACTGGTGGCTTCGGCCAGTACCATGTGCGTGTGAGCTTGTATCCGTCTTCTATGGCGAATTCCTCCCCAATTCGAATTCTATAAGCTGGTAGCTCACAGTTTCGTGTAGGTCAGCTGTCACGTACGAAATGCCGCGGCTAGCAATAACGGGGAGCTGCAAGGAACAGGTCGGCTTGGCTGGCCATGGAGGAAAAGCGCGAGTTAATGGCGGACCTGGACGGGGTATTAGGTTGAGGTTGAGGCAAGGTTAAAAGACGGCATTAGGTTGTGGTGGCGCTGCTGTGCTGCACGTATTGGGAAATCTTCCGATGGCACTTGACTTTGACTCAACAATAATCGGGGCTCTAGTCTCTACAAACTCATCTCTTTCTCTCATCTTTGCGGGGACCGGCCCGGCCGTCTTCGCGTCCGCATGGCGGGTGAAGGCATGAAAGCTCAGCTCGTGTAGTCTAGGTGTGGTGGTATCGCCCATGCCGTCGCCGGGTATTCGGGGAACTGCCACTGCTACGTGGCAGAGTGATTCGCGAAATCCGGTCTACTTGACTGGTTTTGGCTATCCTTTTCCTGGAGTACTACTACGTGCAGCTACTTGTAGGTGGAAGGCCGTGTCTTCTGTCGAGTTTTCCTGGCACACAGCTCAGCCCCGATTGTTCGGCGCCGGTTCTTCTGCCGAGTTTTTCGTGTACCCTCACACTAGACGGTGCATGTGAAAGGAGCAAGAAAAGTACGTATTCAAAGACGATTAGACGAGACCAGCGCGGCCGGCCAGCTCGTTGTGAACTGGAGCCCTAATGAAATCACCGACTGTCCTACACCCTCCCCGGGATTCTCACACCCGCCTGTTTAAATTTCAACCACAACAATGCAATCCTACACCCTCCCCGGGATTCTTACACCCGCCTGTTTAAATTTCAACCACAACAATGCAGTCCTACTGTGCTGTGCGTGTAGCTGGGGCGGGCAGGTACGCAGCACTCCCTTAACAAAGATGAGTGCGTAAGCTTTGACAAAGTCCATGACATTTCGCCAACTCCCTGTTCACGTACATGCATGCACAACGGATTTGTAATTTCGTCCCGAGGAGGCTAGCTAGCTCGACCATGATCGAACCAGGCTCGTTGGTGCTTTGGTTGATGGTAGCAGGTGGAGAACAGACGAGCGGTACCCGGCGGTACGTGCACGAATGCACAAACCCTTTCCTGGAGGCGGTAGCTAGCTAGCTGCTCCGGCCGGTTGTTGTCATGCAGCCGGTACGCACGCGGGAATGCACCACCGGGACCGTGCATGGATGAGGATTCTCAACCGGCAGGAACCGATAGCCAGATTGGAACATTCTCTCACGCTCATCGACAGATCTTTTCACTGGCTATTCATTTTGGTTTGATCGGGAGTCCTTATCGGTTAGCACGGCGACAGGGAAAGGGATTGCGGCGTGGTACGTGCGGTGCACATGCATCCATCGTGATTACTTCGTCGTCGCTGTGCGGTGCAGGGCGGGCCAGGGGGGACGAGCAGGGGCCAGGTCCCCCCCCCCCCCCCCCCCCCCCCCCCCCCAACCATGGAGCGATGCTTCGAACCGGTGGCCACGACGAGAGATAAAATCGCACGTATAGGCTTGTTGGCCCCCCCTAATCTCAGCGTGTGCCCTTAAAAAGCATAAAAAGGCCCATAACAAAAGCCCACTAGCGTCCAGATTAGCAAAGAAGCCTCGATCTAATCTCCTCGAGCAGTGAAACTGCTTTCTCTCGTGCGTGATTAGGTCTACTATACGTGGGTCAGATTAGGCGCCGCTGCCGCCCGTCGTGTGCCCCTGCGGCCCTGGCGCCGTCGTGTGCCCATCTGCCTCTGATCTCTTTGCTCCGTCGCTCACGATCTGATCTGTACTGTGAATAGAAAAGCCTATTTCATTGCTTCAGGTAACGAACTAGTAGGTTAACACTATACTTATCTCTCTCATCGCAATTCCCATCTCGTCTTAGTGTTGAAATTATACATTAGATTTTATTTGCTTTGTGTTTTTTATTTGAGATGCTATCAAAAATTCATATCTCGTATGTGTCCTAGAAATTATCGTGATGCAAATTATCTTGTACGATGTCCTATTTGCGATGCAGAATTTTCCTATGTTCACTGTATATAGTATAGCTAATTTCTGAAATTGAAATTCCTAAACTATGAATAGAAAAGGAACTGCCAAACACCATTAAGATTAATTTGTTTTCTATGTTGGTTACTTATAAAACTGAAATTCGTCAACTAAGAAAGAAAAAAACAACCCCAAACACCATTAAAATTAATTTGTTTTCTCAGCCGGTTTCTTCGGATTCTTGACATACTGAAATTGTTAATGAGATTGTTGTGCAAGTTCTCAACCTTGTTCTTTATAATTATCTTTTGCACTGGATTTTTTTCTATCTACTTGGCTTGGCTCTCCCTATACCTAAATCCTGGCTCCGCCCCTGGCTATATGCTATAGCTACCTGAGCCGTGGTGGCCGACAGTTATACGGATGCCGACCGCGTCGATGGACGGATCTGTGGGCGGGCGTAATTCAGGCGCGGTATACATCGGTATCTCTTGCAAAGCAGTAAACGGATCGTGATGGGTACTATATACACAGTGTGCGATGTTTGCAAGGGAAATGCGCGACTGGTTGATCGGGGGACAGTGGCTTGATCGTGGACAGGGAATCAAGTTGAGGTTAAGCTTGACAGAGGCGACGTCGGGCTGGGGCGGCGAGGTAGTGATGGTGCATGCATGGGCCCGTATTGGAATCTCCGACCCGGGTGCCCGACCGATCGATGGCCCGTCCTTTTGACTCTGACTTAGAGCGTCGGCTGGGCAGAATGCAAAGCTTGATCTCTCGATAATGGATACCAGGATATGTGGTGCCGCAACCATGTACTACATGACTCTGTGAACGCCCATGCCGTCACGTGGTATTTGCGAGACTGCCACTGCTGGGGGCTGGCTGATTGGCCGGGCAGGATTGCGATCGTGGGCGAGTCCTGCCTCCATGCACCATGCACGCTGGCATCGCTCCCGTAATCCGGTTTAGTTTTTTTTTCTTCTCGATTGGTTTGGTTCTCGTCTGCTCTCGACGTGCTTATGTGCAGTGCTTAACGACCCCAAACGGACGTCCGGTTTGGCCGGATTTTGTTTCTTTGGGATGGCAATGGATTCGCCCATGTCCGCGTCTGTCCGATGAATCGTGGGTGCGCCCAGCGCGCGGCCGCACCCCAAATCTTGTCCGTGTTGGACGTGATTAAAAAAACATAAAAACTTAAATAAAATAACTTAAAAAAATAATAAACACAGTTAAAAAAACTTAAAACTTAAGTTTACGGTCATGGCCACAAAACGGCCCAGTTTCACGTCCAACTTAGTGCCATAATTAAACTAAAAAAGGAAATAAAAACGGTCGCCGCCCGCGCTCTCCAGCCCGTGCCCGTCGATGTCGTCGCCGTCGCCGTCTTCAGTGGCCGCTGGTGTCGTCGTCGTCGCTGACGAGGTCGACGTAGGCCGGCGGCGTCCAGAGGTGGGCCGGCGGTGCGTGGTAGACGGGGGTGGGTTGGACGGCGGGAGGTGCATGCACCACCTCCTCCCGTGGCGACGCCTCCTGCTCCAGTGATCGCGGCGGAGTGACGCACCAGTTCACGCCCACGGCGGCGGCCATCTCCGCAGCAGTGCATGACCAGCCCCACCCCTGGCCCACCAGGCCCGGGTGGAACGCGGCCACCGGCTCCTCCTCAATCGCCTTCTCCGCGGCCACCATCTCCAGCTCGGGGATGGCTACCTCGCCGGCGGCGGAGCGGGCCATTATCTCCTCGAGGCCCTCCCATTGGCGCTCATCGTGCGTGTACATGGAGTCCTCCATGACACGCGCCATGAGACGGGCCTCCTCCTTTGCCGTCATGCGAGGGGCTGGTGGTGGAGATGGAGATGGCGAAGGCGACGGCGTGGGCGTGAGGCCGCGCACCCACCAACGCCCGCGCTCATGGGGAGCAGGCGCTGCGCGCTCCCGACGTGGCCGCCGCGGCCCAGACGTCGTGCCGGCGAAGGAGGCGCGCCGCACGTCGTGCTCGCCCCTGAGCCAGGTGTCCCACAGGAGTGAGTCCGGGGCGTACCTGTCGTCGTAGTACAGGTCGTCGGGGA
Source organism: Triticum aestivum (assembly GCF_018294505.1). NCBI lineage: Eukaryota > Viridiplantae > Streptophyta > Magnoliopsida > Poales > Poaceae > Triticum > Triticum aestivum. The sequence goes on along the minus strand of NC_057808.1, from coordinate 461,568,791 downwards.
GGAGGCGGCGACGGCGCTCGATCTCTTCACGGCGCGCACGGCCGCTCGCCGGGACCGGCGGGATCGGCACACGGTCGACGGACAAGTGCCAGTTGTTGGGGAGGTGGACGTCGCTCCAGGGGAGCGGCGTCCTCGTCTCCCAATAACGGCGGCACACATCCGCACGGATGTAGTGCCGGTCGCGCTCGTCGGCGGACGTGGGGGTGATGGAGAACGCGGGCGGCGCGGGGGCCCGGCGTGGTGGTGATGCGGGCTCCTCCTTCTTCACGGAGCCGGCGCGGCGCCCCGACGAGTAGCCGGCCTCGCGGTCGTGCTTGCCCTTGCGGCCTGGGTTCCAGAAGCCCATGGCTTCGAGGTGGCCGGCCGGCGAGCTCGAGGACAGGGGAGGGCTAGGGTTTCCCCTTGTCGGATTTCGAGGAGGCCGCGTGATGGAGTGGGGCGGTGTGGACGATGACCGGTCCGCGGGTTCCCCATTTAATAAGGACGGCGACCTTCCGCTGGGCCGATGATAGGTGGGGCCGGCCGCCCGTACGCATTGACGGTTGCGGGTGGGAGGTAGGTGGCCGCCCCGCAACGCGGCCAGACGCGGACGAGCGGCGCGTCCGTTCGGTGTCCGCGGCGACCCAAATCCGGCAAAAGTTTGCGCTCTAAATGGGTCGGCCCAGACATAAAACGGATCAGATGGAGTCGGGCCGTCGCGCGCTGGGCCGACCTGTTTGTCCGTTTTACCTAAACGAACGGGGCCCGACAGAATGAGGTCGCGCGGTGGAGTTGGCCTTAGGCACACAGCTGGACATTCCAGCTCGGCCCCGGCTCTGCGGTCGCCTTGCCTACGTGGCCCGGAACAGCTGCCGGTCCCGTCCATGCTGACCCGTCGGATCCCATGTTCCCTCAGCACGACAACCGGGAAATCGGCGAGCATGCACGGCGTGCGACGACGACGACGAGGACACGAGACAAGCGCGGACGGGCCACCGCTGGCGTTGGCGTCCTCGGCCAGCCAGCTCGCGGCGAACTGGAACCCAATTCCTCCTGCACTGCAACCACCTCGATTTCCGCTTCTACTGCTCACAGCTCACCCACCACGCAGTGCTACTGTGCAACGGTAGGAGTAGGCGGTACTGCTGAATACGGTCTGCTATAGTTTGAAAGTGTATGTACGAAACGGTCGCATGCACGTCGGGTCTTTTTTTTCACGTCAAGTACTGCAGATGCTATTAGCTCCTCAATAATACGGTCCAGGTTATGTGGACAGACCAGGAGCCATTTTCGGATACCGTGGTGAGAGAGAAATGTGGTACTACGTACACCCCTGCACCTGCATCGACATGATAAATTGCTGTCGTGGCAGCCGCCGCGCAGACCAGGGCGGCATGCATACTGTCCGTGCGTCCTGGCTAGCCACAGTGCTGCGGTTCCCGATCGGGTCAACGAAATGACGCATCGGCCCGCGGATAGCACTGAGGGTGTTGGTACTTGATACAATGGCGTCTGACGCAAGGAGATGTCTTAGGTGGGTTAGCTAAAACTGGACGCTCGGAGATCAATTAGTGGCTTCTCAAGGCAAAATCACGGCTGTCATGCACTGTGCACGGTGGTGCTCCTATGCAGTATAGCTCAAGGCTGCCAAAGATTGGGCTGATGGAAGACAAGCGTAGCTGCAAAAATAGAGGAGTTCACACCTTGCCTGTCCAGTTCCTGTCAATTTCCATCTGCAGGTTCCTCTTGATTAGCTCTTTCACGTATCCAGCCAACATGCATGCATTTCATCGTAGGAACGGCCCCCCTGTTCATACTCCACAGTTCACACTGAAAATCACGGAGCATTTCGCGTCAATACTGTGAAGAAACAATTGCTAGAACGAACTGTTCCCTTGATTCTCTGATGATTACAACTTATATATCTCCTGAAGAGACATGTCCAACAGACACAATGCTTCGAAGAGTCGGGAGAGAAGAGACGCGTCGGTTAGATTGCTAACCGACTCTCTAATACAACGTGGAGATTATCCACATAATTAATTACAATAATTAATTCCTAACAAATACTTCGAAACTAGTATGTACCGCGGACTAGATATGTGTGCCCTGTGTTCAAGACCATCGATCAGAGCCGTCACATGTCAACACCTTTCAATTCCGTAGTTAACTAAAAAACATTAGCAACAAATTTTGCCATTTCTTAGGACGTGTGACACTTTTTACTCTCCATCAATTTCTTGAGCAGTTTTCTCTTCTTTTAGGGAACCTCGCTCAACTTTATTAAATCACTTACATAAAATAAAACTTTCTTCAAATCACTTATCTGTAGATAGTCTGAAAATTGTTCTTGGGTTAATCGATTTTTTGGTCATCGATTTCGGCTTTGAAATATGTGCTCTTTTTTTCCATGGGTTGTATTGCGAGCTGGTTTGGGCTTTTTCTTACTGGCCACATTTTCGGGTAAGTCGATTTGCTACTAGGCTGAAACCCATCAGCTATGCCGCCCAGCCCCCCTCCCCCCTCTCTCTTTTTCCCCCTTTTCTCCTTTTTTAGGTCACTTTATTAGTTGTAATTTTAGGTATTTTTGGATGTTGGATGAGTGTAAATGTATACACAGAAATACAGTGCAATACGTGCAAAAGTTAATAGTTTTTCCTAGTAGTGAGTGAGCAAGTTTGTGCACATTTTCGTAATATATTTTTCTTTCTTTTTAAAGAGTAAGGGTATCTTCGACGCTAGCCTCTAAACGGACACCGCAAATGTCCATTTTCTTATCCCGAGATGGTCCGCGGACATGATGTGGGAGGTAGCCATTCAATCCTTAACCATAAAAATCCCTATTTGTCCGGTTTGGGGTAGACGGGGAGGGAGGGGGGGGGGGGGGGGGGCAGCGCCTTGAATTCATTGGGCAGATATTGACGGGATGGGTTTACAGGATCTGTTCCGCGCCGGAGGGCTCACGGTACCGCAAAAAAATATTCATTGGGCAGATATTGACAAGTGCTTCCACTTGAATACACGAAATTTATAAATACATCACTAGCTCATCGTCATACTAGTTCATCACATCCAAAATCAAGCGCAACATATGAGGTTGCAAGTTTAACCTTACAAATGTGTGATCAAACAAAACAAAAGATGACCGAATAACCACTGTTATAGAGAAATCAAGCGACATCCTCATTGTTACGCAGGGAGGGGGCCCGGCTCCTGCTTCACGCGGTCGCCATTGTGGAGGCCGCGGTTGCGCGGCGGGGACGCCGACTCGTCCTTCACCTGCCGGAGTGGGGATGCTAGCTCCCACTTAACGCGAACCCGCGGCGGTGTTGATGGTTCCTCCTTCACGAGCGCTGGCGCCGGCGGCGCCCGACAGTAGGATCGGAAGTAGGTCTAGAGGGAGGGGGTGATTAGACTACTTGACCAAATAAAAATCTAGCCTTTTCCCAATTTTAAGTCTTGGTAGATTTTAACACCTTAGCACAAGTCAAGCAATCAACCTACACATGCAATTCTAAGAGTATAGCAGCGGAATGTAAATCATTGCATATGAAGGTAAAGGGAGGGGTTTGGAGTGGCAAACGCAATGTAGACACATAGATTTTTGGCGTGGTTCCGATAGGTGGTGCTATCGTACATCCACATTGATGGAGACTTCAACCCACGAAGGGTAACAGTTGCGCGAGTCCACGGAGGGCTCCACCCACGAAGGGTCCACGAAGAAGCAACCTTGTCTATCCCACCATGGCCATCGCCCACGAAGGACTTGCCTCACTTGGGTAGATCTTCACGAAGTAGGCGATCTCCTTGCCGTTACAAACTCCTTGGTTCAACTCCACAATTTTGACGGAGGCTTCCAAGTGACACCTAACCAATCTAGGAGACACCACTCTTCAAAAGGTAATATATGGTGTGTTGATGATGAACTCCTTGCTCTTGTGCTTCAAATGATAGTCTCCCCAACACTCAACTCTCTCTCTCACACACACAGATTTGGCTATAGTGGAAAGATGATTTGAGTGGAAAGCAACTTGAGAAAGGCTAGAGATCAAGATTCTTGTGGTTGGATTGGAATGTCTTGATATCAACACATGAGTAGGTGGTTCTCTCTCAGAAAATGAATGCTGGAAGTGTAGGCACGTTCTGATGGCTCTCTCTGTTGAGGAGAGGAGGGCGGAGGGGTATATATAGCCTCCACACAAAATCTAACCGTTACACACAAAAGAACCAACTCGGTCAGACCGAATGTATGAACTCGGTGAGACCGATTCAGTCAAAAATGTGAACGTTAGGATTTTCGGTGGGACCGGCATGATCAACTCGGTGGGATCGATGTGCTAGGGTTAGGGCAAAACATGATCTCGGTTTCACCGATTACTTCAACTCGGTGAGACCGATTTCAGTAATGGGTTAACAGAGAGTTGGTCAAGCAAACTCGGTGGGACCGATCGCTCCTTTCGGTCAGACCGAAACGTTACGAAAGAGACACAGAGAGTTTGCATTGCGAAAGCGGCGGGACCGATCGCTCATTTCGGTTTGACCGAAATGTTACGAAGGGAAACAGAGAGTTTGCAATCCCATCTCGGTGAGACCGAGATCCCTATCGGTAAGACCGAACTGCTTAGGGTTTGTGGCAATGGCCATGTCAAGTGAACTCGGTGGCGCCGGATGGATCAAATCGGTGGGGCCGAGTTTGACTTTAGGTTTAGGACATATTTGGATATGAGAAAGTGGTTGAGGGATTTGAAGCATATCACTAAGCATTTTGAGCAAGTAGACCATTAAGCAACACCCCATCCCCTTTTAATAGTATTGGCTTTCCTATGGACTCAATGTGATCTTGGATCACTAAAATAGAAATGAAGACTCCTGAGCTTTTGCCAATATTTGTCCTTAGCATTTTGAGTGGTCCACATCTCTTAGTCCATGCCATGCTAATCACTGAACTTTCTGAAATAATCATCTTGAAAGAATATTAGTTCAATGAGCTATGTGTTGTTAAGAATTACCAAAACCATCCAGCGATTAGTTGCACTTTCATCGGCCCATCTGACGGACTAATTCTTCGTCCGTCAGAGCCGCCTTTGAGAGGAGACGGGGCCACTGCTACGTCTAGCCCTACTCGTCGTCGGAGGCGGTGAATATCTCCTTGCCGGAGGAGCCCGCCACCGTGGATACAGATGGTCCTGGTGAGCAAGGGCGGCGACGCCACGATCCTCCTCACGACAAACTTCCACCGGTGCCACCTGCCAGCGCAGAGAACTAGGACTTCGGCATCGTCACTGGGCTCGGAGAGGAGGAAGGGCTCGGCGAGGGGGAGGAGGATGATGCGGTGCTCGGGCGGGAGGGGGGTGGGGATCTGGACGGCGCCGGAGCGCGGCTTAAATAGCCGCGGCCAGGCCAGGCGGAGGGGCACTCAACCCGCTTTAATGCAGCGCAGCGGCCGGAGTTGGTTTCTCGGGACGCGTCGTCCGCGTTGAAGCGGGGGCAACGTGTGAGAGGTCGCGTCCGTCTGTGCTTCCTGCCCATCCCGGCATTAATGCAGCGCGGCAAGCAGCGCGGGGCGTGTGATGAAAAGCGCGGATGGGAGGGTGGAGGGTTTGGGTGGGCCAATACGGTCAGAAGCGGGCTTGAGAGCGGTCCGGACTTCCGCAAAACCCTATATGTTTGTCTTTGGTTTGCGGGTGAAAACACATCTAAATCGCGCCGCAGACCGATACAGACACGATTGGATGACTTCCACGGCCTGGACGGATGCGGAGGGTTCTAGAGTCGACGTTGAAGATGCGCTAATCAAAGGCCATTTCGGTATGAGGAAGACGACAAGCACACACGTTTTTCACGAGCTGACAACGGCAACCGAGGACGAAGCCGCCGGTCGATAGTTCGTTTGCCCTGAGCACCTGGTGACTGATCAATGTGCCAGCGAACAGATTCGTTCCGTCCTGGCAAAAAACACAAAATTGACGTGTGGACGAAACGAATTCACAAACTTAACAGCTTAAAAAAAATCCCTCAGCTGACCCTTTCGTGTGGCACCCGACAGCTAGGAGCCACACTTTACTGTGCAGTGTCTAGCTCTCCGGTGCTGCATGTCTGGCCAGCATGGCACCGCTGGGTCCCTCATCGAGCGGTGCAGCGCCTAAGGGCCTGTTCTGATCTCATCCAACTACACAAGACTTCACAAAACCAGCTTCTTGCTTCACCTGGTGATTCCCAGACGTTCGGCGTCGAGCGTAGCTTCTCCCAGCGCTTGAAGCCCAGCTGGGAGCTTGCTGGGCCAGTTTGGGCCGCTTGGGGGCAGCCCAGCTGGGAGCTTGCTGGGCCAGTTTGGGCCGCTTGGGGGCAGCCCAGCTGGGAGCTTGCTGGGCCAGTTTGGGCCGCTTGGCGGCAGCCCAGCTGGGAGCTTGCTGGGCCAGTTTGGGCCGCTTGGAGGCAACCCAGCTTGGGCTATCGATCGAGAGGAGAAGCCCCATACCGATTCGATCGAGGGAGTGAGGAGAGCGATTTCTTCTAGAGTGTACCGGTTCGATCTGAAGGCACTTGGTGGTGGCAGCTCCATGTAAATAAGGGGAACTTCTCCTTTTCCAATCGGTGGAGTTGGGCCGATCGAGCTTCATGTTTTTGCAATGCGATTTAGCTCAGCTCCTAGAAGTTAGCTTCTTCGATCAAAAGCGTTCGGGCTGGCTTCTCTCTGAAATTTTGTGAGTTAGGAGTTGGATGAGATCAGAACAGGCCCTAAGAGCTAGGCGCCGCACATGTAATGTGCTGCACCTAGCTCTTAGGCGTTGCACTATCTCTTAGTAGCCGCCGCGCGCTGGCCCTCCCCCACCCCCGCCCATTCCCTTGCAGTTCCCCCAGAACAGAAGAACGGCGGCGGCGGCTTCCTCCTCTCCCCACCTCAACCCTCTCACCCAAATACTCCAGATCTGAGGATTTGTTGCGGGGATTTGTTGCCCAATCCATCCTAGAAGGTAATCTCGTCCGATCCCTTTCTTTTTACCCAAATAACCTTCCCCATTCTTCATGTTTGTGGTGAAACCCTAGGCTTTGATTGTTTTGAAATTTGTTTGGGAAATAGAATGAATATGTGTTGATTTAGCCTATGTAGATTAGTTGTAAACATTGGGGAACACTATTGTTGTTGATTTGTATATGTAAATCGCGTACATGTGCTCGTGTGTACATGTGGTACGTTATCAGCCGAACTTTGTTTGCTGACAGTACTAGCAAGAACACTCCATGGATGTGGCTGAAGCCAGGCTATTCTGGAAATGACCCCGGTTGGAAAAGGCAAAGAGGAAGGTGCACTTCGAACATTCATTAAGGTACACATCTAATTCAGTTGGACATGTTATATATGCTGCTAAGTTCGATATCTCATTAACCTGTCCATGTTACAGTGTCAGGGCCAAAGGTTAAGGCGTTATCCAACCTTGTGGGTTGCCACGACCCCGAATATTCAGAACTAGAGTTGTCTAGGTCCGCTACACCATCTGATCCCCAATCTGACCATGGGGCTTATTTGGAGGATGATACTGCGTCGACAGCTGATCTGGACGGTGAGGGTGTGGTCACCCAAGAGGTATGACAATAGCACATATTCATCTCTTTCATGCATTGCTAACTTCATCATGACGCGCGATCTTTACCATATTTTTTTGCTTTTACGATAGGTCAATGATGACATAACCTTGCAATAATATCAAGCTCGGTCAGCCTGCATGTTAAAGCCTAGGAGGGGAATCAACTGGTTCACACCCGAAGACTACAACAATGAAGGCAAGAAGACGGTCGGTGGGAGCTCGCAGATGGCGAGCTTGGATGATGCTGTGAGCGATGAGGAGGAAGAAGAAGATAGCCGTCCAGAGGGGAAGGGGCGGCAACAAGCGTGGAAGGAACTAAGCGGCATCTTTTTCTTATGTGACTGAATTGGTCTTCGTTTTCTCATGTTGATGAACTCTTAGCACTCTTTGACTTATTGTCTTTGTTGAACTTGAAGTGATGGTAACTCTTACTAATGTTGAACTTGTTGTCTTTGTTGAAGTTGAAGTGATGTTGAAAATGTCATAATTATGATCATTACTGCTTTTTCCGTGATGCAAGTTATCAATAATTATTGAAAATTTGACTGAAAATGTATGCAATACTACATCTTATAATTCTGCAGTTAACAGAGGCATGGCGCCACACCCTACTGTGCAGCGCCTTAGATCTAGACGCTTCACACTGACTTAGCCGATTCTGGGGCACTAGAGAGCCCAGTTTGCTCTTTGGAGTCTCTGGATAGCTCCAGGCTGCCCAGATTAAATACATACAACTCTTAGGCGCTGCACTACTCGACGAGGGGCCCAGCGGTGCCACGTTGGTCAGACGTGTAGCGCCGGAGAACTAGGCGTTGCACAATATAGTGTGGCGCCTTGCTGTCGGGCGCCACATGAAAGGGTCAGTTGAGGGAATTTTTTTCTAAAGCTGTTCAGTTTATGAATTCTTTTTGTCCTCAAGTTAATTTTGTGTTTTTTGCCATCCGTCCTGGGGTCCGGATAAGCGGAGTAGAAAGAAGGCCGTACGTCTTTGAGACCTCACCTCGTTGGGTCCGGATCCAATGCTATGCTATCTGAGACGAACGCTGCTATACACACGATGCCACGCAGACGATTTGTGGACGATGCTAAATTCAAGCCATGTGATGCACAGCAGCAGCACTGTTCTACGGTTGGATTTGACTGTCGGCTACACATCGTGTGTGCAGTTTCGTCTGCACAGCAATTTCGATCTGAGACGGAACAGGTTCGGCGTCGAGTTTTTTCGGAATAAAATCGCCTCTGCGTTCGTCGATGCCAACCGTTCGGATCGACTTCGCGGGCTGAATATATTCTTGTAGAAAACGAGTCGTGCGTATGGATAGATAGAGGCCGCCGGGCAGATATACGAGACGGTAGCACAGTTAAAAGTGATAGGCTGATACGACAGTGATGCGGATCGAGCGGCGACCGGTGGTAGACTGGCGAGTTCTTGTCAGCCGTTGCTTTAGTATAAAAAGTACTACTAGTACGTAGATAAAGCAAACTAGTTGACGTGCACGCACCGGCCCGTTGGAAATGCTGGATTTATCTGAAGTGGACTTTCATCTCGATCATCGCGTTTCTACTGCTCCTTGAGGCTTGAGTAGTGGCTCAGCTGGCACGTACGAAATGCTGCGCCTAGCAACAGCGGGGACTTGCATGGAACAGGGTGGGTTGGGCTGGCCGTGGAGGAAAAGCGCTAGTTAATGGCGGACCTGCTGGACGGGGTATTAGGTTGAGGTTAAGGCAAGGTTAAAGACGGCATTTGGTTGGGGTGGCGCTGCTGTGCTGCCCGTATCGGGAATCAATCTCTGGCAAGTGACTTTGGCTCGACAATCTCTCTCTCCTCTCCGTGGGGACCGACCCGGCCGTCTCCGCATCCGCATGGCGGGTGAAGCCATGAAAGCTCAGCTCATGTAAGGTCCGTCTAGGTGTGGTGGTATAGCCCATGCCGTCGCAGGGTATTCGCGGAACTGCCACTGGAAGGGAGTGGTACGTGCTCGCGTAATCAAACTGATTTAGGTTCTCTTTTTCTTGGAGATTTGGGGTAGTACGTGCAGCTACTTGTAGGTGGACGCCGTGTCCACGCATGTGTCCATAGGTAGGGCTCTCGGCACACAGCTGAGTTTAATGTGAACTGAACAGATCTGGCACTTCGCCCTACACTGCAGCTGGAGCGGGCAAGTAGGCGGTTTTGACATTTCGCGCCTTGTTTTGGCCAACTCCCAAAGCACGTACTACGTGCATGCATGCATGCACGGCATATCTGTAATTTCGTCCCGGGGAGGCGAGCTCGCCCATGGTTTAAACCAGATACACACGTTGATGATGGCACATATCAGAACATTCTCTCACTGGCTATTCATTTCATCATTTGGGTTGGATCGGGAGCCCTTATCGGTTAGCACGGCGACAGGGAAAGGGATTGCGGCGTGGTACGTGCGGTGCACATCTATCATCATGAGTACTTCGTCGTCGCTGTGCAGTGCGACAAAGTGTGCTGCGCCCTGGCTAGCTACATGCTATAGCTGCCTTGAGCCGTAGTGGCTGACAGTTATATGGATGCCGACCGTGTCCACGGACGGATCTGTGGGCGGACGTGATTACATTGTTGGTATTTCTTGCAAAGCAGTAAACGGATCGTGATGGTTACTATGCACACAGTGTGCGATGTCTGGCACGGGAAATGCGCGAGTATTTGATGGTGGACGATGGCGTGATCCTGGACAGGGGATTAAGCTGAGGTTAAGCTTGACAAGTATGCATGGCCTGTCCTGGAATCTCTGACCCTGGTGCCCGATGATGGCCCGTCGTCGTTTGACTCTGACTCGATCATTGGCTCAGCACAAGGCAAAGCTCGATCTCTCCTCCCCCGTCCTAGTCCAACTTGTCCGTGGGGGACCGGATATGTGGTGCAGCAACTACTGGCGAATGTGGGAACGGCCATGCCGTCACGTGGTATTTGCGAAACTGCCACTGCTGGGAGCTGGCTGATTGCCGGAATAGGATTGGGAGACTGGGCTAGTGCCCCATGCATGGCCATGGCCGCAACGCTCCCGTAATCCGGCCTAGCTGCTTGATTGGTTTGGTTCTATTCTGCTCTCGATGCTGCTAGTGCCTACTCCTGTGTACTAGGCACACAGGTGGACATTCCAGCTCAATCCGGTCCATGCGGTCGCATTGCCTACGTGGCCCGAAACGTAACGTCACAGCAGCTGCTGGTTGCGTCAATGCTGACCTGTCGGATCCCTTGTCGCCTCAGCACGAGAACCGGCGACCATGCACGGCGTGCGGCGACGACGACGACGACACGAGAAATGCGCGGACGGACGGACCACCGCTGCCGCTGGCGTCCTCGGCCAGCTCGCGGCGAACTGGAACCCAATCCCTCGTGCAACCACCTCGATTTCCGTCTGTACTGCCCACCCACCACGCAGTGCTACTGTGCAGCGGTAGGCGGTACGCCCGTACGTACATAACTCAATACGGCCAGAGCCCTTTTTCACATCATGTTGTAGATCCGGTTGCTACATTTTAAATGTGTATACTATGTACAGAACGGGTGTCAAGTTTGTATAGCGCAGGTGTTATCTACAGCCACATATGACCCCTGAAACGTCCACGGACGCATTCAGACGCGTCCGCAGACAGTGACCGCGCACGCCTTAAATTTCACTTGTTACATCCAAACATCATATAATAGTTTCCTAAATCTATACTAAGACATGCAAATGAACTAACCTACGTACTACGTCGATCACCTAGCTACTCATCTCGGAGATGTCGACGATCTTCGTGCCCGACTCGAGCAACATGGCCGGCAGCAGCTGCTGCAGCTCCTCCGGCTGCTCCTCTCGGGCCTCCTCCGCCTCTATCTCTGCGTCGAGTTCGGCGAAGAGCGCGCCAGACTCCGCCTGCTTCCGCCGGAGAAACACCCGGTTGGCCTCCATATAGGACTCATCCTGGATGGACTCCAGGATGGCCCGTTGCTCTGCCATTTCGTCGGACTAGGCGACGGCGAACTCCGCCTCCGCCTGCTCCATGTTGATGGCCGGCAGCTGCTGGTCCGGCTCCTCTGCCTCCTCCACTTCTATCGGCGCCAGCTCCTCCTCCTCCTCTCCTCCCAGTTGCTCCTCCTCCGGCTCCGACAGCGATGTAGGCTGGGCGCGCGCTTTTCTCCCCCGGATCTCCTGCTAGATCTCGGCGTGAGCACTGCGTAGTACGCGATCTTAGTCCGGACCATGGCGGAGCGCCAGAGTGTGGGCAGAGCGTCGGAGAGGGAGATGGAGGAGGTGGATGGGCTCACACTGGCGGCGCGGAGCGGGGGGAGGTGGATGGACTAGGGTTGCGGGACTCCGATCGGCTTAAATAGGCCGATTTGCTCTCGGGCGGCGAGCCGGAGCGGCGCCACGCGGCGTCCACACGCGGCGAGGAAGAAGGCGTCCGTCGAACCGTCGGTTCCGCGCGAGTCCGCGTGGGACCCCTTCGTCAGTCCTATGTGTTGGGCGAGCCCGATCGCGTCCGGGCGCCCCCATATCCGCCCCATATTTGAGTTGGATATGGAGGATGCCGGTCAGCCCGTTTAAGGAGCTTGTGTGAATTAAAAAAACGTGAGTGGACAGTAACCGAGAGGCCCGCTCGGGCATATGACGCGGGTTTGAAGCGCCGGCTGTAGATGCTCTTAGCTCCTTGATAGTACGCTGATACTAAACCTGATCATTTGTCGGGCCGGGTCGGGATCGGGCCATGCTTGACAAAGCCCGAAGAAAAAATCCCAAGCCCTAGCCCGGCCCGGCCCAAAGTACATGAACAGTGACATGTTTTAATTAAATTAATCAGTTTCAGGATATTATATTAATTTATTATACCTATATTCGATTAAAATATGTTTATATATATATATATTGGGCTTTCGGGCCGGGCTTTGGGTCAGAAAGTGGAGCCCATGCCCGGCCTGAATGTCGAGCTTCGGGTTTGGGCTGGTGGGCCGGGTTGTCCATGACCAGGTCCAGCTTATACGTACACGTTTAGTTTCGCATACGGTTCAGGTTATCTGGACAGAGCAGTAGTCATTTTCTGATACCGTGGTGAGAGAGAAATGTGGTACTAGTACACCCCTGCATCGACATGATAAATTGCTTTCGTGGCTGCCGCCGTGCAGTGCAGACAAGGGCGGCATGCATACTGTACGTGCGTCGCGTCCGGAGTCCTGCCTAGCCACAGTGGTGGGCAGTGCTGCACACCCCGATCGGGTGGACGAAATGATGCATCGGCCCGCGGATAGCACTCAGGGTGTTGGTACTATGGTGTCTCACGCAAGGAGATGTTTAGCTAAAACTGGCCGACGCTGGAAGATCAATTAGTAGCTTCTTTAGGCAAAATCACGGCTGTCATGCACTGTGAACGGTGGTGCTCCTATGCAGTATACCTGAAGGCTGGCAAGATTGGGCTACTGGAAGACAAGCATAGCTGCAAAAATACAGGAGTTCACGCCTCACCTGACAAAGGCGCTTACAGCTTACTTAATCACGAGTCATCTTTCACTCGGAGCATTCATAAACACCCATGTCCAGTTCCTGTCCATTTCCAGCTGCAGGTTCCAGCCAACATGCATTTCATCGTAGGAACGGCCCCCCCGTTCATACTCCACAGTTCACACTCAAAATCACGGAGCATTTCGCGTCAATATTTCGAAACTATGTACTGCGGACTAGACATGTCGTGTGCCCTTGTTCAAGACGATCGATCAGAGCGGCCACATGTCGACCCCTTCCAATTCCCGTAGTTAACTTGAAAAAAACAGCAGCAACACATTTTGCCATTTCTTAGGGCGTGTGACACTTTTTACTCTCCAAAACTTCTAGATCAGTTTTCTTCTTTTTGTAGGGAACCTCGCTCAACTTTATTAAATCACTTAAATAAAAAAACTATTAAATCACTTTAGTTATATGTAAATTGTCAGAAAATTGTTTCTAGGTCAGTCGATTTTTTGGCCATTGATTTCAGCTTTTAGATTTGTGCTCTTTTTTCCCTGGGCTGTTTTGGGATTTATTTTTTTGACTGACCACATTTTTGGGTCAGTCGATTTGCTACTAGGCTGAAACCCATCAGCTGTGCCGCCCAGCCCTCCCCTCTCTCCCATTTCCCCTTGTTTTTATGTGTTTCTCATTTTTTAGCTTACTTTATTAGTTGTTATTTTAGGTATCTTTTGGATGTTGGATGAGTGTAAATGTACACACAGATATACTATGCAATACATGCGAAAATTACATGATTATATTAATAGTTTTTGCATACTACAAAAGCAATTTTATTGCAAAGTAGTGAGCAAATTGGTGCAACATTTTTTATGTATTTTTTTCTTTTAAAGAGTAAGGATACCTTCGACGCTAGCCTCAAAACGGATATCGCAAATGTCCTTTTTTCTATCTGGACATGGTCCGCGGATATGATGTGGGAGGAAGCCATTCAATCCTTAATCACAAAAATCCCTACTTGTCCGGTTTGGAGGCAGAGCATCTCTAGCAGATCTGGTATAAACGCGTCTTGCGGGACGGGTTTACGAAATCTGTTCCGTGCCAGGGGCTCGCAATTTCGCAAAAAAATATATATTCATAGGACATATATTGACAAGTGCTTGCATATGAATACATGAAATTTATATATACATCACTAGTTCATCATCATACTAGTTCATCACGTTCAAAATCATGCGCAACATATGAGGTAACAAGTTTAGCCTTACAAATGTGTGATCAAACAAAACAAAATGACCACCGGTCATAGAGAAATCAAAGCAACATCCTCATTATTGCGCGGGGAGGGGGACGTTGGCTCCTGCTTCATGCGGCTGCCGATGTAGAAGCTGCGGTTGCGCGGCGGGGACGTCGACTCGTCCTTCCCCCATCGGAGTGGGGATGCCGGCTCCCGGTTAATGCGGACCAGCGGCGGGAACGGTGGCTCCTCCTTCACGCGGGCCAGCGACGGCGTTTCTTGGCCTGTCTGACGGACGAATTCTTCATCCGTCAGAGTTGTCTCCAAGAGGAGACTGGGCCGCGGTTGCGCTGGTCTTGCTTGTCTCCGGAGGAGATGACTATCTCCTCGCCGGAGAATGAGGGCGGTGACACCACGATCCGCACGACGACAAACTTCCACCGGGGCCGCTTGCCGCCGAGAACTAGGACTTCGGCATCGCCGCTAGGCTTGGAGAGGAGGAAGGGCTCGGCGAGGGGGAGGAGAACGGTGTGGTGCTCGGGCGAGGGGGGTGCGGATCTGGACGGCGCCGGAGCACAACTTAAATTGTTGGAAATATGCCCTAGAGGAAATAATAAATGGTTATTATTATATTTCTTTGTTCATGATAATTGTCTATTGTTCATGCTATAATTGTGTTATCCGGAAATCGTAATACATGTGTGAATACATAGACCACAACGTGTCCCTAGTAAGCCTCTAGTTGATCAACAGATAGTCATGGTTTCCTGACTATGGACATAGGATGTCATTGATAACGGGATCACATCATTAGGAGAATGATGTGATGGACAAGACCCAATCCTAAGCATAGCTCGAAGATCGTGTAGTTCGTTTGCTAGAGCTTTTCCAATGTCAAGTATCTTCTCCTTAGACCATGAGATCGTGCAACTCCCGGATACCGTAGGAGTATTTTGGGTGTGCCAAACGTCACAACGTAACTGGGTGACTATAAAGGTACACTACGGGTATCTCCGAAAGTGTCTGTTGGGTTGGCACGGATCGAGACTCGGATTTGTCACTCCGTATGACGGAGAGGTATCTCTGGACCCACTCGGTAATGCATCATCATAATGAGCTCAATGTGACTAAGGCGTTAGTCACGGGATCATGCATTGCGATACGAGTAAAGAGACTTGCCGGTAATGAGATTGAACAAGGTATTGGGATACCGACGATCGAATCTCAGGCAAGTAACATACCGATTGACAAAGGGAATTGTATACGGGATTGATTGAATCCTCGACATCGTGGTTCATCCGATGAGATCATCGTGGAAAATGTGGGAGCCAACATGGGTATCCAGATCCCGCTGTTGGTTATTGACCGGAGAGGCGTCTCGGTCATGTCTGCATGTCTCCCGAACCCGTAGGGTCTACACACTTAAGGTTCGGTGACGCTAGGGTTGTAGAGATATGAGTATGCGGAAACCCGAAAGTTGTTCGGAGTCCCGGATGAGATCCCGGACGTCATGAGGAGTTCCGGAATGGTCCGGAGGTGAAGAATTATATATAGGAAGTCCAGTTTCGGCCACCGGGAAAGTTTCGGGGGTTATCGGTATTGTACCGGGACCACCGGAAGGGTCCCGGGGGTCCACCGGGTGGGGCCACCTATCCCGGAGGGCCCCATGGACTGAAGTGGGAAGGGAACCAGCCCTTAGTGGGCTGGGGCGCCCCCCCATGGGCCTCCCCCCTGCGCCTAGGGTTGGAAACCCTAGGGTGGGGGGGCGCCCCACTTGACTTGGGGGTAAGTTACCCCCCTGGCCGCCGCCCCCCCTCCAGATGGGTTCTAGGCCGGCGCCCCCCCCTCGCAGGGGGCCTATATAAAGGGGGGGGAGGGAGGGCAGCAACATTACAGCCTTGGGCGCCTCCCTCCTCCCCTGCTACACCTCTCCCTCTCGCAGACGCTCGGCGAAGCCCTGCCGAGATCCCGCTACATCCACCTGTTGGGAATCGTAGCATAATTTTAAAATTTTCCTACGCTCACCAAGATGCATCTATGGAGTATACTAGCAATGAGGGGAAAGGAGTGCATCTACATACCCTTGTAGATCGCGAGCGGAAGCGTTCCAATGAACGTGGATGACGGAGTCGTACTCGTCGTGATTCAAATCACCGATGACCGAGTGCCGAACGGACGACACCTCCGCGTTCAACACACGTACGGTACAGCGACGTCTCCTCCTTCTTGATCCAGCAAGGGGGAAGGAGAGGTTGGTGGAGATCCAGCAGCACGACGGCGTGGTGGTGGATGCAGCGGGATGTCGGCAGGGCTTCGCCGAGCTTATACGAGAGAGAGAGGTGTTGCAGGGGAGGAGGGAGGCGCCCAAGGCTGTGTTGTTGCTGCCCTCCCTCCCCCCCTTTATATAGGCCCCCTGGGAGGGGGGGCGCCGGCCACAACCCATCTAGGGCAAGTGGCGGCGGCCAAGGGGGGGGACTTGCCCCCCAAGGCAAGTGGGGCGCCCCCCCACCCTAGGGTTTCCAACCCTAGGCACAGGGGGGAGGCCCATGGGGGGCGCCCCAGCCCACTAGGGGCTGGTTACCCTCCCACTTCAGCCCATGGGGCCCTCCGGGATATGTGGCCCCACCCGATGGACCCCCGGGACCCTTCCGGTGGTCCCGGTACAATACCGGTAACCCCCGAAACTTTCCCGGTGGCCGAAACTTGACTTCCTATATATAATTCTTCACCTCCCGACCATTCCGGAACCTCTTGTGACGTCCGGGATCTCATCCGGGACTCCGAACAACTTTCGGGTTTCCGCATACACATATCTCTACAATCCTAGCGTCACCGAACCTTAAGTGTGTAGACCCTACGGGTTCGGGAGACATGCAGACATGACCGAGACGCCTCTCCGGTCAATAACCAACAGCGGGATCTGGGTACCCATGTTGGCTCCCACATGTTCCACGATGATCTCATCGGATGAACCACGGTGTCGAGGATTCAATCAAGCCCGTATACAATTCCCTTTGTCAATCGGTATGTTACTTGCCCGAGATTCGATCGTCGGTATCCCAATACCTTGTTCAATCTCGTTACCGGCAAGTCTCTTTACTCGTACCGCAATGCATGATCCCGTGACTAACGCCTTAGTCACATAGAGCTCATTATGATGATGCATTACCGAGTGGGCCCAGAGATACCTCTCCGTCACACGGAGTGACAAATCCCAGTCTCGATCCGTGCCAACCCAACAGACACTTTCGGAGATACCCGTAGTGCACCTTTATAGTCACCCAGTTACGTTGTGACGTTTGGCACACCCAAAGCACTCCTACGGTATCCGGGAGTTGCACGATCTCATGGTCTAAGGAAAAGATACTTGACATTGGAAAAGCTCTAGCAAACGAAACTACACGATCTTTTATGCTAAGCTTAGGATTGGGTCTTGTCCATCACATCATTCTCCTAATGATGTGATCCCGTTATCAATGACATCCAATGTCCATAGTCAAGAAACCATGACTATCTGTTGATCAACGAGCTAGTTAACTAGAGGCTTACTAGGGACACGTTGTGGTCTATGCATTCACACATGTATTACGATTTCCGGACAATACAACTATAGCATGAACAATAGACAATTATCATGAACAAAGAAATATAATAATAACCATTTATTATTGCCTCTAGGGCATATTTCCAACAGTCTCCCACTTGCACTAGAGTCAATAATCTAGTTACATTGTGATGAATCGAACACCCATTGCGTCCTGGTGTTGATCATGTTTTGCTCTAGGGAGAGGTTTAGTCAACGGATCTGCTACATTCAGGTCCGTATGTACTTTACAAATATCTATATCTCCATTTTGAACACTTTCACGAATGGAGTTGAAGCGACGCTTGATATGCCTGGTCTTCCTGTGAAACCTGGGCTCCTTCGCAAGGGCAATAGCTCCAGTGTTGTCACAGAAGAGAGTCATTGGGCCCGACGCATTGGGAATCACCCCTAGGTCGGTAATGAACTCCTTCATCCAGACTGCTTCCTGTGCTGCCTCCGAGGCTGCCATGTACTCCGCTTCACATGTAGATCCCGCCACGACGCTTTGCTTGCAACTGCACCAGCTTACTGCTCCTCCATTCAAAACATACACGTATCCGGTCTGTGACTTCGAGTCATCCAGATCTGTGTCGAAGCTAGCGTCGACGTAACCCTTTACGACGAGCTCTTCGTCACCTCCATAAACGAGAAACATATCCTTAGTCCTCTTCAGGTACTTCAGGATATTCTTGACCGCTGTCCAGTGTTCCATGCCGGGATTACTTTGGTACCTTCCTACCAAACTTACGGCAAGGTTTACATCAGGTCTGGTACACAGCATGGCATACATAATAGACCCTATGGCCGAGGCATAGGGGATGACACTCATCTTTTCTATATCTTCTGCCGTGGTCGGGCATTGAGCCGTGCTCAATTGCACACCTTGCAATACAGGCAAGAACCCCTTCTTGGACTGATCCATATTGAACTTCTTCAATATCTTGTCAAGGTATGTACTCTGTGAAAGACCAATGAGGCGTCTCGGTCTATCTCTATAGATCTTGATGCCTAGTATATAAGCAGCTTCTCCAAGGTCCTTCATTGAAAAACACTTATTCAAATAGGCCTTTATACTTTCCAAGAATTCTATATCATTTCCCATCAATAGTATGTCATCCACATATAATATGAGAAATGCTACAGAGCTCCCACTCACTTTCTTGTAAACACAGGCTTCTCCATAAGTCTGTGTAAACCCAAACGCTTTGATCATCTCATCAAAGCGAATGTTCCAACTCCGAGATGCTTGCACCAGCCCATAGATTGAGCGCTGGAGCTTGCATACTTTGTTAGCATTCTTAGGATCGACAAAACCTTCTGGCTGCATCATATACAACTCTTCCTTAAGGAAGCCGTTAAGGAATGCCGTTTTGACGTCCATCTGCCATATCTCATAATCATAGTATGCGGCAATTGCTAACATGATTCGGACGGACTTCAGTTTCGCTACTGGTGAGAAAGTCTCATCGTAGTCAACCCCTTGAACTTGTCGATAACCCTTAGCGACAAGTCGAGCTTTGTAGATGGTCACATTACCATCCGCGTCCGTCTTCTTCTTAAAGATCCATTTGTTTTCTATGGCTCGCCGCTCATCGGGCAAGTCAGTCAAAGTCCATACTTTGTTTTCATACATGGATTCTATCTCGGATTTCATGGCTTCTAGCCATTTATCGGAATCCGGACCCGCCATCGCTTCTTCATAGTTCGAAGGTTCACCGTTGTCTAACAACATGATTTCCAGGACATGGTGCGGAACGTGTCCTTGTGGACCTACGAAGTTCAGTAACTTGATCCGAAGCTTCATGATCATCATCATGAACTTCCTCCCCAGTCGGTGTAGGCACCACAGGAACATTTTCCCGCGCTGCGCTACTTTCCGGTTCGGAAGGGGTGACTATCACCTCATCAAGTTCCACTTTCCTCCCACTCAATTCTTTCGAGAGAAATTCCTTCTCCAGAAAGGACCCGTTCTTGGCAACGAAGATCTTGCCTTCGGATCTGAGGTAGAAGGTATACCCAATAGTTTCCTTAGGGTATCCTATGAAGACGCATTTCTCCGACTTGGGTTCGAGCTTTTCAGGTTGAAGTTTCTTGACATAAGCATCGCATCCCCAAACTTTTAGAAACGACAGCTTAGGTTTCTTCCCAAACCATAATTCATACGGTGTCGTCTCAACGGATTTCGACGGAGCCCTATTTAAAGTGAATGCGGCAGTCTCTAAAGCATAGCCCCAAAATGAGAGCGGTAAATCGGTAAGAGACATGATAGATCCATATCTAATAGAGTGCGATTACGACGTTCGGACACACTGTTTCTCTGAGGTGTTCCAGCGGCGTGAGTTGTGAAACTATTCCACATTTCCTTAAGTGTGTACCAAATTCGTGACTTAAATATTCTCCACCACGATCTGATCGTAAGAATTTTATTTTCCTGTCACGTTGATTCTCAACTTCACTATGAAATTCCTTGAACTTTTCAAAGGTTTCAGACTTGTGTTTCATTAGGTAGACATACCCATATCTACTTAAATCATCAGTGAGAGTGAGAACATAACGATATCCTCCGCGAGCCTCAACACTCATTGGACCGCACACATCGGTATGTATGATTTCCAACAAGTTGGTTGCTCGCTCCATTGTTCCGGAGAACGGAGTCTTGGTCATCTTACCCATGAGGCATGGTTCGCACGTGTCAAATGATTCGTAATCAAGAGACTCCAAAAGTCCATCTGCATGGAGCTTCTTCATGCGCTTGACACCAATGTGACCAAGGCGGCAGTGCCACAAGTATGTGGGACCATCGTTATCAACTTTACATCTTTTGGTATTCACACTATGAACATGTGTAACATCACGTTCGAGATTCATCAAAAATAAACCATTGACCAGCGGGGCATGACCATAAAACATATCTCTCAAATAAATAGAACAACCATTATTCTCGGATTTAAATGAGTAGCCATCTCGAATTAAACGAGATCCAGATACAATGTTCATGCTCAAAGCTGGCACTAAATAACAATTATTGAGGTTTAAAACTAATCCCGTAGGGAGATGCAGAGGTAGCGTGCCGATGGCGATCACATCGACCTTGGAACCAATCCCGACGCGCATCGTCACCTCGTCCTTCGCCAGTCTCCGTTTATTCCGTAGTTCCTGTTTTGAGTTACAAATATGAGCAACCGCACCGGTATCAAATACCCAGGAGCTACTACGAGTACTGGTAAGGTACACATCAATTACATGCATATCACATATACCTTTGGTGTTGCCGGCCTTCTTCTTGTCCGCTAAGTATTTGGGGCAGTTCCGCTTCCAGTGACCACTTCCCTTGCAATAAAAGCACTCAGTTTCAGGCTTGGGTCCATTCTTTGACTTCTTCCCAGTAACTGGTTTACCGGGCGCGGCAACTCCCTTGCCGTCCTTCTTGAAGTTCTTCTTACCCTTGCCCTTCTTGAACTTAGTCGTTTTATTCACCATCAACACTTGATGTTCTTTTCTGATCTCTACCTCAGCTGATTTCAGCATTGAATATACCTCAGGAATGGTCTTTTCCATCCCCTACATATTGAAGTTCATCACAAAGCTCTTGTAGCTTGGTGGAAGCGACTGGAGGATTCTGTCAATGACCGCGTCATCCGGGAGATTGACTCCCAGCTGAGACAAGCGGTTATGCAACCCAGACATTCTGAGTATGTGCTCACTAACAGAACTGTTCTCCTCCATTTTACAGCTGAAATACTTGTCGGAGACATCATATCTCTCGACCCGGGCATGAGCTTGGAAAACCAATTTCAGCTCCTCGAACATCTCATATGCTCCATGTTTCTCAAAATGCTTTTGGAGACCCGGTTCTAAGCTGTAAAGCATGCCGCACTGAACGAGGGAGTAATCATCAGCACGCTGCTGCCAAGCGTTCATAACGTCTTGGTTTTCTGGGATTGGTGCTTCATCTAGCGGTGCTTCTAGGACATAATCTTTCTTGGCTACTATGAGGATGATCCTCAGGTTCCGGACTCAGTCCGTATAGTTGCTGCCATCATCTTTCAGCTTGGTTTTCTCTAGGAACGCGTTGAAATTGAGGACAACGTTGGCCATTTGATCTACAATACATAGTGTAAAGATTTTAGACTAAGTTCATGATAATTAAGTTCATCTAATCAAATTATTTAATGAACTCCCACTCAGATAGACATCCCTCTAGTCATCTAAGTGAAACATGATCCGAGTTAACTAGGCCGTGTCCGATCATCACGTGAGACGGACTTGTCAAGATCGGTGAACATCTCCATGTTGATTGTATCTTCTATACGACTCATGCTCGACCTTTCGGTCCTCCGTGTTCCGAGGCCATGTATGTACATGCTAGGCTCGTCAAGTCAACCTAAGTGTATTGCGTGTGTTCCGAGGCCATGTCTGTACATGCTAGGCTCGTCAACACCCGTTGTATTCGAACGTTAGAATCTATCACACCTGATCATCACGTGGTGCTTCGAAACAACGAACCTTCGCAACGGTGCACAGTTAGGGGAACACTTTTCTTGAAATTATTATAAGGGATCATCTTACTTACTACCGTCGTTCTAAGCAAATAAGATGCAAAAACATGATAAACATCACATGCAATCAAATAGTGACATGATATGGCCAATATCATCGTGCTCCTTTGATCTCCATCTTCGGGGCACCATGATCATCTTCGTCACCGGCATGACACCATGATCTCCATCATCATGATCTCCATCATTGTGTCTTCATGAAGTCGTCACGCCAACGATTACTTCTACTTCTATGGCTAACGCGTTTAGCAACAAAGTAAAGTAATTTACATGGCGTTATTCAATGACACGCAGGTCATACAAAATAATAAAGACAACTCCTATGGCTCCTGCCGGTTGTCATACTCATCGACATGCAAGTCGTGATTCCTATTACAAGAATATGATCAATCTCATACATCACATATATCATTCATCACTTCTTCTGGCCATATCACATCACATAGCACTTGCTGCAAAAACAAGTTAGACGTCCTCTAATTGTTGTTGCAAGTTTTTACGTGGTTTGTAGGTTTCTGGCAAGAACGTTTCTTACCTACGTATGACCACAACGTGATTTGCCAATTTCTATTTACCCTTCATAAGGACCCTTTTCATCGAATCCGTTCCGACTAAAGTAGGAGAGACAGACACCCGCTAGCCACCTTATGCAACTAGTGCATGTCAATCGGTGGAACCTGTCTCACGTAAGCGTACATGTAAGGTCGGTCCGGGCCGCTTCATCCTACAATGCCGCCGAAACAAGAAAAGACTAGTAGCAGCAAGAAGAAGTGGCAAACTCAACGCCCACAACTGCTTTGTGTCCTACTCGTGCATAGTAACTACGCATAGGCCTGGCTCATGATGCCACTGTTGGGAATCGTAGCATAATTTTAAAATTTTCCTACGCTCACCAAGATGCATCTATGGAGTATACTAGCAATGAGGGGGAAAGGAGTGCATCTACATACCCTTGTAGATCGCGAGCGGAAGCGTTCCAATGAACGTGGATGACGGAGTCGTACTCGTCGTGATTCAAATCACCGATGACCGAGTGCCGAACGGACGACACCTCCGCGTTCAACACACGTACGGTACAGCGACGTCTCCTCCTTCTTGATCCAGCAAGGGGGAAGGAGAGGTTGATGGAGATCCAGCAGCACGACGGCGTGGTGGTGGATGCAGCGGGATGTCGGCAGGGCTTCGCCGAGCTTATACGAGAGAGAGAGAGGTGTTGCAGGGGAGGAGGGAGGCGCCCAAGGCTGTGTTGTTGCTGCCCTCCCTCCCCCCTTTATATAGGCCCCCTGGGAGGGGGGGCGCCGGCCACAACCCATCTAGGGCAAGGGGCGGCGGCCAAGGGGGGGGGACTTGCCCCCCAAGGCAAGTGGGGCGCCCCCCCACCCTAGGGTTTCCAACCCTAGGCGCAGGGGGGAGGCCCATGGGGGGAGCCCCAGCCCACTAGGGGCTGGTTACCCTCCCACTTCAGCCCATGGGGCCCTCCGGGATAGGTGGCCCCACCCGGTGGACCCCCGGGACCCTTCCGGTGGTCCCGGTACAATACCGGTAACCCCCGAAACTTTCCCGGTGGCCGAAACTTGACTTCCTATATATAATTCTTCACCTCCGGACCATTCCGCAACCTCTCGTGACGTCCGGGATCTCATCCGGGACTCCGGACAACTTTCGGGTTTCCGCATACACATATCTCTACAACCCTAGCGTCACCGAACCTTAAGTGTGTAGACCCTACGGGTTCGGGAGACATGCAGACATGACCGAGACGCCTCTCCGGTCACTAACCAACAGCGGGATCTGGATACCCATGTTGGCTCCCACATGTTCCACGATGATCTCATCGGATGAACCACGGTGTCGAGGATTCAATCAATCCCGTATACAATTCCCTTTGTCAATCGGTATGTTACTTGCCCGAGATTCGATCGTCGGTATCCCAATACCTTGTTCAATCTCGTTACCGGCAAGTCTCTTTACTCGTACCGCAATGCATGATCCCGTGACTAACGCCTTAGTCACATAGAGCTCATTATGATGATGCATTACCGAGTGGGCCCAGAGATACCTCGCCGTCACACGGAGTGACAAATCCCAGTCTCGATCCGTGCCAACCCAACAGACACTTTCGGAGATACCCGTAGTGCACCTTTATAGTCACCCAGTTACGTTGTGACGTTTGGCACACCCAAAGCACTCCTACGGTATCCGGGAGTTGCACGATCTCATGGTCTAAGGAAAAGATACTTGACATTGGAAAAGCTCTAGCAAACGAAACCACACGATCTTTTATGCTAAGCTTAGGATTGGGTCTTGTCCATCACATCATTCTCCTAATGATGTGATCCCGTTATCAATGACATTCAATGTCCATAGTCAGGAAACCATGACTATCTGTTGATCAACGAGCTAGTTAACTAGAGGCTTACTAGGGACACGTTGCGGTCTATGCATTCACACATGTATTACGATTTCCGGACAATACAATTATAGCATGAACAATAGACAATTATCATGAACAAAGAAATATAATAATAACCATTTATTATTGCCTCTAGGGCATATTTCCAACACCACCACCACTCCGTCGTGCTGCTGGATCTCCATCAACCTCTCCTTCCCCCTTGCTGGATCAAGAAGGAGGAGACGTCGCTGCACCGTACGTGTGTTGAACGCGGAGGTGCCGTCCGTTCGGCACTCGGTCATCGGTGATTTGGATCACGGCGAGTACGACTCCATCAACCACGTTCATTGGAACGCTTCCGCTCGCGATCTACAAGGCTATGTAGATGCACTCCTTTCCCCTCGTTGCTAGTATACTCCATAGATGGATCTTGGTGAGCGTAGGAAAATTTTAAAATTCTGCTACGATCCCCAACATAAATAGCCGCGACCAGGCCAAGCGGAGGGGCGGTCAACCCACGTCAATGCGGCGCAACGGCTAGAGTTGGTTTCTCGGGACGCGTCTTTTGCATTGAAGCAGCGGCGACGCCTGAGAGGTCGCGTCCGTCCGTGCTGCCTGCCCGTCCGATCAAGTCGCGTCATCAATGCCGTCCGCTGCATGCTCTGGGCCGGCATTAATGCGGCGCGGGGCGTGGGATGGAAAGCGCGGGATGGGCGAGTGGAGGCTTTGGGTGGGTCCATGCGGTCAGAAGCAGGCTTGAGAGTGGTATGGACACCGGGAAAACCCTCTACGTTTATCTTCGGTTTGCGGGAGAAAACGCACCCGGACCGCAATGTAGACCGATACAGGACCGTATTGTTTTATAATGACTTCCGCCATCCGAATGGAGACGGGAGGTTCGAGAGTCGGTGTTGGAGATGCCCTAACCAAAGGCCATTTTGGTACGAGGAAGACGACAAGCAGAGACCTTTTTAAGCTTTTCTATCGTCTAGCACGTGACATGGCCGGCTCCCGGCGCTCGCGTGCAACATGCGACACTGATGCCGCCCGCGCGCGCACTGGGGGTGGATGGGGAAATATCAGGTGCTTCCAGCCTTACGTACTTCCGGTTCTCCAATGTCAATAATTTTTCTTTAAATGTTCCAAAAGAAATCAAAAAAAATGTGAATGTTCACCAGGAATATTACCACAACCCCTAAAATTTTTAGATCCAATCTAGAAACTCACATTGAGAAACAAAAATATGAAATTTAGCACAATAGTGTAAAGCAAAAGAGAAAAACAACACTGACACTATTGACATCTGATTTTTCTATTTTGTTGCTCATTGTGCATTTTGAGTTTGGATATGAAATTTTGAGGGGTTGTGGTCACATTTCTTGAACATTCACATTTTCTTTTAGAAATTTTTTAAACTTTAAAAATACTTTTTTGACATTGAAGCACCGGGAGTATCCCAAGGGTGAGAGCACCTGATACTTTCACAGGGTGGATGGTGGCCGGGGATGGGTCGACGTCTCGCGACCGTGCGTTCGCCGTTGTAACTTGGCAAAGCTAGATATTCCGTGGATGAACTGACAGTAGCAGCCGAGGACGAAGCCCCCGGTCGATAACTTGTTTTCCCGGGGCCGGGTTTTTTATTATCTTGCCATGCACCCGGCGAACAAATTCGTTCCACCGGATAAGCGCAGTAGAAAGAAGGCCGTACGTCTTTGAGACCTCACCTCGTCGGGTCCAGATCTAATGCTATGCTATCTGAGTAGAGACGGAACAGGTTCGGCGTCGAGTTTTGTGGGAATAAAATCGCCTCTATGTTGGTCGATGCCAACAGTTTGGATCGACTTCACGAGCTGAATATATTCTCGTACAAAACGCATCGCTCGTATGGATTAGTAGAGGCGGCCGGCCAGATCAGTATACGAGACGGCAGCACAGTTAAAAGTGATAGCCTGATACGACAGTGGTGCGGATCAGCGATCAGTGGTAGACAGGCGAGTCCTTGTCAGCCGTTGCTTTAGTAGTACCATAATAAACATAATAAAGTACGTAGAGATATTCTTCTGCCATCGACTACTCTTCCTCTACCACTTTGTCCTACGGTGCTCAGCTCCAGCCCTATATAGGACAAAGACGATCTCTCTCCATGGCTTGTCAAACTTATGTTTAAAGGATGGCTCCCCGCTCCCGCGGGCCTGGCGGAAGCGACCCCACGTCGCCGCCCGGCGACCCCTCGTCGCCGCTCCCTCAAGGGACGGCCATCGTCTTCTCCTGCGCCCTTGGAAGCCTCTCCGTCCTCCCCTCCGGTGCGACCTCCGCGTCGCTCTCCCTCCCTGGCGCGTCCCCCGCGCGCCTCCGGCCTCCGCCTGCTCAGAGGGGCACCCCGTCGTCGTCCCAGCGCCTTCCCTGACGCCCCTGCCTCGCTCCACCGCCACGCTCGCCCCGCGCAATGATGGCTTCGACGCCCTGCTGCGCGGCATCCGGCGGGGGGATCCCGGCCACGTCGAGTTCAGAAAACCAGGTGCGGCGTTCCTCGACTCGGTCATGCTCAACTTTCACACCATGGTTGCTTCGCCCCTTGCTCGGTTGTTTCCGGTAGACTCTTGCCGTTTCTGGATCACTCCGGCAACGCCGTCCCCCCGCGTGAACTCTTTCTTCGTCAAGAATGCTTTGAATTTCTTGCTTACGGACGCCCCCGACGGCTTCTCCGTGGCCGCTGATGGCGTCGGCTGCTTCTGCTCCCTGGCTGCGTCTCCGGACGTCGCCAACTTCATTGTCGCCACGGCGTGCCTGCGCCTCGGCCGGACGGAGCTGCTCCTTCACCGCCGCAGGGCGGACGCGGTTGCCGCGGCTGCGCATGCCCACATGCAGGTGGGCCCGGCCCCCACCGTTGACGTGGACCTTGCGCGTGTCCCGATTCCTGCCCCGATCCCCTCGCCCTTGCATGCGTCCAACCCCCCCCCCCCGATCCCCTCCGGTCAGTGCGCCCTAGAAGCCGCGCCCTCCATCCTGCGCGTGCGTGCTGACCGCCCATCCCCTCCTGGCGCCCGGACGCGCCGTGCGCGGCGCCCCCATGCTTCTCCCCCCCGCCCCGTCTTCTCCTACCTCGCCCCCTGCTCTCTCTCTTCTTCTCGCCCCTCCTCCTGACCCGTCTCCCTCACCCCAGAATCCCGCCCTCCCTCCCGGCCCGTCTCCCCTAGCCACTCCCCCTCTCCTCCGCGAATCCGGCTGCCCGGCGATGGCCTCTGCGGCGCCGCGCGCCCATGCCCTGCTTCTCCGGCCCCCGCGCGCCCATGCCCTGCTTCTCCGGCCCCTCTCTCCCCCCGTGGCCCGCCCTCCCCGCCTCGTTCCTATAAAGAGGCGCTGCTCTCCCCTGCAGCTCCTCCACACAGCCTTCGGCGCATCCTAGCCTTCCTCCCCTCGCCGGTCAAGAAACTGTGCCACAAGTGCTATTCCTCGGCTCACCTCGTCCCAGATTGCCGTGACCCCGTGCGGTGCCGTGACTGCGGTCGTTCCGGCCACATCAGCTCGCCATGTAAGTTTGATCCCCATGTGCTCATCCCTTCTTCCCCCACCTCCACTCTCCTTGTCTCACCTCCCCGGTACTCATCTCCGCCGTCGTCCCCTTGCAGGCTCTCCGACGTGCTCTCCCACTCCCCCTCCACCGGTCCCGCTCCACCTCCCCCGTCCGCTCCCCTCCCCGTGAGCACTGGATGACCCGGTACTACAGGGAGGTCGAGGCCGAGCGTACCATGCCCTTCTTCTCACGCCCCCGACTCCGTTCCCCCGCGGCGCTCCCTCCTCCTCCGGCGCGAGCTCCCCCGACACTTCGATGGAGCCGGCGGCTGCCGGGGGCCCCAACCCTGCGGCCGGCAGCTCCGCTGGCGCTCATGAGCCGGCTGCGCGATGCCGCCCGGAGTACGCCGAGTGCTTCATGCCCATGGTGGACATGGCGCACTCCCGCTGCTTCGCCTATGCCCTCATCGACCCACCATCGCCAAGCCCGGCGGACCTCCTGCGTCGGGCGTTTGAGCAGCGTGCCGGCAACCCTCCGGTGCGTCTGGCGCCGTCCCACTACGGCGCCTTGATGGTGATCTTCTCCTCGGAGCCCGCTCGAGAGTTCGCCATTCGCGAGTTCTTCCCGCTCCCCTTCGACGGCCACGTCATCCTCCTCGAGCGGCCGGAGAACGGTGAGAACCGCTTCGGCTGGGAGTACACGTGCTTCGCGCAACTCTCGGCCACCGGCTTCCCCCTCGAGCATTGGCATGAGGCCGGCATCCGCAATGCCTTCCGCTCCATCGGCAACGTCTGCTGCATCGACCCCCTCTGCCTCAACGAGCTGGACTTCTCCGCGGTCTGCCTCGTCATCCGCCTGGAGCACGAGGACGACGTCCCGCACGCGCTGCTTCTCCGCAACTACGACGGCGACCTCTCTACGGACGTGTCCATCCGCCGGGTCCGCTCCTGGACCGTGGCCAAGGATGGCTCCTCCGTCTCCTCCCACCACTTCGAGCCGTCCGGCGGCTCGCCTCCACCCTCTCCGCGCGTGCGCCGCTCCTCGGCTATGGACGACATCGACACCGAGAGCCTCCGCGGGTTCGGGCCCTCTCGCTTGAGGCGGCCCTCTTTGCTCCCACGCCCCCGGCCGGCGCTTCGGGCGGCCAGGACAGCCCCGCCCTGGCTCGCCTCCGGCGCGAGATCGGCCGTCGCCTCTCGTGCCTTCTGACGGAGCCCTTCCCCACCCGCTGGTGCTCCCTCCTCCCGCCGGCCACGGCCCTCGTCCCGGAGTGCGAGGCCGAGTCCGAGGCTGCGTCTGACTCCTCCCTCTCCTCTGGGGTGGTCTTCGCCGCGGCTGATGCGGAGGCTCCTCTCCTGGCGCCTTCCGACCTCTGCAACGACGAGCACGAGCACGCCGCGCGCAAGCGCCGCGGCCTCCGCAAACGCGCCGTCGACTCCGAGTTCGTGGAGGGGCGTCGCAGCCTGCGCCTTGCCGGGAAGGAGCCGGCCGCCTACGTGAAGATGCTTGAGCGGGCCAAAGCGGTGAAGGCGGCGCGGTTCGACTCCTCCAAGGGCTCTCCGCGTCTCCGTGCTGCTATCAGGGCTGCGGGCATCGGCGAGGACGATGGCGTCGTTCCTCCCATGCCTCTTCGTCTGCTCCAGGAGCTGGGTGCTCCCTGCGGTGTGGACCCTGATGCTCTTGCAGCCGGGGCCCGCGCTGAGGTGGCTGCCCGCGCCCCATGATCTGCATGCAACTCCCCGGGGCCCCTGCTCTCCATCGGCGTTTTTCTCCTGTTGGGCCCCCTGCATGTGTCTTTCCTCCCCTGCTCCCTTTTAGTTCCACAGGCTTGCCGTGCTCCCGTCCGTGGATCCCGATGAGGGGTTGTCGGAGCGCGTTATCCTCTCTTCTTTTTTCTTTTCCCCCGTGGGGTATGTAATGGCCTTAGGCCCACTTGTTATTCCAATCAAGCCTGTGATGTGTGTTTTCTTCTCATTGCGCCTGGAGACTTGCGATTCCCATGATTAGCCCGTTTTCCCTCTGTACGTGGAATGTGCGTGGCCTTGGCACTGCATGCAAGTGCCGCGACGTACGCGCGGATATCGAGGCCATGCAGCCCTCCTTCCTCGCTCTTCAGGAAACTAAACTTGTAGCCCCGGACTCGCGCAAATCTGACTCCTTCCTCCCAAATGCGTTGCGCTCGTTCCTCCTGGCTGACGCGGTCGGCTCGTCAGGTGGGCTTTGCACTGCTTGGGACTGCCGCGTCTTCTCCATCGCTAGTAACCTTTGCTCCCCTCGCGTGCTCTCTGTTGACTTGAATCTCTGTCACGACAATTCCCTTGTCCGCATCACGAATGTTTACGCTCCCTGCGACCACGCGTCCAAGCCCGCCTTCCTTGCCGAGCTCTCCGGCCATGCCCCCGGTGACGCCATCCCATGGGCCGTTTTGGGCGTCTTCAATCTTACTCGTTCTCCCGAAGACCGCAACAATGCTAATTTCTGCCGGACCGAGGCCGCACTCTTTAATGACTTCATCAATGAGCTCTCTCTAATTGACCTCCCCCTCCGCGGCCGTCTTTACACGTGGTCCAACCGCCAGTCCTCCCCAATCCTTGCTCGGCTCGACCGGGTCCTTGTCAACGTGTCGTGGGATGCTAGGTTTCCCACTTCCACCCTCTCATCCTTCACCCGCTCTACGTCCGACCACGTCCCCCTGGTTGCGTCGATCTCTTCCGCCGCCCCCAAAACCCGCATCTTTCGCTATGAGAAGGCTTGGGCGCTGCACCCATTGTTCCGCTCTGCGGTCGTTGCAGCTTGGGCCTCCGCTTTTCGGCCGGATCCTACTGCTCGACTCGTTGCTCGTCTTCGTCAAGTTAGGCTTTGTTGTAAACGCTGGACGAGACGGGCGGCGCCTGCTTCCCGCCGTGAGCAGGACTGCCGCGTGCTCGTTGGCTTCCTTGATCGCGTTGAAGAGCTGCGCCCCCTCTCTTCCCTCGAGCGTCTCCTCCGAACTCTCACTATCGACGCCCTGCACCTCTCCATCAAAGAGCGGGTCCTGTACTGGAAGCTCCGTGCCAAAGTTCGCTTTGCCGTGGATGGGGACGAGAATACTGGCTTCTTTCACGCCTCCGCCTCCTCACGTTTCCGGCGAAACTGTATCCCCGTCCTTTCTGTCAACGGGGTCGACCTCCATTCTCATGAGGACAAAGCTGCTGCCCTCCGGACCTTCTACAAGGATCTCCTGGGTACGGCGCCAGCCTGCTGCTGGAGTTTTTCCCTCTCGGACCTCTACCCCGACTCGACTCCGCTCCCCGGTGACCTCACGGCCCCCTTCTCCCCGGACGAGATCCGTCGGGCCTTTCTCGACATGAACCGTCTCTCCAGCCCCGGACCGGATGGTTTCGGCCCCTCTTTCTACGCCTCGTTCTGGGATACTGTCGTTGCGGATGTCGAAGGGGTCTTCCATGACTTCTATGACGGTACTCTCGATCTCACCCGCATAAACCGAGCCTTCCTCGTCCTTCTCCCTAAGTTTGAGGCAGCTCGCTCGCCGTCTGATTTCCGCCCCATCTCCCTGCAAAACTGCATCATGAAGGCCATCACCAAAGCGTTGTGCTCCCGTTTGCAGCGCTACATTCACTCTCTAGTTGACCCCGATCAGACCGGGTTCCTCCCTGGCCGCCGCATCTCTGAGAATATTGTCTACGCTGCTGACCTTCTTCGCGTTTGCCACACCCGGCGAGCTCCTACTGTGGTGTTTAAAATCGATTTCCGGAAGGCGTTCGACTCCGTCAACTGGGCCAGCCTCCTTGCCGTCCTCTCGGCTCGGGGTTTTGACTCTAAGTGGTGCGGTTGGATTCGCGCTATTTTGTCTACCGGTCACACCTCGGTTCTCCTGAATAATGTTCCTGGGGACTGGATCCTTTGTCGCAACGGCCTGCGTCAGGGAGACGCGCTCTCCCCCTACCTTTTTATTATCATTGCGGATGTCCTTCAACGTCTCATTCGCCGTGCTTCCGACGAGGGGCGGCTCGCCCACCCCATTGACCCTTCCCTCCCGTGCCCCGTTCTGCAATACGCCGACGATACCCTTATCCTCTGCCGCGCTGACATTCCCTCGGTTACCCACCTCAAAACCTTGCTGGACGCTTTTGCCCTCGCTACCGGACTCGCCATAAACTTCCACAAATCTGGGTTCATCCCGATGCACTGCAGTGGTGAACTGTCGGCGGCCTTGGCTGGGATCCTGGGCTGCCCTATCTCTTCTTTTCCTCAACCCTACTTAGGACTCCCCCTGTCTCCCCATAAGCTCCCCATCTCCGCCTATGACCCCCTCATCCGTTCTTTCGACCGTTACCTTTCGGGCTGGCGTGCCCTGCTCCTTTCCTCTGGTGGCCGAATGGTACTTTGTAATGCCGTCCTTAATAACCTCTCTACTTATTTTATGTGCTCCTATCTGCTTCCCTCTGGTGTGATTGAGATGATCGACCGTAGACGTCGTGCCTTTTTTTGGACCGGCAAGGATACGTGCTCTGGCGCTCGCTGTCTTGTTGCTTGGGATAATGTGTGTGCAGATGTGCAGGAGGGTGGCTTCGGGATCCGCGATCTACGACGACAGAACATGTGCCTGCTCCTCAACTTCGTCCACAAGCTTCACCAACCGGACTGTCCCCCTTGGAAGAGCTGGTTCCTCCGCAGCATCAGGGGGGACGTTGGCGACTGCTCTTCGGCTCCTTCCTTCCTCGAGGTCATCGTCCGCCGGGGGCTCCCCACGTACAGGGCCATCACCCGTGTGGCGCTTGGGGACGGGCGCACTACCTCCTTCTGGCATGACCGCTGGTGCCCCGGTGGTGCCCTCTGCTTCGAGTACGCGGCGCTCTTCTCCCACTCCACGCGCCCCAACGCCTCCGTGGCGGCGGTCGCCCTCGACGGTCTTCATCTTCAGAGACGCCTCTCCTCTGTAGCTGCTTCTCAGCTGGGAGAGGTCCGGGCTCTCATCCGTGCCCTGCAGCTTGGTGACACTCCGGACCGCCGGTTCATGGCTTGGGGCGAGGACCTAGCGTTCAGCTCACGCGCTGCGTTTCGGGTTCTCTCCTCCAATGGAGTGCTCTGTCAGACCTCCATCGACATTTGGTGCTCCAAACTTCCCAGGAAGATCAAGATCTTCGCTTGCTTGCTGGCTCGTGACCGCCTCAGCACGCGTGTGAACCTGTTCGCGAAGAACTGCGCCCCCTCTAGTATGTGTGCCTCCTGCTCCGTGGAGGAGACTGCTGTGCATATTTTCACCTCGTGCGCGCGCGCAGCCTCCACCTGGCGCCGCCTTGGACTGGGCCCCTTCGACTCGGTTGGCGGGATTCTCTCCTCGCTCCCGGGTGCTCCGACCTCGCCTCCGCTCTGGAAGGACGGGCTCCTAGTGCTGCTTTGGCAGATCTGGAAAGCCCGGAACAACGCCACGTTCAACGGCGTCGACTGCGAAGTTGGCGACATCCTCTCCAGAACTGCGGACCACATCATGCTCTGGAGCCACCGTTACAACGCTCCTGATCGCGCGCTGTTCCTGGAGACGCGTGCTTTTTTCTTTCGGCCCTGTAACTCTCCCTCTCCCCCTCTTCGGTTTTTGCTGCTTAGTTGGTAGTTTTTTATCTCTTCGATGAAAAACTCTGTATGACTGCCAAGTCTTTCGAGTAATACAATAACCGGTGGGGCCCTGCCCCCCGTCATTCTTGAAAAAAAAAGTACGTAGAGCACTAGTAGAGTAGTTAAAGCAAGCTACTTGACGTGCACGCACCGGCCCCTTGGAAAGGCTGGATTTATCTCAACTGGATTTTCATCTGCATCATCGCATTTTCATCTGCTACATAAGCCTTGACAAAGTCGTCCTTGACAATTCGCCAACTCCCAAAGCACGAACGTACGTGCATGCATGCACGCCGGTCCGAGCAGGCGAACTCGGCCATGGTTTAAACCAGGCCCGTTGATGATGGCACATATCGGAACATTCTTTCACACTGATCGACAGATCTCTTTTCATTGGCTATATATTTGGGTTAGATCGGGAGCCCTTATCAGTTAGCACGGTGACAGGGAAAGGGATTGCGGCGTGGTACTACGTGCGTTGCACATCGGATCCATCATAATTACTTGCTTCGTCGTCGCTGTGCAGTGCTGGGCGAGCCCGCGCACTGTAGGACAAATGTGCTGCTCCCTGGCTTAGCTATAAGCTAGAGGCTACCTTGAGCCGTAGTGGCTGACAGTTACACGGATGCCGACCGTGTCCGCGGACGCATC
The DNA here is from genome assembly GCF_018294505.1 of Triticum aestivum. NCBI lineage: Eukaryota > Viridiplantae > Streptophyta > Magnoliopsida > Poales > Poaceae > Triticum > Triticum aestivum. The sequence continues at coordinate 461,534,212 of NC_057808.1, read as the reverse complement.
TGTGGGCGGGCGTAACTCAGGCGTGGTATACATTGGTATCTCTTGCAATTGCAAAGCAGTAAACGGATCGTGACGGGTACTATGTACACAATGTGCGATGTTTGCAAGGGAAATGCGCGTATGTTTGATGAAAAATGGCTTGATCCTGGACATGGGATTGAAGTTGAGGTTTAAGCTTGATGAGCAATGCTACACGCACGCGCCTTATGATTACGGGCACTACGGGGCTGCTTAGTTGGGGTAATTTGATTGAAGAAAATCAGCATGAGGGGCCCACACCCCCCGAAAATCAGGGGATGAAGATTAGTATGGAACCGTAGTTTAGAATTTTCGAAGCTTGATAGAGGCTGGGCGCTGGTCCTCGGCCAGCTCGCGGCGAACTGGAACCCAATTCCTCCTGCAACTACCTCGATTTCCGTTTGTACTGCTCACCCACCACGCAGTGCTACTGTGCAGCGGTAGGCGGTACGCCGGTACGCACATAACGTACATACTGAATACGGTCTGCTATACTTTGAACCTGTATGTACGAAACGGTCGCATGCACGTCAAGTTTGTATAGTGCAGATGCTATTAGCTCCTCAACCATACGCTGATACGTACACGTTTGCTTTCGCATACGGTCCAGGTTATCTGGACTCCAGAAGTCATTTTCGGATACCGTGTGGTGAGAGAGAAATGTGGTACCACATACACCCCTGCGTCGACAAGATAAATTGCTTTCGTTTCTGGCTCTCTGCCGCCGTGCAGTGCAGTCAAGGGCGGCATGCATACTGTACGTGCGTCGCGTCCGGAGTCCTGCCTAGCCACAGTGCTGCAGACCCCGATCGGGTCGACGAAATGATGCATCGGCCCGCGGAACGGATGGTACTCAGGGTGTTGGTAGTACTTGGTACAATGGCGTCTCACGCAAGGAGATGTTTAAGGCGGGTTAGCTAAAACTGGACGATCGAAGATCAACTAGTGGCTTCTCAAGGCAAAATCACGGCTGTCATGCACTGTGCACGTTGGTGCTCCTATGCAGTACGTATAGCTGAAGGCTTGCAAGATTGGGCTGATGGAAAGACAAGCATAGCTGCTCGTATGCAGTACGTATAGCTGAAGGCTTGCAAGAAAGGCGCTTACTAATCACGACTTACCTTTCCTCCGTCTGAGCATTCACGTACGAATAAACACCCATGTCCAGTTCTTGTCAATTTCCAGCTGCAGGTTCCTCTTGATTAGCTCTTTCACGTATCCAGCCAACATGCATTTCATCGTAGGAACGGCCCCCCTGTTCATACTTCACAGTTCACACTGAAAATCTCAGAGCATTTCGCGTCAATATATGGCAAGTTGGAAACTATATATTGCGGACTAGACATTTGTGCCCTGTGTTCAAGACGATCGATCAGAGCGGTCACATGTCAACCACTTTCAATTCCTGTAGTTAACTAAAAAAAACTGTAGCAACACATTTTGCCATTTCTTAGGGCGTCTGACACTTTTTACTCTCCATAAATTTCTTGAGCAGTTTTCTCTTTTTTTAGGGAACCCTGCTCAACTTTATTATATCACTTGCACAATTTTTTTATTAAATCACTTTAGCTATATGTAAATCGTCTGAAAATTGATTATAGGTAAGTTGATTTTTTGGTCATTGATTTCGGCTTTGAGATTTGTGCTCCTTTTTCCTAGGGCTGTTTTGCGAGCTGGTTTGGCCTTTTTTTACTGACCACATTTCTGGGTCAAACGATTTGCTACCAGGCTGAAGCCCATTAGCTGTGCCGACCAGCCCTCCCCTCTCTCCATTTTTCCCTGTTTTTATGTGTTTCTCCTTTTGTTCTAAGCTTATTTTATTAGTTGTTATTTTAGGTATTTTTGGGATGTAGGATGAGTATAAATGCATACACACAAGTACTATGCAATATGTGCGAAAATTACACGATTATGTTATGGGTTTTCGCATACTACAAAAAGTGCAACTTTATTACAAAGTAGTGAGCAAGTTTGTGCACCAATTATTTAATATATTTTTTTCTTTTTAAAGACTAAGGACATCTCAAAATCTAGCACCTAAACGGACACCACAAATGTCATTTTTTCGGTCTAGACATGGTCCGTGGACCTGATGTGGGAGGAAGCCATCCAATCCTGAACAACAAAAATCCCTATACTTCAAACATAGCAAATTCAACTACTACTTCATTTTAAACATAATTAAACATAGTTATAATTAATAAGAACATAGCAAACTCAACTACTACTACTTCGAGGTACTATATTCATCTGCTACTACTACTACTACTAGTTCTAACTTGAACTACTCCGAAGACAAAACTACTATCGTCATCAGAGTTCTCGAACTGCTTCCAGAACTCATCCTTGTCCGATCCGTCACAACCCTCCTCCTCCTCCGAGTCGCCCCAGTCCTCCTCCGAGGACCCGACGGGGATCACCGTCGAGGGGACGGCCTCGTCCTCCTTCTTTTTCTTCTGCTACACGTCGCGCTTCCACCAGAACTCCTGCTCGGCATGCACATACTCCAGATGCTCACGTGCGAACCTCACCATCGTCGCCTCGTCCCTCTCGCCAAGACTGACGACAATGGTGGGCCTCTTCTTCTTCTTTGTCTTGATCTCCTCCATGCGAATGCCCCCCAGCAAGAGAAACTCCGCATCCGCCTGGGTCCCGATCTCCGGGAAGTTGAGGTACTCTTTCGGCCTCCCGGCACTCCACGTCGTAGGCACGCGTGGCCTCGCGGACGGTGCGGTACGTGCCGAGCCAAAAGTGGCGGCTGGCGTCGGAGAACTCGACCCCGAAGTTGCCGGAGGGTTTCACCCTCACGCCAAAGAAGCCCGTCTTTCCCCTCGGGCTCTTCCTCGGTGGCATGGAGACGGCGGAGTCGGGGTGGCGACGACGGAGGCGGTGATGTCGAGGCTGAGGAGGAGGGGTCGGGGCGGAGGCGGCGGTGTCGGGGCTGATGCGGAGGGGTCGGGCGGAGGTGGCGGTGTCGGGGCGACGCAGTCGGTGCGGGGCGGAGCGGTGGCGGGCCGATTAGGGTCGTACGACGGCGGGCGACGGCGGCCGAAAGTAGGAGAAATCGGAAGCGGGTGGCGAGGCGGAGGTGGATCCGCGACGGGGCGGCGGTGGCGGCCTGATTAAGCTTTTTTTTTGCTACGAACTTGGGGAGCTTTATTGCATAGCTAAGATATGATTACAATTTGCCCTCAGGCTACTAAGAAGAAAGGATGGACTCCCCTCCAGCCAACAGTCTGAAACCAATAAGGAACAGGCCTGTTTGGCACATAGGTCTGCCATAGTATTAGCATCCTTTGGGACATATCTAACAGAAAAAGAGATAAAACTTGATGGCTTCTCCCCAATATCATCTAGAATAGGCGCAACAATTGACCTCGAACTGTCACGCGACGACCAGAGGTTGACAACCTCTAAACAATCCACTTCCATCAGCACATGTGAGAAACCACGCAGCCAAGCGAAGATGACTCCCTCCCGTAGAGCTAAGGCCTCAGCAATGAGGGGGTCTGTCACCCCCGGGAAGGGTTTACTCCAGGCTCCCATGAACGACATGTGAGATCAAGCTATCCCACCCCCTCCCGCACACCGAGCTTCATTGTTGATAGCACCGTCCGTGTTGATCATGATCCACCCCACAACAGGCGGACGCCACTGGGCCCTGACAAACCACGTGGAGGCTTCGGAACATCAAGCATAATAAGATCATCACGAACTGATTTTACCGCCTGCACTGGATCATATGACACCTTGTCATGAGTCCATCGATTTCGATCAGACCATATTGCATGCATAACAGTAATAGGTTTGCATCTATTGGTCTTCGATGATGTCGTCCATCAGCACATCCCTCGCCCAAGTGGCAGGGTGTAGCCTTGGTAATTTTAGACCCAAGAAATCTCGGGCTGCTGCCCAAAACAGCCGGGCATGTGAACAGTTTATCAGTGCATGTCACAAGTTTTCCACTGACGCCTTGCATAAATCACACACTTCCGTCGTTCGAATATGACGATGCTGAAGAGTAGCGTAGTCCAACAGAATTCCACGTAAGACCCGCCACCAAAACACACGGACTCTGGGAATAACCTTTAATTTTCACAAGGCGTTCCACATGGGTCTATCTGAAGTTGAAGTCTCCGCTATCGTTCCTTCCTCTAGAGCTAAGCGCTCTTTACGAGTCACTAGAGCACGATAGGCCGTTTTAACAGAGTAGACACCGGACCTCTCCAAGTCCCACGCAAGATAATCCTCACCACAAGCCGATCTCAAAGGTATATTCAAATAGCATCCGCATCTGGTGCAAGAAAGTTCCTTCGAACTAGATCCACATCCCACGTACCATTCTCATGATCAAATAATTCAGAGACACGATGTATATGATCGTCCCCAATACGTCCCGTAGGCTTGAGAGTGGCCGTGTTTGGTATCCAACGATCCGTCCACATGGAGATGGATTCGCCATCCCCAACTCTCTTGATCAAACCTTGTTCCAAGGGCCGGGGTGTGCATGGCCCGTACTGGAATCTCTGACCCGGGTGCCCGATGAATATGATGGCCCGTCCTTTGACTCTGACTCGATCATTGACTCAGCAGAAGGCAAAGCTCGATCTCTCCTCTCCCGTCCCAGTCCAACTCGTCCGTTGAGGACCGGATATGTGGGAACGCCCATGCCGTCACGTGGTATTTGCGAAACTGCCACTGCTGGGCGCTGGCTGAGTGGCTGGGCAAGTGCCCCATGCATGGTAGCGCACCCGTAATCCGGCCTAGCTGCTTGATTGGTTTGGTCTGGGCTGTGGGCACACAGCTGGACATTACAGCTCAGCCCGGCCCATGTGGTCGCATTGCCTACGTGGCCCGGAACCGAACGTCACGTCCATGCTGACCTGTCTGATCCCTTGTCCCCTCAGCACGAGAACCGGGAAAATCGGCGAGCATGCACGGCGTGCGACGACGACGACGACACGCGACATGCGCGGACGGACGGACCACCGCTGGCGTCCTCGGCCAGCTCGTGGCGAACTGTAACCCAATTCTTCCTGCACTGCAACCACCTCACCTCGATTTCCGTTTGTACTGCTCACCCACCACGCAGTGCTACTGTGCAGCAGTAGGCGGCACGCAAGTATACGTACGTAACTGAATACGGTCCGAGACTTTTTTTCACATCATGTTGTTGATCCACGTCAAAAGTTTATAGAGAATGTAACAAACGGGTGTCAAGTTTGTATAGTGCAGATGCTATTAGCTCCTTGATAATACGCTGATACGTACTACACGTTTACTTTCGCATACGGTCCAGGTTATCTGGACAGACCAAGAGAGGAGTCCAGGAGCCATTTTCGGATACCGTGGTGAGAGAGAAATGTGGTACGGAGTACACCCCTGCATCAACATGATAATTGCTCTCGTCGCAGACAAGGCCGGCATGCATACTGTAGATGGGTCGCGTCCGGCGTCCTGGCTAGCCACAGTGGTGGACAGTGCTGCAGAACCCGACCGGGTCACGAAATGATGCATCGGCCCGCGGACAGCATTCAGATTTCAGGGTGCTGGTGCAGGTGGCGTCTCACTCTCACGCAAGGAGATGCGTAAGGTGGGTTAGCTAAAACTGGACTCCTAAAGATCAAGGAGCAGCTTCTTGGGCAAAATCACGGCTGTCATGCACGATGGTCTTCCTATGCGGTACTACCTCAAGCTTGGGCTGGCAAGATTGGGCTGATGGAAAGACGCGCATAGCTACGAAAATGGAGGAGCATCTATACATGGAAGGATTATCTGAGCTTCCAAGTTCACACCTTGCACGTCAAAGGCGCTTACTTAGGGCATGTACAATGGTTGATAAAATAGTCCTATCTTAGGTATTGCATTTAATTTAGAGATGACAAAAAAACATGTCTATAATGGGTCATCTTTTAGCCTTATCTTCAATACTAGCTATTCCGAAAAATATGGTGAGACATATTGTGCTAAGAGATCATTTCTTGTCTTCTTTTAAATAAGAGAAGACAAGCCTTTTCTTATGATTTCTCTCTTCTCCCCCTCATCATTTATCCTACATAGAATTCTTAAGATAGAACCATTGTACATGCCCTCACCCACGACCAAGGTTTACCTCTCAGTCGCAGCATGCACGTACGAGTGGGTATCCAGTTCCTGTCAATTCCAGCTGCAGGTTCTCTTGATCAACTCTTTCTCTCGGTACGTATCCAGCCAATGTGCATTTCAACGTATGAAACTGTCCCCGTGTTCATACTTCACACTGAATATCATGGACGTTCAATGTGTGGAAAATATGGCATCCTGGACATGTGTGACCTGTGTTCAAGACAATCGATGAGAGCAGGCACTCACATGTCGATGCCTTTCACTTCGGGTACGGTAGTCAACTAAATAAAAGCAAATCCTGTAGTAACTCTTTTACCATTTTTAAGGCGTGAGACACATTTTATTTTCCATAGATTTCTTGAGCAGTTTTCGCTTTTAGTGGTTGGGTGGGTTAGTGGTCCTCTTTCCAAGCAAGATTTAGCTAGGCTTTACCTTGAAAACAACAAAAGTTTAGCTAGGCTTTTCCACATTAGCAAATCCAATATGTTTAGCCTAACATGGCCCAAAGAATATCCACATTATTAGCACAAGTAAAGCAGTAACCATCTATTCTTCGCTTGTAGCAAAGGATAGAGAGTACTTCATAGGAGTCGCGTATCCAAATGCTCTATTGGACTAGCCCATTTAACTTCGCAAGATTTGCTTCGTAGGAATCTGCTACGATCCTATTTAATTTTTCTTCAAACCAGCTTCCTTTCCGTCCACCCACCACTGCTCGACGCCCGCGTGCGTCAAAATGACGACCTTTTTAATGGAGTTGAACTTGCTACCTCAAGCAACGAACGACCGTTGTTAGCCAGCCGAGCTAGTGACCACGGTTGGGTAAACTACAGCGCTAGTTTATAAGTACTACAGTTACTATGGCAGATCTGTTTTTTTTTCTTTCTTCAACCTTTTCAATATTTCTTGAAAAAATGCGAACAATCTTTATTAAAAATGCGAATAAAAGTTTGAAAACGTGAACAAATCTTTGTAACGCGTTTCTTTTAAAAACAAAGTGATTTTTTTAAAAAAATCATGAACAATATTTTATGTATGCTGAACAATTTCAAATGTACCTTGATATTTTCTGTAGTATACACTGATTTTTTTGCATATACATTGAACATTTTTTTTAAATACGCTGAACAAATTTCAAATACATAGTGAAAATTTTGTAGTATTCATTGAACATTTTTGTAATGTATGCTGAACTTTTTTGTAATATATCATTAACATTTTCTTAATGTGTGTTGAATATTTTTGTGAAGATGAACATTTCTATATTGCATGGTTAACTTTTCAATAATATGCATTGAACATTTCTTAATATACGATGACCATTTTTGTAATGGGTGACGCTACGCGTCGGCCGGTGGATAATAAGAAAATATCCGCCGCCTCGCTAACCATTCGATCGACACATTAATGGCCGTCCGATATACCCGCGTAAGTAGCCACTTCTTTGGAATAAGATTGGTGTTGTAGAAGACCCTCTGCAACAGTAAGCTTGTTGTAATCACCCGAGCCTATACATTTTTATTTTTCACAACAAAGGTCTTGTTGTAGGAATTTTTGTAACAAAGGTCTTGTTGCAGGAATTTTCGTAACAAAGGTCTTGTTGCAGAAATTTTGGCAATGTGTTTTTTTATTTTTTGCAACAGAGGTCTTGTTGCAGATTATTTTTGCAACAAAGGCCTTGTTGCCGAAAATGTAAAGATCGATAGAATCCTTTTGCAACATGGGTGGTGTTCCAGAATTTTTTTGCAACTAGGATCATGTTGCAGATTCTTTTTTGCAAATAAAGACATTGACATGACGGAGAAGGTTTTGGCGGCAGGAGGAGCTTGAGGGGGTAGCGCCATGGCCGACTACGGCCGAGCTGGCTGTTGGCGTCAGATGGTAGCCGCCTGTGTTTCAGACGCCTCGCGAGTCGCAGTTGTGGTGCGCGTGATGGTACAACTCGCAACTTCAATGCTCCAAGCACGTTGCTCACCGCTGTTATCATGGCCGGTTGCTGGACTTGGGAAGTCCATCATTGCTAGCAAACACCATTCGTGCTTTGTAGAAGATGAGTGATGCAAGCGGTTGCAAATTAATAAAGGGAAGAAATGAGTGGATGGAAGAGGTTGTAGAAGAGATAAGGTTAGGAAGAGAGATGTGGATGGACCATGGGGACACGTGTTGATTAGCGAAGGTGGATGACGCGTTGGAATTTTCCGCCGGCTGGAGGGAAGCTTTTCCCTTTTGTAATTCGCGTTGAACTTTTATATAACACAAAAAAATGAGAAGAAAATAACATAAAGCAAAATAAACGAGAAGGAAAAGAGCGAAAGGTAAAAGGAAAAAAATAGAGCAAGACGACTAATAGCTGGACAAAACATTGAAAAAACTGAAGCAAAGAAACTACAGAAGAAAAATGAAAAATGAAAAACGCAGGAAACATCGAAGAAAGCAGCAGGGAACGAATAACATGTGAATCCCATACGTGGGCCGGCCCAGCCCTACGCTCGCCTCATCGAAGGCTCGACCTTTTGATGCTAACGAGGGATCTGCCTATCAAGACCTAGGGAAGCCTCGCGGCAAGGGCTGCACGAGATGCGCCAGCCCAGTTGCGCTGGAGGCCACAACCTCATTTTTATTGTTTTTATTGAGGTTTTTCCCCTTTTCTATTTATTTCCTTTTTACTTTTGTTTGTACTTCCAAATATTCTAAATACAATATATCACAAAAAAACACTTTACATAAAACATTTAAAAAAATGTTAAACAAGTTTGAAAATGTTAAACATGTATAGGGAAATAATTATCATGCATACGAAAAAAATAAAATATGTGTGAGAAAAGTAGATAATGTATTTAAAAATGTTAAAGAAGTATTTGAAAAAAATGTTAAACAAGTATTTGAATTTTTTAATCAAGCTTTTTAAAAATGTTAAATATGTATAGAAAAAAAGTTGACCATGTATGCAAGAAATTTATCTTGCATTTGAAAATGAGACAATCAAGTATTTGAAAAATGCAAATGTGTATAGCAAATATGATGACCATGTATAAAAATGTGTTAATCAAGCCTTTGAAAAAGTGTTGACTATCAATACAAAAAATATTAAACATGCATTTGAATTTTTTTAATCAAGCATTTGAAAAAGTTAAAAAATGTGAGATTCACTCACACTTTGTTGTGTTTCAACATGTGTGGGCTACTAGTGCAAGGGCTGGGCGTTCGGTTAATATGGTTAATACGGTTCGGTTTATTCGGTTTTTTATAATTTCGGTTTTGGAGAAATGGCCACCGAAATAACCAGACAAAATTACACACCGAACCATATTAACCAAAATATATCGGTTCGGTTTATTCCGTTAACCGAAAAAACAAGTACATGCACCCATCAGTACCATTTTTTTTTTCGAATTTGATACATATACATATTATATATGATCAAAATAAGCACATGCACTAAACATTGAATAATTAGTAATTTGCTCCATGAGGGAGGCACGGATACGGCACACCGCACATATACGCAAGAAGATCCATGGATCGAAATTGTACAAGTACGTACTATAAGGGGCTGACCCCACAGCTTTTTTGAAAAACAGCCTATAATCACTGTTCATCGTGAAGAAAAAATTCACAAAAAATACAGTTGACCCCACAGATTATTTTGGCTGGCACCGCCGCTGTACACTAGCGCATGACAATCTTGGATGCAAAAACAATAGTACGTACAATATTCCTAGTAGATCAAACTAATCACTAGCATGAAGTTACGTCATGTACTAGTGTAGTAGCTACTTGTAGAGTGCGGCGAATCTGCACCCGGGCTCAGCTGCACCCACGCTCACAGAAAAAATCAAAAAAAATACAAAAAAAATCAAAAAATTCCAAATTGTTTTTGTGTGGTAGATAATTAGATGCGTGAGGTTCGCTGAAAAATTCAACTCGTTTGGACATTTGAGCAAGTCTGTGCAAAAAAGACAAAATCAGGGTCTGTAAAAAAGAAAACTGTTCATGAACTGTTTTGACCCGATTTGTCTTTTTTGCCGAGACCTACTCAAATATCCAAATGAGTTAAAATTTGGTGCGGACCTCACGCATCAAATTATCTACCACACAAATTTTTTTGGAATTTTTTAAATTTTTCTAGTATTTGTTTTGAATTTTTTACTGACCGGGAGCAGCTGAGCCCGGGCTCCAGGATGAATTATCGCTACTTGTATTGATATTTGAGAGATTAGAAAAGTTAGAGAAGCCAGTGAAATACTTGTCAGGCTGGCTTGACGTTCATTGAAAAAACGAATTCATTCCTGATTGCTGAGCACCGACTCGCCGGAGCCAGCTGGATGAGGATTTGACTGCGAGCTTAGGGTTAGGGAGGGCGCCGCCTGATGAAGTGACAGAGAGATGGATGATGGCTAGGGTTTAAGTACGTGTGGATGTGTACGCATTAATAAATCACGGGATGTTGGGCCGATGTACATATGGGCCGCCCTCACAGTCAGGCACGGCCTCACGGCAACTAGGCATCGTAAACAATTTCGGCTACTTCGGTTATTACGGTTTCTGACCAGACTAAACCGAACATACACCGAAACACCGAATAGCGATCGAAGTTCCAACGGAACCAAACAACCGTACACCGAATAAACAAACTAATCGGTTAAATCGGTTTGGTTCGGTTTGGTTTTTCGGTTTTTGGTGTAACAGTGCCCGCCATTAGCACCTAGTGGTTTTACATTTTATGAATCTAAAAATTATATGTTCAGAAAGTTTTAAAAGAATAATAAAAAATTTATTAAACAATAAAGAAAATATACTGTGTAAAAATATTATCATATATCTCAACATAAATATTTTAATAACTTTAGAAGTATCCACATATTTAGAGAAAAATCTTAGTATTGAATAAAGAATGTTTACTTTTTTTTAATAATGTTCACAGACATGAAAGCAAATATGTATATATATCAAAATAAATTTTGATGTAATTTAAAGCAATGTTCACTCTCTTCAAAATAATGTTCTTAAAAATAAATTTTTTAAATAGAATAATTAAATAATATTAGAATATGCAATGAAAAAATAAATACAAATAATTAACCAAAAATGGAAGAAGAAAAAGGCAATAGAAAAGTGAAATGAAAATTTGTGCCAAATCTTGTTGGGCCAGCTTACGATGCAAAAAAGTGTGTCTGTCGACTCCCATGTTTGCCACAACAAGCGACATTTTTTCCCTGGGAGTTCATATTTGCCGCCTTAGGGAGCACAATGGCTCAGCTTAAAGCGAAATGATAATGGGACAGCTGCTCGCGCAACCCTTTTTTTTTTCTAAAAATATCGCCAAAATTATGTTTGTACTTAACAAATTTTAAAATAGTGCTAAACCAATGCACTAGTGGATAAGTATTATATATGGAAAAAAATTATAAATGACCAAGTACGTGCATATGGATGTCCTGCTATTTGAAACGAGAGGTCAATTTCATGCATAAAATATGTTCTACAAACAAAAAATGTAGTTTTTTTTGTATATTTGGAGAAGTGTTGCTCATGTGTGTCAGAATATTTGTTATGTTGTTGTTTTATAAAAATGTCAATAGATAAGCTCAAAATAGAAAGACAAAACAAGCGAAAGATAAAAGTATAAGTGAAAAAAAGTATGAAAAAACACATGAAAAAAGATCACCAGTTAGAAAGTAACCCCCGGCTTTGCGAGTGTCGCCTCTAGTGCCAATACATGGATGTACATATCCACATGGTCAACACGTGTTTGTCGGGAGGTTGATATGTGTTTTTTTGTCCCAATCGGGTTTTTCCTTGGTTGGGTGGGTGGGGTGTGTGAAGGGTTGTTGAACTTGCTTTCTTTCTTTTTCTTTGAGTTTAAGAAAAATATATGGAATACATGTTGAATTGAGCTTACAAATTGAACTATTTTCACTATTCCATTCCTCGTGGCGATATATTCAGACCTGTCACCTCCCCCCCCCCCCACACACACACACACTATAGCGCATGTGTATAATAATGTGTTTTATGTTGTTATTCCCAAGTTCACACATACCTTTTGGAGTAGTCCTACGCTAGTCAGCGAGTGTATTCTTTCCATGTGTGTAATTTTTAGAATTTTTAACATCACGATGAACATGATTCAACCTATGTCACCCCATCTAAAGTGTTATGAACAGTTGATGCATATAAGACCCACGAACCAGCGTAGTCGACATTACACATGTAAGGATATAGTTTTGGCACATAAATCGATTGAAACTAGAATAAAAACATAAACCCGCAAAGGTTGGTGAATTCCTCCCAAAGAGTTTGAACCGAGGAGCAATACAAAAGTGGGTGATCGGTAGTCTTAGGATCCGGGTAGAAGGGGCACTAATCCATCGTCGCAATGTCTCTCCTGAATGATGGTCGTTGATGAAGAGACGATTTTGTGGGCGAGACATAAGGATAGCCTGCATTTGTTGGGGTAAAATTTCTCCGGATAGGCGTGGGGAAGAGGTCCACTAGTTTGGACTCCAGGTTGTGAGAAGCTGGCCATCGATCTTGCCAACATGTTGTGTGGTACATGTAGATTCAGTTTTATCGAGTCCAAAATGGCATGCAAAACCCCAAGTTTATTTCCAACAATATGAGAGAGGCGAGGCAGAAGATCATGGATCAATGAAGGATAGCCCAAAACCCTGTAAACACTGGCATCTAACCTCAAGTAATAATGAGAGAAGAGATTAAGTGGTTGCGAATGCAGTAGAGGCCCCCTCATGGATCACTACCTTAGTAATACCGCGAAAGATCTCTATGCCATGAGCCAATCCCGCCAGACGATGGAGTCGTGACGAGCGTTTATCACTAGAACCTGGTTTTCCCTTCTATCGTAGTCTTGACAAAACAAGATGAGGATTCCGAGGCATAAGCAGAAGACACATGGGAGAAAAACTATTGCCCCCACGATTAAACGAAGCATAGAATAGGAACATTTATGATAAGAACAAGTACGGCTAACACATGAACCAACCTTCTTGTTCGCGGTGTTGTGTTATTGGTGGGGAGGTCGATGAAGTAGCTGAAGTCGTGGATATAGTCAAACAGTAGCGAGCAGTCGTGTCGAGACGCTCCCTAAAATCCTTATCGCTAATTTCCCGGTGTAGGATCACAAAGGACGAGGTTCTAGACAATGTCGAAGCATGAAACAAAGTGAAGGCGGGCCAATAGCTTGCTTAGTGGGCCATCCGCTCTTATTTGGCCGGGTATGTACCAAACTCTAAGAGCAACTCCAAAACAAAGGATAGGTCCTGACCCGGTTTGCTCCCTACTACGCTCCACCCTTGCTTTTAGAGGCCTGCTCTCCCGAGCAGCCATGCAGTGGTCTTCCGAATGGAGTCGGCCGGAAGCAAAAACACCGGGAGGAACGAGGATTGTTTCGTGCGTGAGAAGGTAGAGCAGATGCAATCTGTTCTAAGTGACGACTAGGGTTGCCAATGGCTCTGTCGCTAATATATTGGTGGCCGGGCATGAGACACGGGGTTAGGCCCAAGACCAAGTTGGTAAGAACGCACGATCTGAGTTGTTTGGATGTTGCTGTTCGTAATGTATCCGCTAAAAAGATGTAATTAATTACCAACTAATTATCCAGTTTCATCTAGGAAAAATAAAGAGCACACATGACATATGTTTGAGCCCGGCTTGTTCACGAAACACGAGACACGTGTGTGGCATGGCAAGACGGGTGATGAATAGCATTTGTGCCACTCCTCTTCTTATGATCCAATAGGACGTGGGAGCAAATCCCTTATACTCCCTCCGTCCTTTAAAGAGTGTACTTCCAACTTTGTTAGAAAGTCAAACTATCTCAAAGTTTAACCGAGTTTGTGCAAAAATATATTAATGTTTGTGAAACCAAATAGATATATGATGAAAATATATTTTATCATGAATCTAATGCTACTAATTTAATGTCATAAATATTGATGTATTATTGTATAAATACGGTCAAACACTTGAAAGTTTGACTTTTCCAACAAAATTCGAAGTACACTATTTTTCAAGGACGGAGGTAGTATGTTGGTCCCATCTCTCCTCCACTTTTAGGGTGGTACTAAAATTTTCCACCATGCCATGAAACCCACATGTGCCTTTGAGCTTTTATGCGAATAATTGTTTTGGGGAAACCTCGGATATGAGATATTCCCACATCGAATGGTGGCGGCGTTTTATATTGAACATCGTTCTTTGAGTTAGACCCTGGTTCTGAGCTGTATGGCTTCTTGTCTGGCAGCGATGACAACTTCCAATGGAGTTGGGTTGAGGCGGGGATTCGGTAGTTGGTGTCATCCGATGTGTTCGAGGAGTTCTTGTGCCTCATCGTGTCTTTGTGGAGTCGGAGCTGCGGAGTAGGTGCCTCAGCGGTGACGATGGCACGAGATCGATGTTGGCTTGCAGGGTCTGGTTGTGGTGCAGGCTCAACTCTTTTCTGATGCAAGGTTCATCATCCGAGTCTAAGCTATCTGATCGCCAACGCGGGTGATCGACTGATTGACATAGGTCGGCATGGGTTCCAACGCCTGTTTTGGCGAGGGTTGCGCTGGTGGTCGTCAATGCTGAAATCGAAGTGGATGGCTCACGAAGGAGTGATGACAATGACGGTCGGCGATAACCTCGACGATGATTTCTTCTCAACGGCGTGTCTTCGCGTGGGTAGCTACCTAAGTGAGCCGTCACAACGGTTTTGAACTGGTTTTCACTAATTAATTAGGCAATCCTACATCTTCTTAATTAATGAGACGAGACAAATCTTTTGTTTCCGTTTAAACTTTTTTGCTAGATTCTCCGGCCCGGGTGGAGAACTGAAAAACGGCCGTAAAAATTACGGATTTGCTATTTTACAATCAAGTGTTTTTCAATTGGTCAACATTCAAATTTCTGTCCGTCCGTTCTTTGCTCTGAGATCCACGCTCGGTCTGCTGTTTTTTGGGTTGGTTTTTGTTATCGGGCGCGGTTTTCTTCTTCCGCCCGTTTTCCTCTGCCCGCCCCGTCCCAGCCGGGCACTGTTTGGGTTTTTGTCTCTTTTGAATTTGGGAGCGGGGTGTCTGGTCGTTTCCCTTTCTCATCCCTTCGCATTTGGATAAGGCAGAGAGAGAGAGAGCTCGAGCGGTGGAAGAAGGGGAGGCGATTGCTTGCGTTCATGGCGATTTCGAGCTCATCCACCGCAGGCTGCTCTGGCGGAAGAGGGGGAGGCGATTTCTCCCTCTTCTTCTCTTGGTCCGCGGGCTGCTCTGGTTCGTTTTCCTTGTCTCTCGCGCTTTGCCCATGCTTTTTTGTGGCCGTGTAGTTCCAGATCTGGTGATTTTTTGGCTCCGTGGATCCGCGGCATGTGATTTTTGTGGTCCGCGGCATGTGATTCCCGCGGGATGTGCATGTCGATGCCGTGGTGTTCTAGTCCGCCACGGTGCCATGGTTGTTCGTGTGAGTTTTGGGAGGAGCCTGCAGTGCGCCTTGTGTAGTTTCCTGTTTTTGTTGTGGGTGCAGACCAAATTCCGGGCCGATTGTGTTCCCGTTGTTGATTTGTAGGTAAGTTTAGAGAATAAGTTCTGCTGCTGTCGATGTGGAGGTAGCTTAGTAGGCTTTAATTTCCAGTGGTTGATCCCGTAACCTGTCTCTGAAGGTGAAGGTGTGGTTATAGTCGTTGAATTTCTTCATGTTTGTTTACGTTTTGTCCCATGATGTTGTTCATTCTGGTGGTTAATGAACTTCTCTGCAACTTGTTAGTCCAAGGTTTTTGTGTACCCTCTTGAATTTCATGCGTGTTAGACCAAGGTCTTGCAGAGATATGTGCTTGAGTTATGCTGTTCAATTTTTAACTCTGTTAGTTGCGCTATATGTTCACTGCAACTTGTAATCTAGAGCTTCACTGCTATCTTATGCACCCTATGTAGCTGTGCTGTAGTTTTATTTGTTCCCCCTGTTTTTGCCCTATTTCCCATTTTGTATCTTGCACTAAAGTACTGTGAAACTTGCCCCCCTAATTTTCTGTGTGGCTAACTTGCCCCCCTAATTTTCTGTGTGGCTAACTTGCCCCCCTAATCCCATGTATGCATGTTGGAGTGTAATTTTCTCTTAATTTCAGTTTATTTTCCTGTGTAGTTTGTCCTGATTTTTCACTGTAATCCAATGTGTATTAAATTACTGCATACATTGTCCCTGTTTTATAGTGTAGTCTGATGCGTTATCACAGTGTAAATTTACCGTTAACTACCGCATAGTTACTCTCTAGTTGCACCGTAACCTGATGATTTTTTACAGCGTTATTTTACCCATAGTTACAGTGTAATTATAGGTTATTGTACAGTGTAGTTACAGTGTAAAATGGGTAACCTGATGCTTTTTTTCAGTGTAATTGTACCCATAATTTATGTACTTTACACTATAATTCGATGGCGTTCTACACTGCAACCCGTTGCCTCTTTACAGTGTAATTTTATTCATAATTACTGTGTAGTTTGTTCTCTTACAGTGTAAATTTCTCTTCGATTATTACTGTAAATTTACACAGTTTTGCACTTGGAGTCTCTCTATAACTGAGTCCTGTTTTCTCTCTTGTTTTTCAGCTAGTAGATCAATGGGCAGACTACGGAAAGTCTCGGCCAAGGATGTTCCGCAAGTTTCTTCAGTTGAGAGTCAGGATTCTTCAAAAGATCCTTCTGTGCCTAATGATTTCGCTGATGAGAATGTTATGTCTTTGGTAGTTATCTTTGTCTTCTTTTCATTTTCATTGTGTTTTTTCTGTTTCTCATTTTCTGTGTTGTGCTTATTGTCTGAATTTTTCCTTTTTCAGGATTTCTCTGCTGATGATGAAGAGTTTGATAAAGCACTTTACAATTTCTATGTGACTAATGTAAGTATTTTTCTGATCTAATTTTATTTTTCATGATTATCTTTTTCTGATTATATTTATCCTTTTAGATGTTGGTTTGATGTTCATGTATTTGTTTTGTACAGAAAGTCAAGCAGCTCAAGAGGAAATTATCATCTGTTGGTAGAAGGAATGTTGTAAGTCTCTTTTCTCTTCTTGTGTTTCTTTTTTCCTTCTCTTCTTATCATTTTGATTGCTTGTCTGATGTTTGTTTTGCTAGGGTTTCCCCTTTGTGTATTTAGTTTATTTTGGATTTAATGACGTTCTTATTATCTTTTTCTTGTAGAGGCAGAAACAATTGTCTGATTTTCCTGTGTGTTCAACATTCACTAGATATTCTGGAAAGTTCTTCTCAGGAGTTGTTGATGGCATGTGTCCTAGGTACAAGGGTGTTATTCAGAATTATGGGTTGGGTTGTCTCCTCAATTTTGTCCGTAGCGAGGTTCCTCTTAGGCTTGTTAAGTGGCTTGCATCTAGGTTTGATGTTCCTGTGTCTGAGTTTCAGTTGAAAAGGAAATTCATCCCCTTAACTAAGTATGATATCCATGACATCCTTGACCTCCCAGTAGATGGTGAGCCACTTGTTTCTGATCCTGAGTCTGGCCGTGATTTTATCCTCTCTCATTTCAATCTTACCAGTATCCCTCCAGTGTCCTTTTTCGCCAATTTGCAGTGTAGTAAAACTTGTAAGTACATGCATTTTACAGTAGTAGTTACACTGCAAATTAGAAGTTTCTTGCAATAGTTTTTACTCTGGAATTTACACTATAAAACATGTATTTACTCTGGAAATTACAAGATTCTTACAGTAGTTTTTACTGTAGGATTTACACTGTAAAACATGTGTTTGCAATGTAAATTACAAGATTCTTGCAGTAGTTTTTACTGTTGGATTTACACTGTACAACATGTTTTTACACTGGAAATTACAAGATACTTACAGTAGTTTTTACTGTGGGATTTACACTGGAAATCATGTATTTACAATGTAAATTACAAGATACTTACAGTAGTTTTTACTGTTGGATTTAAACTGTAAAACATGTTTTTACAATGTAAATTACAAGATACTTACAGTAGTTTTTACTGTTGGATTTACACTGTAAAACATGTTTTTACACTGTAATACTAGATACTTACAGTAGTTTTTACTGTGGGATTTACACTGTAAAACATGTTTTTACACTGGAAACTACAAGATACTTACAGTAGTTTTTACAGTGGGATTTACCCTGGAAATCATGTTTTTACAATCTAAATTACAAGATACTTACAGTCACTGTAAAACATGTTTTTACAGTGTAAATTACAAGATAATTACAGTAGTTTTTACTGATTTCACTGTAAAACATGTTTTCACAGTGGAAATTACAAGATACTTGCAGTAGGTTTTACACTAGGATCTACACTGGAAATTACCAGCTACTTACGCTAGAATTTACTAGGGATTTACACTGGAATTTGTTTATTTTCCTCTGTAATTATTCTTTTAAGTTTTCTGAATTTTTTTACATTGTATTTTTTTCCATTTCGAAACAACTTCAGTGTTTTCAATGTAATTTCCATGATGATGTCAATGTAATTGATCCCAAAATTTATGTAATTTCCTAGAATTACAGCAGATGTTGATCTATCTCTTTTTGTAGATGAAGAAATTTCCTCCCCTGATTTGTTCATGTGAGAGGTGAAGAGAGAAGTTGGCGAGCAGTTGGGACTGTTTTTGCTGACCTGTGGATCATGATGCCGATTTCCCTCTGATGTCCTTCTTTCTTGCTGCTCGTCAGGTACAACATCTTCTTCGAAGCTCTTCTGGTTTCTGTTTGCCCTCCTTCTTCTTCTGCCCCATCGCCCATGGCCGCCTCCATGTTCTCCCTTCTTTTCTTCTCCCCCTTTCTGATTCGCTTTTTGTGCTGTTAGGCGAGATCTGTCCAGTGGTTTGCGGGAGGGTTTTGGTTGCAAGCTGGGCACATGCTGTGTCCTGTGTGACCCTGAAGATCAAGAGAGGGGTAGGTCGCCGATTTTTCTGGAGCGGTTTGTTGTCCAGGGTTACCGGGTCAGCTACTTTCTCTGACCCGTTTTGACGTCCTTTATGTCTGTCAGCTGTTTTTGTGACTGTACAGGTGTCATATGTTCATTTGTCAGGATTTTTGAATGTTCTCAAATTGTAAAACAGTCAAATATCAAATAGACAGTCCCAAAAATTACCACCACGCCTGAGCCGGTGATCCCTGCCTCCTCGCGCCACACCGCCTCTTCCCTCTTGTAAGCGGCAGCGCGACAGCGAGGGGCGGAGCAGAATCCGCGAACGGTCGAATAAGGAAGAGCCGACGCCGCGGCGCCACAGGTACCGTCACTCACGCCTTTGCCATCGAAATCACTCGGCCGCCCATCCCAGTCGATGCCGGAACGCGGCCACTGGAATTTCCTGAGGCAACGTGAAAGTGAAACACACCACGAGTTTTTACGTGGCTGATGACAAAGGAGCACGAGAGAGAGTCGCTCCGAAATCTTTATTGACATTGCTCTCAAGCTACAAATTAAACCGCTACGGGCAGTGAGAGAAAAGAGGAAAAGGCACAAGAGCTTCATAGGTTTTCGCTTTTCTATTAATAAGTACTATGTCTTGCTTTGCTAACTTGTAATGAAAGAACAAATGAATAATGCATGTTATGCTGCTTATGCAGCAGGGACATTGGACACGTTCACGCGAAGGAGGCTTGCTTGTTGCGTGTCTGCGGATGGGCCGAGAGCTTGGACAGCAGGAAGAGGCCGGCGGAGGAGGCGAGCACCGCCCCGGCGAAGCAGGCCATGTCGAGGCCGGTGACGAGCGGCACGCTCTTGAACTTCTCGAGGACGCCTGCCTGGAGCAGCAGGATGACGGCGTGGCCGAACCTCGACTTGGCCTGCGTGACGGACCGGATCCTCGCCCCTTTCTTCAGCCTCTCGTAGATGGGCTCCTGGACGCGCTGGGAGCCGTAGAACATGCCGTACATCCCCATGCCGAACGTGAGCAGGGCGGTGCCGATCAGGAACATGTCTGAACGAGGACAGAAAATAGTTACTAACAGACTCGATCAGATTGATGGCGCAGGGTGCCTTGTGTGTGATTAAAAGTACGGGTACGTACCTAATGCTTCGATGAGCAGCTTGATGATCTCGGCGTGATCTATCGTCTGCGACATGGCACGGAACTGCAAGGAGAACGACTGCAGAACAATGCCACAACCCTACAGACACGCATGAAGAAAGGTTTGATCAGTCTTTGAAGACTTGACTTGCAGCATATATGGCCACACATATAGGAGGATGAAGAAGCGCTTAGTTGGTTACCTCGAGGAAACATGGGACTGAACCGAGGAGCGATCCTGCGACGCCGATGAGCGTGAACGACTGGCATCTGACGATGCCCTGGTGGATGACGGCCTCGACGACCTTGGCCCAGCGACGCCGCGTAAGGGCCAGCCACGTCGCCCCGAACTGCCGGAGCACCAGCCTCCGGGTGACCTCGTACGCTAGAGGCAGCAGGAGATCCACGCTGCCCGCTTCCCCCGGCAGGCGTTGCTTCTCCTCCGTCGTGCTGGCGGTGGTCGCTCCCAGGGTTATCAGCGCCGCCCTCTGCTCGGCGGCGCGGCCGATCCCGCGCCTCGCCGCCTTGGTGCCCCACAGGAACGGGAACTTGAGAGACGGGATGCGGCACGACGGCCGGCTGGCCGCCGGAGACGACGACGGCAGACGGCTGTCCTTGGCGGTGGCCGCTCTGAGTAGCCTGCCGGTACCTGCAGCCCTGGCCGCCATTGCTGGACTCGGTCAGCTCCTTGTGTTCAACCAACGTTGCCTGTGCTGCGCTGCGTTGAAGCTGAAGTATTGACTGTGCAGAGGACCTTTCGAACCACGAGGCCGTATAAATACTGGGAGGGAGGA
The DNA here is from genome assembly GCF_018294505.1 of Triticum aestivum. Classification (NCBI taxonomy): domain Eukaryota; kingdom Viridiplantae; phylum Streptophyta; class Magnoliopsida; order Poales; family Poaceae; genus Triticum; species Triticum aestivum. Next base: position 461,513,271 of record NC_057808.1, on the reverse strand, counting down.
ATGACATGGAATGGAACATGTGCAGCAACTAGAAGGCGGGGAAGGTTCCAAGAATAGACGGGGCGAATGAACCGTGGCGGTGAAGGAGCTGGGCGTGTGGAAGATCAGGAGCGGACGATTCCAATGGCGGGCGTCTCGTTCCTGTGGCTGGAGAAGCTTTGTCGCGGCGCCGAACCGCACCAACGGTGCCCAGGGTTCCGTTGACGTGTTAGCGCCCGCGCGCGCGCGCGTACTTTTTCCGTGCCGCGGCGGCATCGTGCTGCTGGTATCTCGTAGATGGTCATTTGGCGCGAGAAACGACAGGAACGAAGAGTCGTTGTGCGCACCTACCGCTCTCGTAGCAGCAGCTGCAGCACGAGAGAGCGATGTCGCGTGGAGGAAGGAGGAAAGGTTTGCCTGAAGCTGCAACTTGGTGCGCAAACTTCCTTCCGGCCAGAAAGATCCAGGGATTTTTCGCCGGGCGCGAACGCTGGCGCGCCCGTCTAAACCTGGCCGTCTGTTAGGAAAGGTGGGCCGGACGCGCGCGTGGGCTCGTGTGTCACGGCAGGTACGAGAGCGAGATGGCAGCGGAAGGCGATACGAGGTGGACGGGCGAGCCGCCGGGCGGACGGACGCGTGTGCGGCGGCAGCGCGTTCCTTGCCGCTCCGGCCTCGTCCGCGGGCACGTGATGCAAAACGCTCGCCGTCTTCGTTTTCTCTCCTGCTGGTACGAGGACGGAGCCACACTCCGTGGTGGCAAGCCGAAAGGTACGGGTGCAGACTCTCAAGTCTCAAGCTTGAAGCTTTTCGGGCAAGTGTGTGGTCGTTCGTACATTTGTCATTCTCGCGGGCGCGGGGGCTGCATTCGGGGTCGGTGCACCTGGTGCTTTTGTCTCTAGAACCTAGCTACCAGCTGGAGCGTATGGGAAGGGGCTCCTGCTCTCTTGGGAGTATCCCAGGTCCAGACTAGTCACCAGAGCTTGTGTGAGCAGCGTGTAGGCGCGCCCTCACACTTGTCAGTCTTGCAATTTCGCAAATAAATGTGTTCCATCTCGGCTATTGGCGGCATGGCACATCAATCATGGACACGGCCGGGCACTTGTGTGTGTGCGCGAGCGTGTTTTGATCAAATACAGCAGGTACCAACGGCACGAAAAAGAAACACCCGGCTCCGATGCGTGGTGCTCGCGGAATTTTTCCTATAAAAAAATGCCAACGAGGGTTAGCCCTTGGATTGAACAATTAATAGGAACCATCCATTCGACGTCACCTGATGGCTTGTATTACTATTACCTCTTGATAGTTAGGGCATGGATAACAAGTCTGTACGGTTAATATGGACCTTTTCCTTTATAAAAATACGAAGAAAAAAAATCATGTCATTAAAACATGGTGCTAAACTAGGAGACATAGCATGTATAATGCAAACTTTTTCTATGTCATTTTTTCATGCCATGTCCCTGCCACCAATTTTCTTTCGAGCTTGGTTAATACGTAGTCAAGTTAGTTAATAGACATTTATCTTAATCATGCAAAGCATATAAACCGGATATTCATGTGAGTAACAAGTAAAAACACAATAGTCCTTTGTACTTTTGATTTTTTTTAATCATTGTACAGTTTCAACATGAAAAATATCATCTGAGACCAGGTCTCTTTTCCCATCACGGGAGACCCCATCCAGAATAACACATGTGTTTAACACCCATCTCAAAGCATCTTCTTCCCCAACTTCACATCTCCGCCATATTCCCATCCACCAGAGATGACCATCTCACGGTTAGCCTTCTCCTACGTCATCGTCAACAATAAAAATATTAGAGGATGTCGGCTGACTCTCCAAATATATCCATAGCCAAAGTCAAGCAATATGTTTCTGAAGTGAAATTCTCCCCCAATTTTCAAACAGTTCACTAAAACCAGATATTGAAGTAGTGTCTCTTACAAAACGCTTCCGCTCGCGTCGCCTCTAGGGGGGCGACTTGGGCGCCCTAGCCACCGCCGCATTCGACCTCCCTCCTCCCCTGCTTCCCTGCCGCCACCGGAGGAGGCCAGCGAGCGAAGCTCGCCTGGCGGACGGCCTGGCGGACGGCAGGCCCTCCTCCTTTCTTCACGAGGGGATCCTCTGGTTGAGATGCGACGGCGCCCCTGGGCGTACGGCATGGAGGCGGAGTTGGCGCGCTTGGGCGGCGGCCGATGGGATCCTGGCGGTGCTAAGGGGGCTGGCGGTGGCGGAAACCCCAGATCGGTTATCCTCCGAGTGGTCGGGCTCGCGCACCGTTCGGCGGCGCTAAGCGGTGGTGGGCGCGCGTCGGCTGTCCTCCTTCACCGATGTGATTGGGGCGGCCGGAGGCGTTGGCGTGGTGCCGGATCCGAACATGTTGGTGGCGCCGCCCCCTTCGTCAGGGATGGCAGTCAGGTGGTTGGTCCTTGTGGCGGCACCGGTGGCGGCGGATCTTGGGAGCTCGCTCCCGGGGACGTCGCAGGACGCGGCAGCCCGTGCACGAGAGATGGAGTTTCTTCGAACAGATATGGGTGAAAACTTGCTTTGGGCTACTGCCAAGGCCGGCGGTGGTGGCGTTGTCTGCGTCGTTCCCTTCTTGAAGGCATCGCCGTGGAGAAGTTCAAGGCCCCTCTTTGCTACCTCCGGGGGAAACCCTAGATCAGTAGACCAGATGACGACGACGCTCTGGTGTCGTTTCCCCCTTGGTGGCGTCATTCATGGAGGTACACACGGGCTCGAGGGAACAGAGGACATCTTCTTTGATGGAGCGGTGCTTCATCTTATACATTGATGGCGGCGGATCTCGGTGGCGTGGCGCTGTGGATTTTTTTTGATATTACATCATGTACTATGTGCTAGATATTGATCCATACTAGCATAGTGAGTATAGAGACTTGAATCTTATCTGGTTCGGTCGGATGGACAGTCCAAGATATAAAACGTTTTCAAAGAACGAATCTAAAAAAAGGAACTCTTAGTGGTTGTTTGGATGCCAAGAATTAGACGTGAGTTTTCAGAAAACCAGTTTTCAGAGGATTCTTAGGAAAACCAGTTTTAGTTAGTTTTTCTGTTAAGGTGAGTGTATACAATTCTTTGTTTGGATAGAAAACAAAAAGAAAACACGATTAGTCTCTCTTCTTGGGCCAGTTCCTCGAGGACGGCGTCGCCATGGACCAAGCGAACCACGCGACAACGGCGTTGTCGAGGACGAAGCGAACCAAGTGGCGGGCTAGTCGGCTACGCAGGGCGTGCAACAGGCGGCTTGCCGCGCGACCCCGCCTCAACCGCAGCCGGAGAGGAACTAGGGTCTAGGGTGCAGAGGCACTACCGCCCGGCGACGGGATGCACGCCCTGCTATGTCAGGGCGGAGAGCAGTGCAGTTGGTGTGACGTCGCTGCATTCGCTGCTCTACTGAGCTCTCTTGTTGCTACAAATTTCACAAAAAGGAGGATTGGAATGGGCCTTCAACTACATCTCCGTTCTCGTGCTGTTCAAGTGCATGTTGAATTACTTCCTTGCTGGTTGATTAACTTATACTCAGTAGTTAGTTCCCATGAACCTCCGCCTGGAGTGCAGCGACCGGAGAGATCAGGTTGTAGCCGTCGCCGGTGTACAGGAAGAGGAGTTTGTCGGCCATGCTCACCCTGCCCTCGGCGGCCGCTCCCATCTTGCCGTCCCAACTCCCAACACGACGGCGGCCACGTCCGGACCCCTAGCGGCGAGCTCGCCAGTGGTGCGAGCGCTTCATTGATGTCCTGGCATAGAACGTTTCACCCTCCAAATGGACTTTCAGCGTCGCCATGGTTGTACCTGGGAGAACGTCGCAGTGCTCGTGGCCGACTCCGTGTTCAGCCAAAACGAGTATATAGAAAAACGTGGATTAGTCGTTTTTCCATAAACTCGGTTTTTGGGCTTTTGTAAAACTTAGTTTTGTATATCCACGATTCTGTTAGGCAATCCAAACAAGATTTTTGGTTGTTACAACTGAAATCGAGTTTAAAGAAAACTAGTTCTCTATAATCTACGTAACCAAACAACCCCTTAGATAGCGACAAGTCTCGTACATGGATTGATCATTTATCAAATCAGAAAAGATGGAGGAGTGACCTAGTTAAGGGGTACATTTAACTAGTGATTTCGCTTCTTAGGGCATTCCCTATTTAACATTTGTTGCCTTAAATTGCCGCTGAAACGCACAGAGGAGAGTGAGTGAACCAGGGAAATGGTCCTACCCCACGTACTGGACCTGGTTTTGGGCCCTGGCAGGTTTTTGGAATTTTATGTTATCTTTTTTCGAGTTTCCTTATTCCAGTTATTTTATTTCGCAGAATTTTATTATGGTTTCATTTTTTATTTCAAAATTTTTAGTTTTTTTCGGAATTTATTTTATAATTTTTTTTGGAACAAAAGATGTTCAAACTTTTAAAGAATTATTCGTGCTTTCAAGAACTGTTCATGTTTTAACAATTACTCGCATTCGAATTATATTTTTCAATTCTTTTATTTTTTTGAAAAATCATTTTTCTATGTTTCCTTTTAAAAAATGGCCACTTTTGAAAATCAAATGGAAAATTTTTGTGTTTTAAAAAATGTTCATGTTTTCAGAAAAAGTCTCACCTTTCCAAAACAAAAATCATGATTTCGAACAAATTCAATTTTTATTTTTATTTTTACTTTCCAATTTTTTCGTGTTTTCAAGACATTTTCACAATTTTAAAAAATGTTCGCATTTCCAAAATCTATTCATGGTTTTAAAAAATGACCTCAAATAATATTCACTTTTTCAAAATAAGATTTTCTGTGTATTAAAAATCGAATGATGTCAAGTGTTCGAACAAGTGATGTCGACACTGATGACTTCCCGATTAAGATAGGACTGCATCAGGGGTCAGCTTTGAGCCCTTATCTTTTTGCCTTGATGATGGATGAGGTCACAAGGGATATACAAGGAGATATCCCATGGCGTATGCTCTTTGGGTATGATGTGGTGCTAGTTGACGATAGTCGGACGGGGGTAAATAGGAAGTTAAAGTTATGAAGATAAACCTTGCAATCAAAAGGGTTTAGGCTTAGTAGAACTAAAACCGAGTACATGATGTGCTGTTTCAGTACTACTAGATGTGAGAGCATCTCTAGCCGTTGGCCCCCTAGGGGGCGCGTAAAATCGCTGCCCGGGGCGAACCGACGCTAAAATCGGTGTGGGGGCTTTCGGGTTCCCAGCCGCTGATGACCCACAAGTATAGGGGATCTATCGTAGTCCTTTCGATAAGTAAGAGTGCCGAACCCAACGAGGAGCAGAAGGAAATGATAAGCGGTTTTCAGCAAGGTATTCTCTGCAAGCACTGAAATTATCGGTAACAGATAGTTTTGTGATAAGGTAATTTGTAACGGGTAACAAGTAACAAGTGTAAATAAAGTGCAGCAAGATGCCCCAATCCTTTTTGTAGCAAAGGACGAGCCTGGACAAACTCCTATATAGAGAAAAGCGCTCCCGAGGACACATGGGAATTATCGTCAAGCTAGTTTTCATCACGTTCATATGATTCGCGTTCGGTACTTTGATAATTTGATATGTGGGTGGACCGGTGCTTGGGTGCTGTCCTTACTTGGACAAGCATCCCACTTATGATTAACTCCTATTGCAAGCATCCGCAACTACAAAAGAAGTATTAAGGTAAACCTAACCATAGCATGAAACATATGGATCCAAATCAGCCCCTTACGAAGCAACGCATAAACTAGGGTTTAAGCTTCTGTCACTCTAGCAACCCATCATCTACTTATTACTTCCCAATGCCTTCCTCTAGGCCCAAACAATGGTGAAGTGTCATGTAGTCGACGTTCACATAACACCACTAGAGGAGAGACAACATACATCTCATCAAAATATCGAACGAATACCAAATTCACATGACTACTAATAGCAAGACTTCTCCCATGTCCTCAGGAACAAACGTAACTACTCACAAATCATATTCATGTTCATAATCAGAGGGGTATTAATATGCATATAGGATCTGAACATATGATCTTCCACCAAATAAACCAACTAGCATCAACTACAAGGAGTAATCAACACTACTAGCAACCTACAGGTACCAATCTCAGGCTTTGAGACAAAGATTGGATACAAGAGATGAACTAGGGTTTGAGAGGAGATGGTGCTGGTGAAGATGTTGATGGAGATTGGCCCCCTCCCGATGAGAGGAGCGTTGGTGATGACGATGGCGATGATTTCCCCCTCCCGGAGGGAAGTTTCCCCGGCAGAACAGCTCTGCCGGAGCCCTAGATTGGTTCCGCCAAGGTTCCGCCTCGTGGCGGCGGAGTTTCTTCCCGAAAGCTTGCTTATGATTTTTTCTCGGACGAAAGACTTCATATAGCAGAAGATGGGCACCGGAGGGCCACCAGGGGGCCCACGAGGCAGGGGGCGCGCCTAGGGGGTAGGGCGCGCCCCCACCCTCGTGGCCAGGGTGTGGCCCCCCTCTGGTATTTTCTTCGCTCAGTATTTTTTATTATTTCCAAAAATAACTTCCGTGGAGTTTCAGGACTTTTGGAGTTGTGCAGAATAGGTCTCTAATATTTGCTCCTTTTCCAGCCCAGAATTCCAGCTGCCGGCATTCTCCCTCTTCATGTAAACCTTGTAAAATAAGAGAGAATAGGCATAAGTATTGTGACATAATGTGTAATAACAGCCCATAATGCAATAAATATCAATATAAAAGCATGATGCAAAATGGACGTATCAACTCCCCCAAGCTTAGACCTCGCTTGTCCTCAAGCGGAAGCCGATAATGATAAATATGTCCACATGTTTAGAGGTAGAGGTGTCGATAAAATAAAATACGGACATGAGGGCATCATGATCATTCTTATAACAACAACATATATGGATATTGTCATATGATTTCTTATGCTCAAGTAACAATCTATTCACAATGTCAAGTATGAATCAGAAACTTCATTGAGAACTAACAAACTATAATCTCAGTCATTGAGGCAATTGCAATTTATCATAACATCAGAAAGAGTCAATATAAGAGCTTTTCAGCAAGTCCACATACTCAACTATCATTTAGTCTTTCACAATTGCTAACACTCACGCAATACTTGTGGTTACGGAGTTTTAATCGGACACAGAGAAAGATAGGGGCTTATAGTTTCGCCTCCCAACCTTTTACCTCAAGGGTAATGTCAACAATAATAGTTCATGCTAACTTACATCCAATTAGATATATATATCAGGATCTTTCCAACACAATGTGCTTGCCAAAGGATAAAATGTAAAAAGGAAAGGTGAAGATCACCATGACTCTTGCATAAGGGTAAGAGATTAAAAGTAAAAGATAGGCCCTTCGCAGAGGGAAGCAGAGGTTGTCATGCGCTTTCATGGTTGGATGCACAAAATCTTAATGCAAAAGAACGTCACTTTATATTGCCACTTGTGATATGGACCTTTATTATGCAGTCCGTCGCTTTTATTTCTTCCACATCACAAGATCGTATAAAGCTTATTTCCTCCACACTAATAAGTCATACATATTTAGAGAGCAATTTTTATTGCTTGCACCGATGACAACTTACTTGAAGGATCTTACTCAATCCATAGGTAGATATGGTGGACTCTTATGGCAAAACTGGGTTTAAGGGTATTTGGAAGCACAAGTAGTATCTCTACTTGGTGCAAAGAATTGGCTAGCATGAGGGAGAAAGGCAAGCTCAACATGTTGGATGATCCATGACAATATACTTTATTTCAGATATAAGAAAACATAACCCATTACGTTGTCTTCCTTGTCCAACATCAACTCTTTAGCATGTCATATTTTAATGAGTGCTCACAATCATAAAAGATGTCCAAGATAGTATATTTATATGTGAAACCTCTCTTTCTTTATTACTTCCTATTAATTGCAACGATGACCAAAACTATATTTGTCAACTCTCAACAAATTTTAATCATCATACTCTTTCTATGTGAAGTCATTACTTTCCATAAGATCAATATGATCTCTTTATTTCTTTTTATTCTTTGTCTTTTCTTTTATTCCCTCAAGATCATAGCAAGATAATGAAGCCCTTGACTCAGCACTAATCTTTATTATATAGCTCACGGACTTGATTACATAAAGGGATCATAAGGCAAAACTCAAAACTAAACCATACTAAAAACTTTATTCTACTAGATCAAGATATTACTAAAAGGATCGAACTAAGAAAAACGGTAAAGATAGGAGTGTGATGGTGATACGATACCGGGGCACCTCCCCCAAGCTTGGCAGTTGCCAAGGGGAGTGCCCATACCCATGTGATTATGTCTCCTTCTTCGGAGGTGGTGATGTGATATTCTTGGCTATGATACCCCTCAAGATACGATTCTCCTCCTCGAGCTTGTTGACTTGCCACTTAAGATCCATCATTTCCCTACGGAGCTTACCCGTGACGGTTAAAGCTCCTTGCACCCATGGATGCTGCATAGCTGTGGGAGAACAAGTAACACTCCTTTTCATATTTTCATAAGAGAGAAATTTAACATTGGAGACCGAGTTTGGGATAGCTGAGCTCTGTAGTTCCCCCATCGTGACTCTTGCCTGGAAACGAGAAGAAACTTCTTGATCCTCTTCCATGGCATCTATCCTTTTCAAGTCAGCTTCCATCTCTTCCTCCGTTGAGGGCCCAAAGTGGTAGGCATCGCTGTTTGCCCCTGGACCTGGTGTCGGATGAGACACCCGACTCTCCCCGACTGACTCTTGAGAAGACATCTTGCTCTAATCTACGGCAGAAACAGCTCGAAACAAAAACAGAGGATATTTGCGTGATACGGTGGTCAAAACCTTTGGGAGATTATATAATGAATTTTTACCGACCGAAAGAAGTATCGTGCAAGAAAACGGAGTCCGAAGAGCGCACGAGGTGCCCACGAGGCAGGGGGCGTGCCCAGGGGGGTAGGGCGCGCCTCCCACCCTCGTGGAAGCCTCGTGTCCTTCCCGGACTACTTCTTATTTTCCTATTTTCTTAAATATTCCAAAACGGAGAAAAATTGCCATTTGAACTGTTTTGGAGTCGGTTTACTTACCGTACCACGTACTTATTCCTTTTCGGAGTCTGAAACGTTCCGGAAAGTGTCCCTTATGTATTCCTCCGGGGTTACGGTTTCAATCACATTAGTTTCAACATTTATGGGATTACCTGAGATATCATGTTTGATTCTTTGACCGTTCACCACCTTCGGATTTGTGCCTTCAAAGTTATTGATTTTTATGGCACCAGAACGATAGACCTCCTCGATGACGTAAGGACCTTCCCATTTAGAGAGATGTTTTCCTGCAAAAAATCTTAAACGAGAGTTGTATAGCAATACATAATGACCTACATTAAACTCACGCTTTTGTATCCTTTTGTCATGCCATCTTTTGACTTTTTCTTTAAACAACTTGGCATTCTCATATGCTTGGGTTCTCCATTCATCAAGTGAGCTTATGTCAAATCACCTCTTCTCACCGGCAAGTTTGAAATCATAATTGAGCTCTTTAATGGCCCAATATGCCTTATGTTCTAGTTCGAGAGGTAAGTGACATGCTTTTCCATAAACCATTTTATACGGAGACATACCCATAGGATTTTTATATGCAGTTCTATAAGCCCATAATGCATCATCAAGTTTCTTGGACCAATTCTTTCTAGATCTATTAACAGTCTTTTGCAAAATTAATTTGAGCTCTTTGTTACTCAATTCTACTTGACCACTAGACTGTGGGTGATAAGGAGATGCAATTCTATGATTAACATCATACTTAGCAAGCATTTTACGGAAAGCACCATTAATAAAATGTGAACCACCATCAGTCATTAAATATCTAGGGACTCCAAACCTCGGAAAAATAACTTCTTTAAGCATCTTAATAGAAGTGTTATGATCAGCACTACTAGTTGGATTAGCTTCTACCCACTTAGTAACGTAATCAACAACAACTAAAATATGTGTATACCCATTAGAGGAAGGAAAAGGTCCCATATAATCAAAGCCCCAAACGTCAAATGGTTCAATAACAAGTGAATAATTCATATGCATTTCTTGACGTCTACTAATATTACCAATTCTTTGACATTCATCACAAGATAAGACAAACTTAAGAGCATCCTTGAAGAGAGTAGGCCAATAAAAACCGAATTGCAATACCTTATGTGCAGTTCTATCTCCAGCGTGGTGTCCTCCATAAGCCTCGGAGTGACACTTGCGTAGGATCTGTTCCTGTTCATGCTCAGGTACACAACGTCTAATAACACCATCTACTCCTTTATAAAGATGTGGGTCATCCCAAAAGTAATGTCTCAAATCATAGAAAAACTTTTACTTTTGCTGGTATGTGAAACTAGGTGGTATAAATTTAGCAACAATGTAATTAGCATAATCAGGATACCATGGAGCAGTACGAGAAGCATTCATGACATTTAATTGTTCATCAGGAAAGCTATCATCAATAGGTAGTGGGTCATCAAGAACATTCTCTAACCTAGACACGTTGTCTGCAACGGGGTTCTCAGCTCCCTTTCTATCAATAATATGCAAATCAAATTCTTGTAGCAAGAGAACCCATCTAATAAGTCTAGGTTTAGCATCTTTCTTCTCCATAAGATATTTAATAGCAACATGATCAGTGTGAGTAGTCACTTTAGAATCAACAATATAAGGTCTGAACTTATCACAAGCAAAAACAACTGCTAAAAATTCTTTTTCAGTAGTGGCATAATTTCTCTGGGCATTGTCTAGAATTTTACTAGCATATTGAATAACATTTAATTTCTTATCAACTCTTTGCCCCAGAACAGCACCTACAGCATAATCACTAGCATCGCACATAATTTCAAAGGGTAAATCCCAATCAGGAGGTTGAACAATAGGTGCACAAATCAATGCTTTCTTAAGTATTTCAAATGCTTCTACACAATCATCATCAAAGACAAAAGGTATATCTTTTTGTAATAGATTAGTCTGAGGCCGAGACATTTTTGAGAAGTCCTTAATGAACCTCCTATAAAAACTGGCGTGACCGAGGAAACTTCTTATACCTTTGATGTCCTTGGGACATGACATCTTTTCAATAGCATCAACTTTAGCTTTATCAACTTCAATACCTCTTTCAGAAATTTTATGCCCCAAGACAATTCCTTTGTTAACCATAAAGTGGCATTTCTCCCAGTTCAAGACAAGGTTAGTTTCTTCACATCTCTGCAAAACTCGATCAAGGTTGCTCAAGCAATCATCAAAAGAGGATCCATAAACGGAGAAATCGTCCATGAAAACCTCACAAATCTTTTCACAAAAGTCAGAAAATATAGCCACCATGCATCTTTGAAAGGTAGCAGGTGCATTACATAAACTAAAAGGCATACGTCTATAAGCAAAAGTACCGAAAGGGCAAGTAAAAGTGGTCTTTGCTTGATCATCAGCTGACACCGGTATTTGAGAGAAATCAGAATAACCATCTAGAAAGCAAAAATGTGTGTGTTTGGATAATCTTTCTAGCATCTGACCAATGAATGGCAAGGGGTAATGATCTTTTTTAGTAGCTTTATTTAATTTGTCGAAATCAATTACCATCCTATAACCTATAATAATTCTTTGCGGAATCAATTCATCTTTATCATTAGGAACGACAGTAATACCTCCCTTCTTAGGGACACAATGGACAGGACTTACCCACTGACTATCAACAACGTGATAGATATTATACCTGCCTCAAGGAGCTTTAGTATTTCCTTTCTTACGACTTCTTTCATCTTAGGATTTAACCATCGCTGATGATCAATAACTTGTTGTTTGGCGTCCTTCTCCAAGTTTATTTTGTGTTGACATAGAGTGGGACTAATGCCCTTAAGATCATCAAGAGTATATCCAATAGCAGCACGGTGCTTCTTCAGAGTTTTCAATAATTTCTTTTCTTCATGCTCTAAAAGGTTAGCACTAATAATAACAGGATATATCTTCTTTTCATGAAGATAAGCATATTTAAGAGTATCAGGCAACGGTTTAAGCTCAAACATTGGATCACCCTTGGGTGGAGGAGGATCCTCTAGGATTTCAACAGGCAGGTTGTGTTTCAAAATGGGTCCCTATTTAAAGAATACTTCATCTATTTCCCTTCTTTCATTCATAAACATATCATTTTCATGGTCTAGCAAATATTGTTTTAAAGGATCATTAGGAGGCACAACAATAGAAGCAAGACCAATAATTTCATCCTTACTAGGCAATTCCTCTTCACGGTGTTGTCTACGAAATTTAGAAAAATTGAACTCATGAGACATATCACCCAAACCAATAGTAACAACATCCTTTTCGCAATCTATCTTAGCATTAACAGTGTTTAAGAAGGGTCTACCAAATATAATGGGACAAAAGCTATCTTGTGGGGAACCAAGAACAAGAAAATCAGCAGGATATTTAGTTTTTCCACACAAGACTTCAACATCTCTAACAATCCCGATTGGTGAAATAGTATCTCTATTGGCAAGTTTAATTGTAACATCTATATCTTCTAACTCAGCAGGTGCAATATCATGCATAATTTCTTTGTATAAATAAATAGGTATTGCGCTAGCGCTAGCACCCATATCACACAAGCCATGATAACAATGATCTCCTATTTTAACTGAAATAACAGGCATGCCTACCACAGGTCTATGTTTATCTTTAGCACCAGGTTTAGCAATTCTAGCAGTTTCCTCACGGAAATAAATAACATGCCCATCAATATTATCAGCCAAGAGATCCTTAACCATAGAAATATTAGGTTCAACTTTAACTTGCTCAGGAGGTGTATAAGTTCTAATATTGCTTTTACGAACCACAGTTGAAGCTTTAGCATGATCCTTTATTCTAACAGGGAAAGGTGGTTTCTCAACATAAGCAGTAGGAACAATAGGATCATTATAAGTGATAGTCTTTTCTTCAACTTTAATAAGTTTAGCTACTTTTACTTCTATGGGAGGATGATATTTAAACCACTTCTCCTTAGGGAGATCAACATGAGCAGCAAAAGAGTCACAAAAAGAAGCTACTATCTCAGAGTCAAGTCCATATTTGGTGCTAAATTTACAGAAAACATCAGTATCCATAAAAGATTTCACACAATCAAACTTAGGTGTTATACCTGACTCCTTACCTTCGTCGAGATCCCAATCTTCGGAGTTGCGTTTAATTCTTTCCAATAAATCCCATTTGAATTCAATAGTCTTCGTCATAAAAGAACCAGTACAAGAAGTATCGAGCATGGAGCGATTGTTGTCAGAAAGCCGAGCATAAATTTTTTGAATAATCATTTCTCTTGAGAGCTCATGATTGGGGCATGAATATAACATTGACTTAAGCCCCCCCAAGCTTGAGCGATGCTTTCTCCTTCGCGAGGCCAAAAATTATATATATAATTACGATCACGATGAACAAGATGCATAGGATAAAACTTCTGATGAAATTCCAATTTCAATCGCTTGTAGTCCCATGATCCCATATCATCACATAGCCTATACCATGTCAATGCATCTCCCTTCAAAGATAAAGGGAAGACCTTCTTCTTGATAACATGATCGGGCATACCTGCAAGCTTAAATAATCCAGAAACTTCATCCACATAGATTAAGTGTAAATCGGGATGCAATGTTCCGTCTCCTGCAAAAGGATTAGCTAGCAGTTTCTCTATCATACCTGAAGGAATTTCAAAGTAAACATTTTCAGTAGGTTCAATAGGTTGAGGAGCAACTCTTTGCTCTACTGGTCCGGGTGAAGATACCCCGAACAAGCCCTTAGAGGATTACTTTCCATAGTGACAAGTGACAGTAAATTTCAGCACACTATATAAAATTTTCCTTACCAAATTCCACCTACCAAAGGCGCTTCACTCCCCGGCAATGGCGCCAGAAAAGAGTCTTGATGACCCACAAGTATAGGGGATCTATCGTAGTCCTTTCGATAAGTAAGAGTGTCGAACCCAACGAGGAACAGAAGGAAATGATAAGCGGTTTTCAGCAAGGTATTCTCTGCAAGCACTGAAATTATCGGTAATAGATAGTTTTGTGATAAGGTAATTTGTAACGGGTAACAAGTAACAAGTGTAAATAAAGTGCAGCAAGATGGCCCAATCCTTTTTTTAGCGAAGGACAGGCCTGGACAAACTCTTATATAGAGAAAAGCGCTCCCGAGGACACATGGGAATTATCGTCAAGCTAGTTTTCATCACGTTCATATGATTCGCGTTCGGTACTTTGACAATTTGATATGTGGGTGGACCGGTGCTTGGGTGCTGTCCTTACTTGGACAAGCATCCCACTTATGATTAACTCCTACTGCAAGCATCCGCAACTACAAAAGAAGTATTAAGGTAAACCTAACCATAGCATGAAACATATGGATCCAAATCAGTCCCTTACGAAGCAACGCATAAACTAGGGTTTAAGCTTCTGTCACTCTAGCAGCCCATCATCTACTTATTACTTCCCAATGCCTTCCTCTAGGCCCAAATAATGGTGAAGTTTCATGTAGTCGATGTTCACATGACACCACTAGAGGAGAGACAACATACATCTCATCAAAATATCGAACGAATACCAAATTCACATGACTACTAATAGCAAGACTTCTCCCATGTCCTCAGGAACAAACGTAAATACTCACAAATCATATTCATTTTCATAATCAGAGGGGTATTAATATGCATATAGGATCTGAACATATGATCTTCCACCAAATAAACCAACTAGCATCAACTACAAGGAGTAATCAACACTACTAGCAACCTACAGGTACCAATCTCAGACTTAGAGACAAGAATTGGATACAAGAGATGAACTAGGGTTTGAGAGGAGATGGTGCTGGTGAAGATGTTGATGGAGATTGGCCCTCTCCCGATGAGAGGAGCGTTGGTGATGACGATGGCGATGATTTCCCCCTCCCGGAGGGAAGTTTCCCCGGCAGAACAGCTCTGCCGGAGCCCTAGATTGGTTCCGCCTTGTGGCGGCGGAGTTTCTTCCCAGAAGCTTGCTTATGATTTTTTCTCGGACGAAAGACTTCATATAGCAGAAGATGGGCACCGGAGGGCCACCAGGGGGCCCACGAGGCAGGGGGGCGCGCCTCCCACCCTCGTGGCCAGGGTGTGGCCCCCCTCTGGTATTTTCTTCATCCAATAATTTTTATTATTTCCAAAAATAACTTCCGTGGAGTTTCAGGACTTTTGGAGTTGTGTATAGAATAGGTCTCTAATATTTGCTCCTTTTCCAGCCCAGAATTCCAGCTGCCGGCATTCTCCCTCTTCATGTAAACCTTATAAAATAAGAGAGAATAGACATAAGTATTGTGACATAATGTGTAATAACAGCCCATAATGCAATAAATATCAATATAAAAGCATGATGCAAAATGGACGTATCAGCCGCCGGCCCCAGGGTCGCCCCCAGAAGGCGGGGTTTTTTTGAAAAGGAATTCGGCTAAAGTTTGGCAAACGGGACAAAGATTCGGCTAAAATTCAGCGATCATGACATTACTTGGGCGACCTACATAGTTTTTTACATAGCAAAGTGAAGTACTTTTAAAAAATGGGCCGCAACTACAACTACGGGCCGAAGAATGTGCTGAGCGCGGCGAAGTCTCCGACGTTGCCTCCATCCTCGCCATCGTCCTCGCCGTCCTTCTCCTCCTTGACGCGGCCGCCCCTGCTGGACCCCTGCCCGGCGTCGCCCTGGCGGACCAGTGGAGGTGGCGCGTCGTCGAGGACGACGACGCCTTCCTCGTCGCGGCCATGGCGCTGAGCGACGAACTGCTCATATGCGCGGCACTGGTGCTCCAGCTCCGTCCGCGCCCAGTCTTCACGCACCCACTTCAAGGCCGCCGCGTCGTCGAGCTCCTCCTTCACGCGCCGGCGAGCCCTGGCTCCTTCTTCATGGCGGCGAGCCCCGGCTCCGTCTTCATCTTGACGTAGCGGGGAGGAGCCGAGGAGGAGGCGCGCCCGCCGCCCTTGTTGATGATGATGCCGGCGCTGCGGGTGCGCCGGCCGAGCGGCGTCTCCGCTGCGGGATCGACCTTGACGGCAAACACCGTCGGCGAGCCGGAGGAGTGGGAAGAGGAGCGGGGGGAGGAGCGGGGGGAGGAAGACGAGGAGGGGCCGAACCTCCTGGGCATCCATTGCCCGACGCTCTAGCGGGGGACCGGGGCGGCGTCCGCGGGAGGGTATGTCAGTGGCGGGTTGTTTCCGCCCTCGAGGTGCCGAAGAACCTCGTGGAGCATGCGGCCAGGGGCGCCCACCACAGGCGACGCCCCTCGCTGTTCTTGGTGCCCCACCACCGGCGCCCCATTGGCGGAGGCCAGCCGCTGTGCCTGCCGGTGCTGGAAGTACGCCGCCCACGCCTCATGGTTGTTAGCGGCGTATTGCGGGAGGGCGCGCTGCTCCTTGGTCAGCGACGCTCGCACGCGGTCGACCTCGTCGGCGAAGTAGTCGGTGCGCGCATTGACATCGGGCGGCGGGGGAATAGGGACGCCACCGGCGCTGAGCCTCCACCCGCCCGGCCCTGCGCGCATGTCTGGAGGCGCCGGGATGTTGGCCTCGAAGAGCAAATACGCCTCCCATGCGTGCAACGAGCAGCGGTCGAAGCCGTTGGCCGCCGCCCCATCGCCGGGGAATCGCTCGCCCATCGTCGCGGCTAGGCTTGGGGAGAGAGGGGAGGATCATCAGCGGTGGCTGCGCATGGGGAGAGAGTGGCAGAGCACGTCGGTGTGTGGCCAGAGGCGAGGGGAGGCGTTGATTTTATAGCCGCCCGACGCCGTGTGTACGCGTGACGGGAGGGAAGGTGTCGCCGCACCGCCCGTGAGGAATCAATGGAAGGCTGACCGGCGGCAGCCTTGGCATTGATTCTCCGCGGGAAACCGAGGCATTCTGAGGACGACGAGGCGGGTGTCGCTGACTCGGTGGGCCCGCAATTAGTTCGCGCCAAAATCGCTTGCCCTGGCGCCCCCGGGCGCCCCCAGTGTGCCGGGTTCGGCCTGGGTCTGCTGGCGCCAATTTCGGCCCAAACTGGCGAAAAACGGGCTCCTGGGGGCGCGACTGGGCCGATTTTTGGGCACCGGCAAGAAAAAATCGCCTAGGGGGGCGTGTTGGGGGCGCGGCTAGAGATGCTCCGAGGAGGAGGAGGAGGCTAGCCTTGATGGGCAGGTGGTGCCTCACAAGGACACCTTTCGATATTTGGGGTCAATGCTGCAAGGGGCTGGGGGTATTGATGAAGATGTGAACCATCGAATCAAAGCTGGATGGATGATGTGACACCAAGCTTCTGGCATTCTCTCTGACAAGAGAGTGCCACAAAAGCTAAAAGGCAAGTTCTACATGACGGCGGTTCAACCCGCAATGCTGTATGGCGTTGAGTGTTGGCTGACTAGAAGGCGACATGTTCAACAGTTAGGTGTGGCGGAGATGCGTATGTTGAGATGGATGTGTGGTCACACAAGAAAGGATCAAGTCTGGAATGATGATATACGAGATAGAGTTAGGGTAGTACCAATTGAAGAGAAGCTTGTCCAACATCGTCTGAGATGGTTTGGGCATATTCAGTGCAGGCATCCAGAAGCTCTAGTGCATAGCGGACGACTAAAGCATGTGGAGAATGTCAAGAGAGGTCAGGGTAGATCGAATTTGACATGGGAGGAGTCTGTCGAGACCTGAAGGATTGGAGTATCACCAAAGAACTAGCTATGGACAGGGGTGCGTGGAAGCTTGCTATCCATGTGCCAGAGCCATGAGTTGATCGCGGGATCTTATGGGTCTCACCTCTACCCTATCCCAACATGTTTGTGACTAAAGCCTTTGAACATTATAGTGCCCAAGCCACTACTATATCGGCTCGTTATAGTAACACGACTCGCTACATGGACATGCCAAGTCAGGGGAGCCCTGTGCGAAATGCCGCAAAAATGATGCACAACACGTCGTATGGGAGCCCCTCCCTCATGAGAACAAGTTTTTAGGTAATTTTAGAGAATAAATTAACACAAGCTTCTGTTGGGAAACATAGCATGCAATTTTAAAAAATTTCCTACGCTCACGCAAGATCTATCTACGAGATGCATAGCAACGAGAGGGGGAGAGTGTTGATACGTCTCCAACGTATCTATAATTTTGATTGTTCCATGCTATTATAGTATCAATCTAGCATGTTTTATATGCATTTTTATGCTATTTTATATGATTTTTGGGACTAACCTATTAACCTAGAGCTCAGTGCCAGTTTCTGTTTTTTTCCTTGTTTTTGAGTTTTACAGAAAAGGAATACCAAACGGAGTCCAATTGACATGCCAATTTTTGATGATTTTTTATGGACCAAAAGAAGCCCCCAGAGTAAAAGAGTTGGGCCAGAAGAGTCCCGGGCTGCCCACGAGGGTGGGGGGCGCGCCCTCCTATCTCGTGGACGGCTCGGAGACCCCCCTGACGTGAGACCTACGCCAAAAATTCCTATAAATACAGAAACCTCCAGAACATAACCTAGATCGGGAGTTCCGCCACCGCAAGCCTCTGTAGCCACCAAAAACCAATCGGGACCATGTTCCGGCACCTTGCCGGAGGGGGGAACCCTCACCGGTGGCCATCTTGATCATCTCGGCGCTCTCCATGACGAGGAGGGAGTAGTTCACCCTCGGGGCTGAGGGTATGTACCAGTAGCTATGTGTTTGATCTCTCTCTCTCTCTCTCTCTCTCTCTCTCTCTCGTGTTCTTGATTTGGCACGATCTTGATGTATCGCGAGCTTTGCTATTATAGTTGGATCTTATGATGTTTCTCCCCCTCTACTCTCTTGTAATGGATTGAGTTTTCCCTTTTGAAGTTATCTTATCGGAATGAGTCTTTAAGGATTTGAGAACACTTGATGTATGTCTTGCATGTGCTTATCTGTGGTGACAATGGGATATTCACGTGATCTACTTGATGTATGTTCTGGTGATCAACTTGCGGGTTCCGTAACCTTGTGAACTTATGCATATGGGTTGGCACACGTTTTTGTCTTGACTCTCCGGTAGAAACTTTGGGGCACTCTTTGAAGTTCTTTATGTTGGTTGAATAGATGAATCTGAGATTGTGTGATGCATATCGTATAATCATACCCACGGATACTTGAGGTGACATTGGAGTACCTAGGTGACATTAGGGTTTTGGTTGATTTGTGTCTTAAGGTGTTATTCTAGTACGAACTCTATGATAGATCGAACGGAAAGGATAGCTTCGTGTTATTTTACTACGGACTCTTGAATAGATCGATCAGAAAGAATAACATTGAGGTGGTTTCGTACCCTACAATAATCTCTTCGTTTGTTCTCCGCTATTAGTGACTTTGGAGTGACTCTTTGTTGCATGTTGAGGGGTAGTTATATGATCCAGTTATGTTATTATTGTTGAGAGAACTTGCACTAGTGAAAGTATGAACCCTAGGCCTTGTTTCCTAGCATTGCAATACCGTTTACGCTCACTTTTGTCGCTTATTACCTTGCTGTTTTTATATTTTCAGAATAAAAATACTCATATCTATCATCCATACTGCACTTGTATCACCATCTCTTCGCCGAACTAGTGCACCTATACAATTTACCATTGTATTGGGTGTGTTGGGGACACAAGAGACTCTTTGTTATTTGGTTGCTGGGTTGTTTGAGAGAGACCATCTTCATCCTACACCTCCCGTGGATTGATAGACCTTAGGTCATCCACTTGAGGGAAATTTGCTACTGTCCTACAAACCTCTGCACTTGGAGGCCCAACAACGTCTACAAGGAGAAGGTTGCGTAGTAGACATCAAGCTCTTTTCTGGCGCCGTTGCCGGGGAGGTTAGTGCTTGAAGGTATATCTTTAGATCTTGCAATCGGATCTTTTTGTTTCTTGTTTTATCACTAGTTTAGTCTATAAAAGAAAACTAGAAAAAAATGGAATTGAGGGTGCCTCATATGCTTCATCTTTTTAATGTCTTCCGTGAAAATAAGGATTCCGATAATTGTGCTCAATTGCTAGAGGAAGAATGCATTAAAATGTTTGGCACTAAATCTTTGAATGATGAGCATGATTGCAATGTTGTTAGTATGAATTCTTTGAATACCCATGATGCTAATGATATGCAAAGCCACAAGCTTGGGGATGCTATGTTTGATGAAGATGATATGTTTAGTCCCCCAAGTTTTGATGAGCAAATTTATTATGATGGAAGCATGCCTCCTATTTATGATGATTATTGTGATGACACGTATGCTATAAAGAATAAAGATAACCATGAAACTTGTCATCATGATTATAATTTTCAATTGGATTATGCTTCACATGATAGTTATTTTGTTGAGTTTGCTCCCACTACTATTGATGAGAATAAATTTGCTTATGTGGAGAGTAGTAAAATTTCTATGCTTGTGCATCATGAAAATAATGCTTTATGTGATGGTTATATTGTTGAATTCATTCATGATGCTACTAAAAATTATTATGAGGGAGGAAGATATGCTTGTAGGAATTGCAATAATATCAAGTTTCCTCTCTATGTGTTGAAAATCTTGAAACTATGCTTGTTTTACCTTCCTATGCTAGTTGATTATTGTTCCCATAAGTTGTTTGCTCACAAAATCCCTATGCATAGGAAGTGGGTTAGACTTAAATGTGCTAGTCATATTCTTCATGATGCTTCCATTATGTTTCAATTCTTATCTTTTATGTGAGCACCATTGAAATCATCATGCCTAGCTAAAAAGGCATTAACGAAAAGCGCTTGTTGGGAGACAACCGAATATTTACCCCTACTGTTTTTGTGTGTTCACATGATCATTCTACTGTAGTCATCATGTTTTACAGATTTTGTTTCAATAAAGTGCCAAGTAAGACCTTTAGGATAGCTTATGGTGATAGTTGTGTTGATCCTGCTGAAAATCAGAAACTTTTGCGCCCAGTAAATTAGCTTTGATAATTCACAGAAACATGCTTTTGATCTGATTCTTTTTGCTCTGGATTGGTACACAAATTTCTCAAGTTTTCCTAATTTGGTAGGATTTTTGAATACAGAAGTATTCGAGAGTTACATATTACTACAGACTGTTCTGTTTTTGACAGATTCTGTTTTCTATGTGTTGTTTGCTTATTTTGATGAATCTATGAGTATTATCGGAGGGTATGAACCATAGGGAAGTTGGAATACAGTAGAAATTACACAAATATGAATTTAGAATGAGTTCACAACAATACCAAAAGTGGTGATTTATTTTCTTATACTAATGGAGCTTACGAGTTTTCTGCTAAGTTTTGTGTTGTGAAGTTTTCAAGTTTTGGGTAAAGATTCGATGGACTATGGAATAAGGAGTGGCAAGATCCTAAGCTTGGGGATTCCCAAGGCACCCCAAGTTAATATTCAAGGACAACCAATAGCCTAAGGTTGGGGATGCCCCGAATGGCATCCCCTCTTTCGTCTTCGTTCATCGGTAACTTTACTTGGAGCTATATTTTTATTCACCACATGATATGTGTTTTGCTTGGAGCATCATTTTATTTTCTTTTGTTTTGCTTTCTGTTTGAATAAAATACCAAGATCTGAAATTCTTAAATGTTAGAGAGTCTTCACATAGTTGCATAATTATTCGACTACTCATTGATCTTCACTTATATCTTTCGGAGTAGTTTGTCGTTTGCTCTAGTGCTTCACTTATATATTTTAGAGCACGGCGGTGGTTTTATTTTGAAGAAATAGATGAACTCTCATGCTTCAATTATATTATTTTGAGAGTCTTTAGAACAGCGTGGTAATTTTCTTTGGTTATGAATTTAGTCCTAATATGATGGGCATCCAAGATGGGTATAATAAAGACTTTCATATAGAGTGCATTGAATACTATGAGAAGTTTGATACTTGATGATTGTTTTGAGATATGAAGATGGTGATATTAAAGTTGTGCTAGTTGAGTAATTGTGAATTTGAGAAATACTTGTGTTGAAGTTTGCAAGTCCCGTATCATGCACGTATGGTAACCATTGTGTAACAAATTTGAAACATGAGGTGTTCTTTGATTGTCATCCTTTGTGTGGAGGTCGGGATCGCGCGATGGTTAACTCCTACCAACCCTTCCCCTAGGAGCATGCATGTAGTGCTTGGTTTTGATGACTTGTAGATTTTTGCAATAAGTATGTGAGTTCTTTATGACTAATGTTGAGTCCATGGATTATACGCACTCTCACCCTTACATCATTGCTAGCCTCTTCGGTACCGTGCATTGCCCTTTCTCACCTTGAGAGTTGGTGCAAACTTCGCCGGTGCATCCAAACCCCGTGATACTATACGCTCTATCACACATAAACATCCTTATATCTTCCTCAAAACAGCCACCATACCTACCTATTATGGCATTTCCATAGCCATTCCGAGATATATTGCCATGCAACTTTCCACCGTTCCGTTTATTATGACACGCTTCATCATTGTCATATTGCCTTGCATGACCATGTAGTTGACATCATAGTTGTGGCAAGGCCACCTTGCATAATTTTTCATACATGTCACTCTTGATTCATTGCCCATCCCGGTACACCACCGGAGGCACTCATATAGAGTCATATTTGTTCTAGTATCGAGTTCTAATCATTGAGTTGTAAATAAATAGAAGTGTGATGATCATCATTAATAGAGCATTGTCCCACAAAAAAAGGGAAAGGCCAAATAAAAAAAGAAAGGCAAAAAAAGAAAGGCCCAAAAAAAGAAAAAGAAGGGACAATGCTACTATCCTTTTTCCACACTTGTGCTTCAAAGTAGCACCATGATCTTTATGATAGAGAGTCTCTTATTTTGTCACTTTCATATACTAGTGGGCATTTTCGTTATAGAACTTGGCTTGTATATTCCAACTATGGGCTTCCTCAAATGCCTTAGGTCTTCGTGAGCAAGCAAGTTGGATGCACACCCACTTAGTTTCTTTTCTTGAGCTCTCATACATTTATAGCTCTAGTGCATCCGTTGCATGGCAATCCCTACTCCTCGCATTGACATCAATTGATGGGCATCTCCATAGCCCGTTGATTAGCTGCGTCAATGTGAGACTTTCTCCCTTTTTGTCTTCTCCACACAACTCCCATCATTATATTCTATTCCACCCATAGTGCTATGTCCATGGCTCACGCTCATGTATTGCGTGAAAGTTGAATTTTTTTGAAAAAATTAAAGTATGAAACAATTGCTTGGTTGAAACCGGGGTTGTGCATGATTTGAATATTTTGTGTGACGAAGATGGAGCATCGCCAAACTATATGATTTTGTAGGGATGAACTTTCTTTGGCCATGTTATTTTGAGAAGACATAATTGCTTTGTTAGTATGCTTGAAGTATTATTGTTTTTATGTCAATATTAAACTTTTGTCTTGAATCTTATGGATCTGAATATTCTTGCCATAATAAAGAAAATTACATTGATAAATATGTTAGGTAGCATTCCACATCAAAAATTCTGTTTTTATCATTTACCTACTCGAGGACGAGCAGGAATTAAGCTTGGGGATGCTTGATACGTCTCCAACGTATCTATAATTTTTGATTGTTCCATGCTATGATATTATCCATCTAGGATGTTTTATATGCATTTATATGCTATTTTATATGATTTTTGGGACTAACCTATTAACCTAGAGCCCAGTGCCAGTTTCTGTTTTTTCCTTGTTTTTGAGTTTTACACAAAAGGAATACCAAACGGAGTCTAATTGACGTGCCAATTTTTGATGATTTTTTATGGACCAAAAGAAGCCCCCAGAGTAAAAGAGTTGGGCCAGAAGAGTTCCGGGCTACCAACGAGGGTGGGGGGGGCGCCCACCCCCTGGGCACGCCCCCCTATCTCATGGACGGCTCGGAGACCCCCCTGACGCGAGACCTACGCCAAAAATTCCTATAAATACAGAAACCTCTAGAACATAACCTAGATCGGGAGTTCCGCTGCCGCAAGCCTCTGTATCCACCAAAAACCAATCGGGACCCTGTTCCGGCACCCTGCCGGAGGGGAACCCTCACCGGTGGCCATCTTCATCATCCAGCGCTCTCCATGACGAGGAGGGAGTAGTTCACCCTCGGGGCTGAGGGTATGTACCAGTAGCTATGTGTTTGATCTCTCTCTCTCTCTCTCTCTCGTGTTCTTGATTTGGCACGATCTTGATGTATCGCGAGCTTTGCTATTATAGTTGGATCTTATGATGTTTCTCCCCCTCTACTCTCTTGTAATGGATTGAGTTTTCCCTTTGAAGTTATCTTATCGCATTGAGTCTTTAAGGATTTGAGAACACTTGATGTATGTCTTGCATGTGCTTATCTGTGGTGACAATGGGATATTCACGTGATCTACTTGATGTATGTTTTGGTGATCAACTTGCGGGTTCCGTAACCTTGTGAACTTATGCATAGGGGTTGGCACACATTTTCGTCTTGACTCTCGGGTAGAAACTTTGGGGCACTCTTTGAAGTTCTTTATGTTGGTTGAATAGATGAATCTGAGATTGTTTGATGCATATCGTATAATCATACCCACGGATACTTGAGGTGACATTGGAGTATCTAGGTGACATTAGGGTTTTGGTTGATTTGTGTCTTAAGGTGTTATTCTAGTATGAACTCTATGATAGATCGAACGGAAAGAATAGCTTCGTGTTATTTTACTACGGACTCTTGAATAGATCGATCAGAAAGGATAACTTTGAGGTGGTTTCGTACCCTACAATAATCTATTCGTTTGTTCTCCGCTATTAGTGACTTTGGAGTGACTCTTTGTTGCATGTTGAGGGATAGTTATATGATCCAGTTATGTTATTATTGTTGAGAGAACTTGCACTAGTGAAAGTATGAACCCTAGGCCTTGTTTCCAAGCATTGCAATACCGTTTACGCTCACTTTTATCGCTTGCTACCTTGCTGTTTTTATATTTTCAGAATACAAATACTCATATCTATCATCCATATTGCACTTGTATCACCATCTCTTCATCGAACTAGTGCACCAATACAATTTACCATTGTATTGGGTGTGTTGGGGACACAAGAGACTCTTTGTTATTTGGTTGCAGGGTTGTTTGAAAGAGACCATCTTCATCCTACACCTCCCACGGATTGATAAACCTTAGGTCATCCACTTGAGGGAAATTTGCTACTATCCTACAAACCTCTGCACTTGGAGGCCCAATAACGCCTACAAGGAGAAGGTTGCGTAGTAGACATCAAGTGTGTCTACGTACCCTCGTAGAACGAAAGCGGAAGCATTTGACAACGCGGTTGATGTAGTCGAACTTCTTCTCGTTCCGAGCGATCAAGCACCGAACGCACGACACCTCTGAGTTCTGCATAGTTCAGCTCGATGACGTCCCTCAGACTCTTGATCCAGCAAAGTGTCGAGGGTGTAGATGAGTTCCGTCACCACGATAGCGGTGTGACGGTGATGGTGAAGTAATCCGCACAGGGCTTCGCCTAAGCACTGCGAAGATATGACCGGAGGCGTAACCTGTGGAGGGGGGGGGGGGCACCGCACACGGCTAACAATTGTTGGTGTGTGTTCTAGGCGCCCCTCCCCACGTATATATAGGTGGGAGGGTGAGGGGAGCAGCCTTGGGCGCCCCAAGTAGGAGGAATCCTACTTGGGGCCTAGTCCAATTCGGCCCCCCTTCCATATTTCCGGAGAGGGAAAAAGGAAGAGAGGAGGGAGAAAGGAAAGGGGGGCCGAACCCCCTCCCCCTTCTCCTATTCGGCCTCCTTCCTTAGGGGGCGCCACCCCTTGTGGGCTGGTGTGCTCCCCTCCTATGGCCCATAAGGCCCATTAGTCCCCCCGGGGGTTCCGATAACCCCCCGGTACTCCGATATGTACCCGGTAACCCCCAAAACACTTCCGGTGCCCGAATACTATCATCCTACATATGGATCTTTACCTCTCGACCATTTTGAGACTCCTCGTCATGTCCGTGATCTCATCCGGGACTCCAAACAATATTCGGTCACCAAATCACATAACTCATATAATACAAAATCGTCATCGAACGTTAAGCGTGCGAACCCTACGGGTTCGAGAACTATGTAGAGATGACCGAGACACCTCTTTGGTCAATAACCAACAGCGGAACCTAGATGCTCATATTGGCTCCTACATATTCTACGAAGATCTTTATCGGTCGAACCATTATGACAACATACGTTATTCCCTTTCTCATCGGTATGTTACTTGCCCGAGATTCGATCGTCGGTATCTTCATAACTAGTTCAATCTCGTTACCGGCAAGTCTCTTTACTCGTTCCATAATACATCATCCTGCAACTAACTCATTAGTCAGTTTGCTTGCAAGGCTTATTATGATGTGCATTACCGAGAGGGCCCAGAGATACCTCTCCGATACTCGGAGTGACAAATCCTAATCTCGATCTATGCCAACCCAACAAACACCTTCGGAGATACCTGTAGAGCATCTTTATAATCACCCAGTTACCTTGTGACGTTTGATAGCACACAAGGTATTCCTCCGGTATTCGGGAGTTGCATAATCTCATAGTCAAAGGAATATGTATATGACATGAAGAAAGCAATAGAAATAAAACTGAACGATCAATATGCTAAGCTAACGGATGGGTCTTGTCCATCACATCATTCTCCTAATGATGTGATCCCGTTATCAAATGACAACTCATGTCCATTGTCAGGAAACCTTAACCAATTTGATCAACGAGCTAGTCAAGTAGAGGATCACTAGGGACACTGTGTTTGTCTATGTATTCACACATGTATTTAGGTTTCTGATCAATACAATTCTAGCATGAAGAATAAACATTTATCATGAATAAGAAATATAAAATAAAAACTTTATTATTGCCTCTAGGGCATATTTCCTTTAGTCTCCCACTTGCACTAGAGTTAATAATCTAGATTACATTGTAATGATTCTAACACCCATGGAGACTTGGTGCTGATCATGTTTTGCTCGTGGAAGAGACTTAGTCAACGGGTCTGCCACATTCAGATCTGTATGTATTTTGCAATTCTCTATGTCCCCCTCCTTGACTAGATCACAGATGGAGTTGAAGCGTCTCTTGATGTGTTTGGTTCTTTTGTGAAATCTGGATTCCTTCGCCAAGGCAATTGCTCCAGTATTGTCACAGAAGATTTTCATTGGACCCGATGCACTAGGTATTACACCTAGATCAGATATGAACTCCTTCATCCAGACTCCTTTATTCGCTGCTTCTGAAGCAGCTATGTACTCTGCTTCACAGGTAGATCCCGCCACGACGCTCTGCTTGGAACTGCACCAACTGACAGCTCCACCATTCAATATAAATACGTATCCGGTTTGTGACTTAGAGTCATCCGAATCAGTGTGAAAGCTAGCATCGACGTAACCATTTACGACGAGCTCTTTGTCACCTCCATAAACGAGAAACATATCCTTAGTCCTTTTTAGGTACTTCAAGATGTTCTTGACCGCTGTCTAGTGACCCACTCCTGAATTACTTTGGTACCTCCTTGCTAAACTTATAGCAAGGCACACATCAGGTCTGGTACACATCATAGCATACATGATAGAACCTATGGCTGAGGCATAGGGAATGACTTTCATTTTCTCTCTATCTTCTGCAGTGGTCGGGCATTGAGTCTGACTCAATTTCACACCTTGTAACACAGGCAAGAACCCTTTCTTTGACTGATCCATTTTGAACTTCTTCAAAACTTTATCAAGGTATGTGCTTTGTGAAAGTCCAATTAAGCGTCTTGATCTATCTCTATAGATCTTGATGCCCAATATATAAGCAGCTTCACCGAGGTCGTTCATTGAAAAACTCTTATTCAAGTATCCTTTTATGCTATCCAGAAATTCTATATCATTTCCAATCAACAATATGTGATCCACATATAATATTAGAAATGCTACGGAGCTCCCACTCACTTTCTTGTAAATACACGCTTCTCCGAAAGTCTGTATAAAATGATATGCTTTGATCACCTCATTAAAGCGTATATTCCAACTCCGAGATGCTCGCACCAGTCCATAAATGGATCGCTGGAGCTTGCACACTTTGTTAGCACCTTTAGGATTGACAAAACCTTCTGGTTGCATCATATACAATTCTTCTTTAAGAAATCCATTAAGGAATGTAGTTTTGATGTCCATTTGCCAGATTTCATAATCATAAAATGCGGCAATTGCTAACATGATTCAGACAGACTTAAGAATCACTACGGGTGAGAAAGTCTCATCGTAGTCAACTCCTTGAACTTGTCGAAAAGCTTTCGCGACAAGTCGAGCTTTGTAGACAGTAACATTGCCATCAGCGTCAGTCTTCTTCTCGAAGATCCATTTATTCTCTATGGCTCGCCGATTATCGGGCAAGTCAACCAAAGTCCATACTTCGTTCTCATGCATGGATCCTATCTCAGATTTCATGGCCTCAAGTCATTTATCTGAATCTGGCTCATCATAGCTTCTTCATAGTTCGTAGGTTCGTCATGGTCTAGTAACATGGCCTCCATAACAGGATTACCGTACCACTCTGGTGGGGAACGTGCTCTGGTTGACCTACGAGGTTCAGTAGTAACTTGATCTGAAGTTTCATAATCATTATCATTAGCTTCCTCTCTAGTTGGTGTAGGCATCGGGGAACTGTTTTCTGTGATGAGCTACTTTCCAATTCTAGAGAAGGTACGATTACCTCATCAAGTTCTACTTTCCTCCCACTCACTTCTTTTGAGAGAAACTCCTTCTCTAGAAAGGATCCATTCTTAGCAACAAAGATCTTGCCTTTGGATCTTTGGTAGAAGGTGTACCTAACAGTTTCTTTTGGGTATCCCATGGAGACACACTTCTCCAATTTGGGTTCAAGCTTATCAGGTTGAAGCTTTTTCACATCAGCATCGCAACCCCAAACTTTAAGAAACGACAACTTAGGTTTCTTGCCAAACCACAGTTCAAACGGTGTCGTCTCAACGGATTTAGACGGTGCCCTATTTAACGTGAATGCAACTGTCTCTAATGCATAACCACAAAACGATAGTGGTAAACCGGTAAGAGACATCATAGATCGCACCATATCTCATAAAGTACGGTTACGGCGTTCGTACACACCATTATGCTATGGTGTTTCAGGTGGCGTGAGTTGTGAAACTATTCCACATTGTTTTAAATGAAGGCTAAACTCGTAACTCAAATATTCGCCTCCGCGATCAGATCACAAAAACTTTATTTTCTTGTTACGATGATTCTCCACTTCACTCTGAAATTCTTTGAACTTTTCAAATGTTTCAGACTTGTGTTTCATCAAGTAGATATACCCATATCCGCTCAAATCATCTGTGAAGGTCAGAAAATAACGATACCCGTCGCGAGCCTCAACACTCATCGGACCGCATACATCAGTATGTATTATTTCCAATAAGTCATTAGCTCGCTCCATTGTTCCGGAGAACGGAGTTTTAGTCATCTTGCCCATGAGGCATGGTTCGCAAGTATCAAATGATTCAGAATCAAGTGATTCCAAAAGCCCATCTGCATGGAGTTTCTTCATGCGCTTTACACCAATATGACCTAAACGACAGTGCCACAAATATGTTGCACTATCATTATCAACTTTGCATCTTTTGGCATCAATATTATGAATATGTGTATCACCACAATCGAGATTCAACAAAAATAGACCACTCTTCAAGGGTGCATGACCATAAAAGATATTACTCATATAAATAGAACAACCATTATTCTCGGATTTAAATGAATAACCGTCTCGCATTAAAAAAGATCCAGATATAATGTTCATGCTCAACGCTGGCACCAAATAACAATTATTCAGGTCTAAAACTAATCCCGAAGGTAGATGTAGAGATAGCGTGCCGACGGTAATCACATCGACCTTGGAACCATTTTCGACGCGCATCGTCACCTTGTCCTTAGCTAATCTTCGTTTAATCAGTAGCCCCTGTTTCGAGTTACAAATATGAGCAACCGAACCAGGATCAAATACCCAGGCGCTACTACGAGCATTAGTAAGGTTCACATCAATAACATGTATATCAAATATACCTTTGTTCACTTTGCCATCCTTCTTATCCGCCAAATACTTGGGGCAGTTCCGATTCCAGTGACCAGTCCCTTTGTAGTAGAACCACTCCGTTTTAGGCTTAGGTCCTGATTTGGGCTTCTTCCCGGGAGTGGCAACTTGCTTGCCATTCTTCTTGAAGTTCCCCTTCTTTCCTTTGCCCTCTTTCTTTAAACTAGTGGTCTTGTTAACCATGAACACTTGATGCTCCTTCTTGATTTCTACCTCTGCAGCTTTGAGCATAGCGAAGAGCTAGGGAATTGTCTTATCCATCCCTTGCATATTATAGTTCATCATGAAGCCTTGGTAGCTTGGTGGTAGTGATCGAAGAACTCTGTCAATAACACTATCATCTGGAAGATTAACTCCCAGATGAGTCAAGTGATTATGATACCCAGACATTTTGAGTATGTGTTCACTGACAGAACTATTCTCCTCCATCTTGCAGCTATAGAACTTGTTGGAGACTTCATATCTCTCAACTCGGGCATTTGCTTGAAATATTAACTTCAACTCCTGGAACATCTCATATGGTCCATGACGTTCAAAACGTCTTTTAAGTCCCGATTCTAAGCCGTAAAGCATGGCACACTGAACTATCGAGTAGTCATCAGATCGAGCTTGCCAGACATTCATAACATCAGCATCTGCTCCTGCAGTAGGCCTTGCACCCAGCGGTGCATCAAGGACATAATTCTTCTATGCAGCAATGAGGATAATCCTCAAGTTACGGACCCTAGTCCGTGTAGTTGCTACCATCATCTTTCAACTTAGCTTTCTCTAGGAACACATTAAAATTCAAGGGAACGGTAGCACGGGCCATTGATCTACAACATAGATATGCAAAAACTATCAGGACTAAGTTCATGATAAATTAAGTTCAATTAATCATATTACTTAAGAACTCCCACTTAGATAGACATCCCTCAAGTCATCTAAATGATACGTGATCCAAATCAACTAAACCATGTCCGATCATCACGTGAGATGGAGTAGTCATCAATGGTGAACATCCCTATGTTGATCATATCTACTATATGATTCACGTTCGACCTTTCGGTCTCCAGTGTTCCGAGGCCATGTCTGTACATGCTAGGCTCGTCAAGTTTAACCCGAGTATTCCGCATGTGCAAAACTGTCTTGCACCTGTTGTATGTGAACGTAGAGCCTATCACACCCGATCATCATGTGGTGTCTCAGCACGACGAACTGTCGCAACGGTGCATACTTGGGGAGAACACTTATACCTTGAAATTTTGTTAAGGGATCATCTTATAATGCTACCGCCGTACTAAGCAAAATAAGATGCATAAAAGATAAACATCACATGCAATCAAAATATGTGACATGATATGGCCATCATCATCTTGTGCTTTTGATCTCCATCTCCAAAGCACCGTCATGATCTCCATCGTCACCGGCTTGACACCTTGATCTCCATCGTAGCGTCGTGGTCGTCTCAACAACTATTGCTTCTACAACTATCGCTAACACATAGTGATAAAGTAAAGCAATTTACATGGCGTTTGCATTTCATACAATAAAGAGACAACCATAAGGCTCCTGCCGGTTGCCGATAACTTCTACAAAACATGATCATATCATACAATAACGTATATCACATCATGTCTTGACCATATCACATCACAACATGCCCTGCAAAACCAAGTTAGATGTCCTCTACTTTGTTGTTGCAAGTTTTACGTGGATGCTACGGGCTTCTAGCAAGAACCGTTCTTACCTACGCATCAAAACCACAATGGTGATTTATCAAGTTTGCAGTTTTAACCTTCAACAAGGATCGACCGCAGTCAAATTCGATTCAACTAAAGTAGGAGAAACAGACACCTGCCAGCCACCTTTATGCAAAACTAGTTGCATGTCTGTCGGTGGAACCGGTCTCATGAACGTGGTCATGTAAGGTTGGTCTGGGACACTTCATCCAACAATACCGTCGAATCAAAATAAGACATTGGTGGTACGCAGTATGACGATCACCGCCCACAACTCTTTGTGTTCTACTCGTGCATATCATCTACGCATAGACCTGGCTCGGATGCCACTGTTGGAAACGTAGCATGCAATTTCAAAAAAATTCCTACACTCACGCAAGATCTATCTAGGAGATGCATAGCAACGATAGGGGGAGAGTGTGTCTACGTACCCTCGTAGACCGAAAGCAGAAGAGTTTGACAACGCGGTTGATGTAGTCGAACTTCTCCTCGTTCCGACCGATCAAGCACCGAACGTACGACACCTCCGAGTTCTGCACACGTTCAGCTCGATGACGTCCCTCGAACTCTTGATCCAGCAAAGTGTCGAGGGAGTAGATGAGTTCCGTCAGCACGACGATGTGGTGATGGTGGTGGTGAAGTAATCCGCGCAGGGCTTCGCCTAAGCACTACGAAGATATGACCGGAGGCGTAAACTGTGGAGGGGGGCGCCACACACGGCTAACAATTGTTGGTGTGTGTTCTAGGCGTCCCCTCCCCACGCATATAGAGGTCGGAGGGGGAGGGGAGCAGCCTTGGGGCACCCAAGTAGGAGGAATCCTACTTGGGGCCTAGTCCAATTCGCCCCCCCCCCTTCCATATTTCCGGAGAGGGAAAAGGGAAGAGAGGAGGGAGAAAGGAAAGGGGGCCCACCCCCTCCTCCTTCTCCTATTCGGACTCCTTCCCTAGGGGGGGGGGCGCCACCCCTTGTGGGCTGGTGTGCTCCCCTCCTATGGCCCATAAGGCTCATTAGTCCCCCTGGGGGTTCCGGTAACCCCCCCGGTACTCCGATATGTACCCGGTAACCCCCGGAACACTTCCGGTGCCCGAATAGTATCATCCTATATATGAATCTTTACCTAGCAACCATTTCGAGACTCCTCCTCATATGCGTGATATCATCCGGGACTCCGAACAACATTCGGTCACCAAATCACATAACTCATATAATACAAAATCGTCATCGAACGTTAAGCGTGGGGACCCTACGGGTTCGAGAACTATGTAGACATGACCGAGACACCTCTATGGTCAATAACGAACAGCGGAACCTGGATGCTCATATTGGCTCCTACATATTCTACGAAGATCTTTATCGGTCGAACCGTTATGACAACATACGTTATTCCCTTTGTCATCGGTATGTTACTTGCCCGAGATTCGATCGTCGGTATCTTCATACCTAGTTCAATCTCGTTACCGGCAAGTCTCTTTAATCGTTCCGTAATGCATCATCCTGCAACTAACTCATTAGTCACTTTGCTTGCAAGGCTTATTATGATGTGCACTACCGAGAGGCCCTAGAGATACCTCTCCGATACTCGAAGTGACAAATCCTAATATCGACCTATGCCAACCCAACAAACACCTTCGGAGATACCTGTAGAGCATCTTTATAATCACCTAGTTATGTTGTGACGTTTGATAGCACACAAGGTATTCCTCCGGTATTCGGGAGTTGCATAATCTCATACTCAAAGGAATATGTATATGACATGAAGAAAGCAATAGCAATAAAACTGAACGATCAATATGCTAAGCTAACGGATGGGTCTTGTCCATCACATCATTCTCCTAATGATGTGATCCCGTTATCAAATGACAACTCATGTCCATTGTCAGGAAACCTTAACCAACTTTGATCAATGAGCTAGTCAAGTAGAGGCTCACTAGGGACACTGTGTTTGTCTATGTATTCACACATGTATTTAGGTTTCCGATCAATACAATTCTAGCATGAATAATAAACATTTATCATGAATAAGGAAATATAAAATAACAACTTTATTATTGCCTCTAGGGCATATTTCCTTCAGTTTCTACTAATCCAGCTTATTTTGGCTTAAAATATATGGATTCGACCCGTTTGAAATGGCAATTGTGTAACAGACCATGATAAACACTGATGGGCCAAGTGACACAGAGCGAGGTGCTTGTCTAGATTATGTTCCTATTTTAGTCTTTATATTATCAACTGTCCGAAGTTAAATTTTTCCATCACACTGGATGTCTGGATGCATGTATACAAAACAATACTTTGTTCATAGTGATATCACTCAAAAATACTATGTTCACAAGTGTTGTTTCCCCATGAAGGGCAAACCGTGGACGGCATTGTTTGGAAGCACTTGAATGATGGGGTCTATTCGGCGTCCATCGCCTATACTACTCAATTCCTTGGCATGACCCACTCCTCCATGGACCACATGGCTTGAAAAGTTTGGGCCCCTCCAAAAGACAATTTCTTTGCTTGGTTGGCATTGCAAGGTTGGATTTGGACCGCAGATCGGTTGGAAAGGCGTGGGTGAACAAAATGCGGTCTTTGCCCTCTTTGTAAAAGGGTGCAAGAAAGCGGGGCTTATCTATTCTTCAGGTGTGCTACACCCTTAGACTTTGGAGATTGGTCATCTGGAAGCTAGGCCTTGTACACAAGAATACATCCACTTGGCATTTGGAGGGATCCTCCAAGGATGAGTGGGACAAGAGAACATGCATGCAAAACCCCAACAGACGAGGCATTGCCTCCCTCACCATACTCGTCGTTTGGAAAATTTGAAATGAGAGAAACTCATGCATCTTTCGGCATAAAATGAGTGAAATCTATCATTTGTAAATGATTGTAATGTGTTTTCTGAATCTAGTGAAATGTGAAACATAGCTGGAAGGTTTTCCGAAACTAGTGAAATGTGAAACTGACTGAAATGCTTTCTCTAAAATGAGTGAAACAGTAAAATTCAAAATAGCCAAAGTGCATCCAAGATTGATCTTGTATTAAAGGTCTTGTCGCGCTAAATTTAAAAATATATAATATTTCAAAACTGGATATTTAGTTTAAAAGTTATCAACCTTTTAAAATGTGGCATGGAAAATAAAGTGCAAGTATTTAGTGCGTGCATGCAGCTCGTTCATCTGCTCACTCTCTCAACCTGCCACCTGACAAAAGGTACTGCTGTGGACCCCGTCCAACCTTGTATATGTGTTTGTATAAGATTCGTATTGTTAAAAAGGAGAAACAAATGCATAGTGGGGTCTACCAGCCACACCAATCTCAAAGCAACGTTTGTGATAGATTCTCCACCGGTACATCCCGCCACCGGTAGAAAAACTTATTCGATAAGTCTACCCTTCATGTTTGGTGGCTGCTGAAGCAACCTAGCCCAGTCCAAGATCATAAAGTACCACACAACCTCCAGGAACATATGATTCAGTTGCTCTTTATGAATAGCTAGTCTTCCCCGAGGCTGTTTGTGGCGGCGTGCAGCACCATGGTCTCGATCGTGATCCCCGGACCGAACGCCATCATCACACCCCACTCGGCCACCTCCTCTCCCCTTGCCCTACGCCGGCGCAGCTCATCGAGCACGAAGATCACCGTTGGCCCGCTCATGTTCCCGTACTCTCTCAGCACCCGTCGGCTCGCCGCCAGCTTATCGACGCCCAGCCCGAGCAGTTGCTCAACGTGGTCCAAAATCGCACGGCCACCAGGGTGGATAGCCCCGAAGAGATCGTTCCACGTAGCACTGATCCCAATGGACTCGAACGCGTCGATCAGACAGCGCTCGACGTTGCTCTTCAGCAGCTTCGGCACCCGGACGGAGACGTGGAAGTCGAGGCCGCCCTTCATGAGCTGCATGGTGATCTCGTCCTGGGTATCCGGTATCGTCGCCTGCGTAGCGAAGGCCATCTCGAACAGCGGGTGCTCGATGCAGTTGACGGGGTCGGCGCCGACGATGACGGCGCCCGCGCCGTCGCCGAATATGCCGTGGCCGAGGATGGTGTCGAGACGGCCCTCCTGGGGGCCGTAGAACGGGACGAGGGTGAGCTCGGAGCAGGCCACGAGGACGCGCGCGCCGCGGTTGTTCTCGGCGAGCTCCTTGGCGAGCTGCAGCGCCCTGCCGCCGCCGGAGCAGCCGTTGAGGCTGAGGTTGGTGCGGGACACGGTGGGGCGGAGGCCAAGCAGCGACGCCAGGCGGAGGTCGGCGCTGGGGGCCTTCCCGCCGGAGTAGGTGCTGAAGACGAGGTGCGTGACGTCGGCGGCCGGGCGCCCCCACTCGGCGATGGCCCTGGACGCGGCGGACGCGGCGAGCTCGGGCACCGCGGCCGAGGCCATGTCTATCCGCGCGTCGAGGGTCGGCAGCGCGCGGTCGGTGAATTCCGGGTGCGCGCCGAGGAGCTCCTCGTCGAGGTGCACGTAGCGCCTCTCAATGCCAGATTTCTTACCTGATCGAACAGGAGAGAAACGAAACAGTTACTGACGGTCTAGCACCTTGTAGCTAGCCGTGCGAAAATGGGAGCAGATAAACGCGCGCCCTGCATGCATCATGCATGCACGAGAAGATTACAGATTCTCTTGAGGTTGTCCTTGAGCTCGGCATGGTGCTCGCTGTTGGTGACGCGGAAGTAGTAGTCGGCGTAGTCGTCCTGGAGCATGCGGCTCGCCGGGTTCGCCGTGCCGATGGCGAGCACGGTTCACAGTTCTACTCAAATGCGCGGTCAAGCTAGAACGCAGATGCACTGATCCGCGTTTTCGTGGGAGTTGTGAACCCCTGTTGTGCTAATAGAGACCTGGACGTCGCCGCGAAACCAGGTCGTGTGTGACCGCAAACATCTTTCGATGCGGTTGGCACCAGATGTCTTGAACAGATTTCTCTTTCTAAGAAGGAAAGGAAGGCAAAACCTTTTCTTAACGGAAATGCTATTTGGCTGACGTCAGTTCTTCAGTAATCTCTGCTATCTGCCGTTGGATGGCCGCACGGATCTTGAAACAGGGGAGAGGAGACACGCCATCTCTAAAATTCGTTCGCTAGAAATAAAAGCAGCGAATGCTCTCCCATCCAAACACACCTGCCTACCCCAACAGACCCCTCAGACGAATTTTTAGCGCCGGTGGCCGAAAATCGGCCTAGTCGCGTCCTCATGATCTCGTTTAGCGCCGGTTTGGGCGAAATACAGAGCCGGCGATCCCGCCCCGAACCCAAACGGCCGGGTGTTGCCTGGGCGCGCCGGCACAACCGAAGAGCGGCGTGGGGCCGCGCTGTCGGCGACTGAAGCCCTTTTCCCGCCGTTTTCTCCCGCTTCCCCCCCCCCCCCCCAGGCTCCCCTCTCTTCTCCATTCCTCCCACCAAACGCTCGCCTCCTCCCTACCCTTCCGCCCGCCATGCCGCCGAAGAAGTACGTGATGTCGCGCGCCGCGACGGATCCCACAGCCGCCGCCGCCGCCCAGCCGAAGCAAAGGAAGCCGAGGGCGCCGCTATCCAAGCCTCCCGGCATGAGCAACGCCGAGTGGAAGGCGGATGTGGAGCGCCAGGAGGCCGTCACCGCCGAGAGTCGCAACAGGGCCAAGAAGGCCAGGGAAAAAGCGGCGCACGCTGCGGCTGCGGCGGCGGCGGAACAAGCGGAGGCGGCGCCCGCGGCGAAGATGAATCCACCCGGTGGGCACTCGTACGCGGCCTGGAGCCAGCAAAGCGTCGGCTCTCCGGCCGGGTTCTCGTCGTCGCCGCACCCATGGAGCACGTCGTCGCCGGGCTATGCCGATGGGGACGCCCATGGTGGCTTCAACCCCAACATCACCTTCCCCCATGGGCGCCCTATCCAGCGCACGCCCTCGCCCGCGTTCGCGGGCGTGCAGTACCCGCCGTACACGTACTCGCCGCCGGACTACGCAGCCTCACCGATGCCACCTCTTCGCCGCGTCCTCTACTCGCAAGCCGCATCTCGGCGACGCCGACGCGACGGAGGCCGACATGGAGGACATCATCGCAGCCGGCTCGGCTGCCACCGCCGCTTCCCCCGGGTTCACTACACAGGACGGCTCGATTGACCTCGGCGACATGGACGACGAGCTCGACTACGGCGAGGAAGAGCCGGAGGAGGAGGAAGAGGAGGAGGAGGAACCGACGCCGACGAGGAAAGGCAAGAAGAAGAAGAAGAAGAAGAAGAAGAA
Source organism: Triticum aestivum (assembly GCF_018294505.1). Taxonomy (NCBI): domain Eukaryota; kingdom Viridiplantae; phylum Streptophyta; class Magnoliopsida; order Poales; family Poaceae; genus Triticum; species Triticum aestivum. The sequence goes on along the minus strand of NC_057808.1, from coordinate 461,475,272 downwards.
GAAGAAGAAGAAGAAGAAGAAGAAGAAGACGAAGAAGAAGAAGGCGGCCAAGCCCGGCGAGCCACGCATCAAGTGGGCGTCCAAGGAAGAGGAGTTCCTCGCCGAAGCGTGGAAGGTCGTCTGCCTCGACCCGGTCACCGGCACGAACCAGAGCATCGAGACGTATTGGGACCGCATCAAGGCCGAGTTCAACGAGCGGAAGCTCGTCGACCCCTGCTTCAAAAGCGTGCACATGAATCGTGGGTCGAAGGCGATGGTGAACCATTGGGGGCTCATCCAAACGGCGTGCAACAAATGGCATGGGATCGTCGAGGAGGTCGTGGCTCGCCCAGAGAGCGGCACCAGTGTCGAGGATCAGGTATCACACGCCGTCCTTACTGTCGCCTTCTGCCGTGCGTGCGCTCTTTCGCCGTGTGCGCACCGTGCGCACGCCGAGCACGCCGACTGATGTTCTTTCCTTCGGCGTAGCTGCTACGCATGCTCGCCATGTTCCGCGATGACAACAGCGACGCAGAGTTCAAGTACCTTCACCTCTTCAAGCGAATCGACAAGTGCGAGAAATGGGTGGCCGTCCGACGCACCCTCGCCAAAGCCAAAGAGACATACAAGCCGGACGCGCCGACCGCGGGCGTGGCCGACGAGCGCCCGGACGACAACAAAGGTGCCAAGAAGGCGAAATACGCCGAGCCGACTGCCGCGCGCGTGCAAGAGTCCATCGAACACTGCCTCGCCGACGCCAAGACCAGGGCCGCCCAGCGAGAAGAGAAAACTGAGGCGAGGTGGGCTGTTTTGATGATGAACAGCGCCGTCAAACTCGACTTGCTCCGGACCAATGCCGCCGCGAAACTCAAAGCTCAACACGCGAAGAAGAGGAACAACGACCTCGCCTTCTTGATGGGCGGCGTTGACATGCTCCAGAGCGGCAACGAGAAGCTCAAGGCGTGATTCTTGGCGGAGTGCGGCCTCATCCTGAATCAGATACCGGCGACGCCGACGCCGCCGCCCAGCCCGGCGGCTGATGACGATGCCTCCGCGACGCCCAGCCCCACCGACGATGCCTCCGCCGCGCCCAGCAGCACAGAAGCCGCGCCGACTCCTTCCAGCCCGCATACGCCGATGACGCCGCCGCCGGAGGTTGAGCTCGACGTTTGATGTACTCCTTCCGCGTCCTTCCTTTTCTGTACGCCGAACTACTGTGTGTCCTTTTATTTGATCGTCGAACCGTGGCACCGAATCGCCGAACTATTGCGATGATCGCCGGTTTGTTGTTTCTTTGAGCAGGAACGATGGAGTTAGAATATGGGGCGCCTTGGGGGGCGGCACCTGGGGGCGTGGCTGGGGAGAAACGAACCCCAGGGGCCGATCTAGCGCCGGCTCGCCCCCAGGCCGCTCTTTTTTGGCGCCCTGGGGGGCCGAACGGTTGGAGATGCTCTAAGCCTCCACCCGGGAGACCTGGGGTTGAATCGATTTGAATCCCAATTCCTCTTTTTTTTACTAAGTGGCAAAAATAATGCAAAATCTTGTTTTACGTACTTAGCAAATTTACAAACAATATATATACATGGCAATGTTTTGCACTAGGACAAATGCTCATCGCCGCAATTGTGTTGACTTATTTTATAGATTTATAGACACCAAATTATATGGCAATTTTATTTCCATCCATCATTCCAAATTTGACATGTTTCTATGGCAAATATATTTATACAGGATGGCAAAAAATTCAACCATGGCAATTTTATTAATTACACCATGATCAGTGGTGGAGCTAGAAACTCAATATAGAGGAGGCCAAACGTGTCATATGATGTTAGACAGGGCCAAATCATCTAAATATTGCTACTTTGGTTTGACAAATAGAGGATCAAGACCACATGTAGTTGTATTTCTGAGAGCCGAGGGGGGGGGGGGGGGGGGGGGGGCAAGGCCCCTGCCAGCACCCCCTGCCTCCGCCACTAACCATGATAGTTTTATTGTAAGCATCATGACAATTTAATTATTTAGACCATGGTAGTTAATTGTAGGTAGCATGTCAATTTCGTTATTTAGACCATGGCAATTTTTTCAATTAGACCATGATAGACCATGGTAGTTTTGTTGTAGTTAACATAGTAATTGAAAATTTTAGACCATGGCATTCTTATTATGTAGACCATGATTTATTTTTCCTTAAATTTCAGATGCTTTTGTGAAACAACCCCGCCTTAATTTGTCATGCAGCTATTTCAAAACTTGTTAGGATGTTTAGGAAACACGTTATTTTTGCAAAATTGCCATGTGACCATTAGATACATTTTCATGCTTGCCATGTTTCTCGATAACATTCTTTTCTTTTCGATTTTGCCATGCAACTACATTTACTTTAACAATGTCATTTTCTATGCTATATAACATGGAAAATTTGTTTGTGTTCGTAAGATGACAAAAAAATTTAATACTTGAATCTTGAAATGACCAAACATTTTAGAGCATGTCATTTTTAAAAGTTATTTAGAGCATGCCATTTTTGTGTTGTTTTACAGCATGACGATTTTGTTTGTCGTTTTATTATGTACATCATAGCCATTTTGTGTTCTTTACCTATTCAAAAACAAGGTTGCAAGGGGAGGCCTCTCGCAGCGAGCATATCGCTCGAGGCTCGTTGTAGTGTTTACATTCACTGTATTTTCAGGTCTTCTTTTTATATCAGATCTGGTTTATTTTAGGGCAACTGTTAGGCGTGAACCGATTGATCTTACAAAAAGATCAACCGCCTGGTCAGTCGTCCGATTAGCACATGTGGTCGTTCGATCACAAGCTTGCAACATAGGGTGTCTTCTCCTTTGTCCTCGTATCCACCAGGACCTCCCGGGCTTGTACTACATCTCCTCCCACTCACGACATCACTGGCTATCTCCTCCCACTCACGACATCACTGGCTGACATTGCTCAATTGTTGCAGCAGCAACCCAACGGCATCTCTCGTTCATCGGAGTGCCGATTTTTAGTCGCAGCAGCATCCCCACCATGGTAGCGGGGCGATGCTCCATCATAGCACCCATGCGGTCGGTGATGCTTCATCACAACACCCATGATGCTACATCACAAGACTGGCAGCTCACCGGTGCTTCATCACAACACCGGTGACCTCGGTAATGCTCTATCGTGGCATTGATAGCCCGTGTGCGATTGCTCTAGTATGTTTCGTTGTAGCCCCGGCTATACTCCATGCTGGTCACCGTGTGTAGCAGTGTCGTTATTGCAGAATGCGCCACATCGACAACTGTATGCAATAACATTCACGTTGTAGGAGGGACCATGTCAGCCACTGTATACAGTAGCGGCGATGTTGTATCAGAGCACCAGATATCTTGTTGCCACCATACGTTCGGCGCTTGCAGCACTGCACCCTTTGCAGCAAGCAACCCCCTCCCTCAAGTTGCATTGCAGCAGGCATCATCAGCGAAGTTGCCCCAGCGCTCTCAGCGATGAAAGATGTTGTAGCGAGGAGATGCAGCGGCAATGTTGACACCGAAATCTCGTTGTTGTTGTATATCCGGTGCTTGCAACACCGTGCTCTTCACAACACCCGAGGGCACCAGTGTCGGCGACTCGAGCATGGCCGAGGTGACCGATGTCGCTATTGCATCACCCTAGCTCTACACATATACCTGTCAACCACCAAACTTCATGGAATCACCGGAATAATAGATTGCCCCACACGACGGAGATTAGGCATCACCCTGACCTTGGCAGACAACCACACTAGTATCACCATACCATGCCGACGACCTTGTGCGCAAAACATCAATAGAAGGAGTTGTTAAAGAAGACCATGGTGTCGCCAACGATACCCATGGAACTGCACCAACAGACAATACAAATAACCACCTAGTCGTCCATGAAAAACAACCAGGGTAGAAACTCCGAAGCTCCTCAGCAATGTCGCACCAAGCATTACGAAGAAGGGGTCGGAGCCGAAGAAATTTTATTTGAGACAACACATTCCTCACGGCAGGAACGACGTCGTCGCGACACTAAAAGATAGTACACACCAACCGAGATACGAGAATCCCCTCCCCTCTACCCCACTGCTCGGGAGCGGCCACTTGAGGTAAGGCTATGACCTGCATGAACAATCAAAGACTGGATTTTTTTTTTTGCATGCCAACTGCTCAAGTGCGTTAGGTGCATGCAAAGTTTGATGCTAAAAGGACACTCGAGGATCTCGTGGCGAAAAAAATCACTCTCCCAAGCAATTTTTTAAAAGTTTCATTGAGTGCTGCTTTTTTTTTCTCATGAGCTCCTTGAACGTCTTTTCACCACGAAAATTTGCATGCATCTAGCGCATTTGAGCATCTTGCATGAGCAGATGAGACTGATCTCCAAATCTTCGTTCTCTATTTGATTTTGTTTCTTCCATTTCTTAGTTTTAATATTGTTTTTTGGGACTAGGAGTTTTTGTTCACTCAAAGCGTTGTACCAAGATGGTACAACCATAATAACTAGGAAAACAAGTCCAAGTCGTAGGAAGTTCGTAGTTATGTTAGTCCAAGGTTGCATAGATTTACTGGAGATGAAAGTTATGGTTTGAATGGTTTGGAAGACTAGACTTATCTGTTGAAAGTTCACCGCGTTGGAAGTTGGAATTTGTGGTCTCTTTTCCTGAAAGAGATTAAAAAAAGATGGCAGATTAATCAAAAGCTGACAGTGAATTAGTCGGAGGTTTGATTTTTGTGTTGTCAAAAGCTAATTTAATCCAGATTGAAAGCAACTTCAGAGTTCAGTTTAGGACTTTCTTTGTATTTTGGCTGTGCTTTCTCCGGTGCTGGTGCCAGCAGCGTCACCGTTTTTCATCGTCGCCGGCCACATATTTGACGGAGTTGAAAGCGGATGTGCGTATTGCCCTTCTGCCAGCAGATTCAGCAGGCCATGTTGTGAACTTGTGACAGCAATGATGGGAAACAATCATGCCATTAAAGGTCAACCTGTATGTTAACATATCTATACACTCATGAGTGCTGGTTAAAGCGTTGCTGATCGCCGATGCAGTGTCCCACCCGGTGCAAAACTAATTAGGGGTTCTACTATCATTCCCTGCCACATACTCCCTCTGTTCCAAAATAGATGATCCAACTTTGTATTAACTTTATGCTAAAGTTAGTACAAAGTTGAGTCATCTATTTTGAAACGGAGAGAGTAGGGAATAAACATATCAGAAGGGCACTTGAGAGGTGAAGAAAAGCTACTACACGTGGTGCATGATTAGTGTCCGTCTTTATTGTTGCGAAACGCGAAACAAAGTAGCCATAAGTGTCAGATAGGCGAGACTACAATAGAGCATAGAAAATGGTTTAGTACGTACGTACAGGCATATTTGAGTGCCTACTTTCTGTGCAACATGCATGCTTTTCGATAGAAAACGGTTTGAGCTAACATCTCTCTAAGAAAAGATCGGCATGACACCTCGATCCAGTTTGCAATCTAAAAGTAACAGCATTAGACCAAATTCGTCCTGTACCCATGCAACAATTGTGCTTTGTGGGGCTTTGAAAACAGGCGATCATCGCTGCTCAAATCAAACAACTACCTTTGTGCGCTTTGTGATCAGGAGTTGGAGACCATCGATCACATGCTCATCCATTGCCCATTCTCCAAAGATCACATGCTCATCCATTGCCCACTCTCCAAAGTCATATGGCATGAGATCTTTGCGTGGTGTCGTGCGCCTACCCCCCCCCCCCCCCCCCCCCCCCCCTCCCCCCAACCCCACCCCTCAAAAAAACCTGAGGCGTGTTTCTTCGACTGGTGGGCGTACATCACCGCGGCTGCGAATGCGCAAGGGCCTGGCCTCCCTTGTGTTGCTCTCTGTTTGGTACATCTGGCTTCATCGTAACGCCTGTATTTTTGACAACGCCCACCCCTCCATCCCACTGTTGCTTTAGGCCATCAAAGATGATGCACGCTCCTGGGCCGTTGCCGGAGCGAAGGATATTGCTAGCTTCATGCCGCCTTGATAGTTCTTGTTCTTGGGGCTGAGCATCCTCTTCTTGTTCTGCTCGTGTAAACCTCTCTAGGCCTAGCCATGTGTACGTCGAGAGGTGTAACCCTTGTAAGTTGTAACCATAACACTCTTATTCTCTCCTACCTATCAATGGAATGATACACCCTTTGCGTATCCACGAAAAGAAAAACTACCTTTGCACCACAAAAGATATATACGCATTGTGCAACCGTTATGGTCACGATCAGCTACAGCACCTGTGGAGCGAGCCGGCCCATTTAGCGTGGGAGCAAGCGGCAGCACAAGGCGTGCATTCAAAAAACTTTTTTCCTTGCTCTATCTGTTGTGCTTTCCATTTTTCCCGGTTTTTCATCTATTTTGTATTTTTCGTTTTTACTTCACCTATTTTTTCTATTTTTGTTTAATTCATGAATTTTTTTGAATTTATGTTTTTTTTCCTAATTCACAGTCGTTTTTCAAATTTGTGTGATTTTTTTAGTCTCTGAATTTTTTTATGAACAAAAAAACGGTGAATAAAATTAGTGAAATGTTCGCAAATAAAATTTCAAACACTTTTTAAAATATAATGAACAGTTCGAAAATACGCACTGAACAATTATTAAATGTACGATGAACATTTTATTTGTATACAATGATTTTTTTTAATATATGGTCAACAATTTTCAGTTAGACACTGAACTTTTTAAAAATATGGTTAATTGTTTTCACAAAATACACACTGAAAATTTCTTGATTGTATGATAGTTTTTTTAATTTATGTACAATTAAAAAAAATTAGTATACGATGAACAACTTTTAGTTCCACACTGAACGTTTTTTAAATACAATGAACATTTATTTTCAGAATGCAGACTGAACAATTATTGTTCACGATTTTTTCTAGGTGTTTTTTTTAATCTTCTTTTTGCTTCAAACAGACGTTATGGACTTTGTGACAGCAATGATGCAAACAATGATGGCATTAAAGGTCAACCTGTATATAACATATCTATACAGGAGTATTCGTTAAAGCGTGCTGATCGCCGGTGCAAAACTAGTACTCCCTCCGTTTCAAAATAGATAAAAAGTTAGTACAAAGTTGAGTCATCTATTTTGAAACGGAGGGAGTAATTGGGAGTACTAAAATACCGCCGTAGTACTCCAAGTCACTAAACATCCATATCGTAAGGGCACTCGAGATGTGAAGAAAAGCTACTTCTTTTCCAAAAGAGCCACTACATGTGGTGTCTAGCTATATACAGTACAAGAGTGTCGGATAGGCGAGAATGCAATAGAACATAGAAAATGGTTTCTACTTTGTAGGCAGCACAGGCATGCTTGAGTGCCTACTTTCTACGCAATGCATGCCGCCTTTACGATAGAAAACAAAGTGTGCGGACATTTGTCTCTACAAAAGATGGACATGCCATCTCCATTCAACTTGCAATCCAAAAGTGACAGACAGCAGTACCTGAAGACATTCTTCCTGTAGGCAATGTTGTGCGAGGCTTTCGAAACAACACGGCATGCACTCCTCAATCCTAGTAGAAACAGCTAATGATGAAACAATACCAGCCAAGACAGAAGGCACGCTTCGTGCACAACAGGACACCAATGCCGTATAAACTGCCACCACATCACAAGGTGCAAAGGCCATAATCACAGCGCACACAAGCTAAGCATATCGTACAGACACAGCACATGAACAACCCCTGTTGCTGCTGCCCACGCAATTGGCAGTGGTCACACGAATCGGGTCCGTCATACGGACAAGATGACAAGGGGTGACAAATTTTTGCCGCGCTCGATCTCGGGTCTTCACTCTCTCTCGTCTGGCTACCCGTGACAACTCAAGTCTCAGCCATTTTCATCTCGAGTGTCGAGCTCTTCCCTGATCGTGAAAAACATGTCGCGTTCGAACGGAATGGGAGATGGCGCCGATCATCCTGCGCACCAGTGCACTGTGTACACCATCATGGTTCGGTCGGTCACGGGCTCATCCCCATTCTGGACGCCCTGGACACGACCGCGTCGCGCGCCTGAGAGTCGCACACCTGCGTGCTGAACTTGCACCGGTACCGCGACCGCCAGCCCGCCGGGGCGGCCGCGTCCGGGCTGCTGGCGCTGCTGGGCGACGCGGTGCCGCCGCGGCCGTCGATCTTCTTGATCGCCCGCCGCATGCTGGAGCACTCCCTCTCGAGGCCCTGCACGCGGGTCCTCATGCCGTCCATGTCCAGCCGCAGCGTCTGGCTCTCCTGCACCGTCGTCGTCCGCCACGCCTCGCTCGGGCCAGCCGCGTGACGCACCGCCGCCGCCGCCGGCTGCGGCTGCGGATGCCGTGCTCGCGGGGAAGCCGTGGACGCCAGCAGCGTGCCCGTGATGGCGCGCCGGAGCTGCAGCTGCTCGAAGAAGAGCACCTGCAGCACCGCGCGCAGCGGGAGCCGCTCGTTCTGCGCCGCGTGCGTGCACGCCTCCACCGTCAGCTTCCGGCAGTCCACCACGCCGCACACCCTGTCCCGCTCCTCCGTCGTCAGCCGCGGATGCGCCTGCGCATGCATGCACCACTCACGAGTCATGGAGCCGGCAACCAACTGCAACTCGACAAACGCGCATTCTTTCTTGACTTGTCAGAAGCAGTCGATGACAAATCGGGGAATGTACGTACCTTGAGGTAGATGTCGACGGCGCGGTAGACGCCATCGTCGTAGATGCGGGCGTGGTCCGGCATTGCCAGCGCGAGCTCGCAGAATTTGGCTGGCTTCAGGTTGGCGTCGGACGCGACCTCTGCCAGGTAGTTGTCCACCAGCTTGCCCACCTGCGTCATTGCCACGGCCGACGGGCGCGACGCCGTCGTCCTCGCCGCCGCTTCCTCCTCGGTGATTGCGGCTGACGACGACGCCTCGTCCTCGCCGACCTCCTCCTCGGCCAGGAAGTGCCTGACCACCCGCTCGACGCAGTCCACGTCGTAGAGCGTCTCCGCGGCGCCGGAGTAGCTCGGGATGAGCACGTCCTCCACCGTTGCCTGTTCCAGCTGCGTCGCGGCCTTCCGCTCGATCGCGGCGCGCGCCGCGTCCGAAGCGCGCAGGATGTGCGCCGTCCGCAGCAGCGCGAACAGGAACTTCGCGGTCACCACGCTCCCCGAGCCCTTGTCCGCCGGGAGGCTGGCGACCACCGCCTCCAGGAGGTCTCTCTGCTCCACCTCCGACGACACCGGCGCGGACGCGCGGCGCCACCTCATGGACCTCGACAGCCCGGGGAGGGTGGCCTTGGCGTAGGACACGAGGCAGCCCTCCAAAGCCTCGGTCCTCACGTCCTCGCGCGCGGCCATGGCCGCCATCACCCGCTTGTACATGTGCAGGCCGAGCACGGCCAGGTCGCCGAACCAGGAGCGCGACGTCGCCGACGAGCGCGCGGCGATGGCCTCCACGCAGCGGGCGACAATGCCGAGCTCCTCGGCGTGCGGCAGCAGGTCCTCGCAGGACTTGAGCGCCTTGGTGGCCTCGCCGGGGTGGCGGAGCACGGCCTGCGAAAGGTAGGCCTCTGCGCGCGCGGCCAGGTTGTCCTCGGAGTGCTCCTCGGTCATCTCCAGGTACTCGGCCGCGCACCGCAGCGGCGCGACGTTCCAGGGCGTGAGTTCGACGCGGACGCCATAGCAGAACTTGGCCGCCGCCTCGAAGGTGCCCGGCCCACCGGGGAAGTCCGGGAAAGTGATGCGGTACGACTTGCCGTCCTCCATACTAACCTGCTGCTGTTCCTCGTCCCCGTCCTCCTCCTCTGCTTCCTCAATCTCTGTTTCCGCCGCCGCAGCAGGAGCAGCATGCTCCTCGGCATTGCCTCCGGAGCTCCCACGCCGCCGACGCCGCGGCTGGCCCGGCGGACGCTGCTCGTCCTGCTCGGCAAGCATGCGGCTGATCTTGCGGCTCTTGGACATGAGCGGGAACTGCGCGCGCAAACATTAGCCTCTCAGCGGAATTTCGTCGAGCACAGAAAGGACACACGAGGGATCAAGGAGAAACCCACCTTGTGGAGGTGGAAGCTCATGTCCTGCACCTCGAAGACGACGTCGCTGGGCAGCCCGGTGGTGCAGAACCTGCCGATTCCCGGCGAAAACAACAAAATCCATCAGAATCCGCCGACAAAACGACCGACGCAATTCCCCGTTCCACCCACCGTAGCACCGACCGGAAATCGGAGAGGAGACACTGGACTCACCACGCCTCGCCGGCCCTCGACGGGCCGTGCCGCGCCATGGACGAAGACGACATGGCAGGCCGCCCCCGCTGCTCCTGCTCCTCCTCGCTGTCCCGAGCTGTGATTTGGAAGACGACGACGACCGCATTTACATACCCTCTGAGGCCGGGGCTGGCTCCCCGTATAATTGAGGGAGGCCAGGCCGAGGGTGGTGGGTAGGCGTATTTAGGAAGGCGGCCTGAGCATCCCACTTCCGGTGGGAACCGGCTCCTCTGCCGTGCAGTGGGCACGGCAGGGATGCTACAGTGTCCCAGGCAGGGTAAAAACAGAAGGCACGGCAGTGTGCACTGTAACCGAACACTGTTTCCCTGCACTGTAGCGGGATGCACTGTTCTCGTCCTGTAGCATGCGCACTGTTTATGTACTGTAGCAAAGTGATCTGAGCCGTTTATACTACATCTGACAGCTGATAGATGCCCAAAGGCAGGCTCCTGTAGCATCCCTACCGTGCTCACTGGACGGTAGAGGAGCCGGTTCCCTTCCGGTGACAGTGTCAGCAGCGCGCGGCAGGGAGTTATTGCCGGTGACACGGATGGAAAGCTATGGCCGCCTCCTCCTAGTTTATTTTTCACAATAAAATCCTATCTTTATTATTTTGTGCTTAGTACTGTGCTAACTTGTTCGCTGGATGGATGAGGCGTGTGAGCTAACTAACCACTCCACCATGGCACCATGACATGGACCGGCAGCATGGGGATCGGATCACGTCGCGTCGTCGCCATCGTGGGTTTTTCACGGGAGGGCTGCGCCGGTTTGGAATTCCTGGCCTGGAAAGTTCCTTGGCCTTGGGGCAGACCACCCACTTTGTTGTTGGTCTAAGCTAGAAAGTTAAAAAAGAATTGATTGTAGGCTTTGGATTTTGGCAGGGAAGAAACAGAAAAGGGCAAAAGCAAAGGCGGGTGAAAAGGAAATGGGGGAGGAAAATCCTGCCCTTTTCTTCTCTTCGTGAAATGGGAAAGGCGCCGAGAAAATGAGATGGCCACGCTCTTGCCCTCGGCGGTTGTGTTTTGGCACGACAATTTGCAGCGCTATCGCAAATGGCATCGCCTGTTCAGACATCTTTTGCGGTAGGTACTCATCGTGGTCACCATCGCCAAGTTTTTGTTTTTGTTTTTTTTGCTGCCTTCTCTAATTGTTGGCTTTCGGTCGGCCGGATGGAGATGGGATTGTTTGAATCCGTCCTCTGCTTTACTGCTGGCTCCATCTCCTCTCTTCTCCACCACTAATCACCATTCTTCCTTTCGTTTTCCGCTATCCTTTTATTCATCTGTCTACAGCATCAGCACGCATGGGCACGGTCGGCGTCGACGGCGTGGCCGCGTGGGGCGTTGCAGGCCATGTATGTAAGCGGCGGCCGGTCGGTCAGACGAGACGAGCGCCGGCCACCACGCCGAAACGGCGCATTCAAGCTGAGCACTATGCGGACGGATGAGATCACACAGTGGTGCCAGTGGCAAGCTCTGGCCGTGCTCCTCTCACTGCTTGACGTTTACAGGTGGAGGTCATCACTTGCCGACTGCGAAACCAGGAAGATCTGCGAGGCGGGCCCCTTCCCTCCCTCCAAGCACTTGCTAGCTAGTGAACCGCCGGTGGCTGCCGGGGACGGCGAAGGCGGACACTGAAGACGGCGGGGATCGCCGGCAGCCGCCGTGGGTATCGGTAGCGGTTCCGCCGCCGGAGACATCCGACCCCAGGCCTGCATGGCCAGCCTGGGCCTTGCACTCGAGGGCACGAGATGAGTTTAGTAACTGTGTTTGCATGCTGCCAAGCTCCGACCGCCGGACAAGAGAATTGAAGAGTTCCAGCATTCAACTTCCACGTCGCATGGGCGTCCGCGGTCCCTCGGACCAGCCTTCAAGGCTGCCTAGCGCCGTCCAAGAGATCCTGGACCCGCGCATCGGGCGCAGACGGTCCTTCAATTCCTAGAGCATCTTCAATAGAATTTCACACTTTCCCTCCATGTCTCGATGACGCCACACAATCATAGTACCTCTTTTTAACCTAGCTCACAGCATCTCTAGCTCATCCCGCAAATCGCCCCGCTGTACTAAGGCCAACTCCACCGTGCGACCCCATCCTGTCCGCGCACGTCCGTTTGAGGTAAAACGGACGAACCAGACAGCCCAGCACGCGGGCGCAAATGGACTTTTGTCCGTTTTCTGTCCGCTTTCGACCCATCCCGGGCCCAAATTTGCGCCGCTTTTGGGGTGAAACGGACAGCACGCGGATGCGCGGGCCGTCTGCGCGTGTCCTCCCCTGGCCCGCCCGTCGGTGGCACAGGGGCGCCTTTTTCTATCCACCCCCCTCCCTTCCTCCGGCCGCACGCCATCCATTCTTCTCCACTCTTCCCCACTCTTCCCTCGCCGCCGCCGCCGCCGCTGCCATTGTAGTTGTGCAGCTCGGACACGCGCTCGCCCAGCCCCTTCCCCTCGGTGCCCCCGAGCTACCCAACCACGGCCACCTGATTTGCGCATCCGCCGGCCGGATTTGGGGCGGATCCGGTTGGTCTTGAGCTCGCCCGGCTGTGGGAGGCTGCGCCGCGTCATGGACTGGCCGGGCACCGGGCCGGAAGGCCCTGGCAAGGCCGCAAGGCCACATGCAGGCAGTGGCTCCTCCTCTAGCCGCTCGGATCTACACCGTCGGTGGTCTGCCGGCAGATACACGAATGGCGGGCGGCCGGGCTCGGTGCTAGCCCAAAAGCTCGTCGGCGCACCGTTGCCACTCATTAAGTGCGACCACTGCCAAAGACGTGCGCCGCGTGTCTACAACGCCAGAACATCCCAGATGAGTGTTCATCAAGTGCTTAAACGATGGGGTATGTGCTCTTTTTAGCTTCAGTTTGTGCTCTAAATTTGACTAGTTGTGCTAACTTCAAATTTTGTTATGTAGAATGGATGCAAGTTTTGGTATTGGGAAGAAGAGTACATCGATATATTGATAGAGCACAATTTAGTAGATGTTCGTGCACTTTTAGCTACCATAGAGGCTGTAGATGAGACAAGTGAACTTGTTGCTAGATTAGAGGCTAAACACGAGACTAGATGCGAGGAAGCAACCTCTACTTCTTTAGGCTCGAAGAAGAAGAAAGAAACACGCATGCGGCTCCTCCGCAGATCAACAATGAGTGCATCGAGAAGGCGCTAATCCAACTTACAGGAGCAGTTATGGAAGTTGGATATCTTCTAAAATGTATTCTTGTGGTTCTTGTTTTCTTTGGTCTTGCTTTTCTAGTCAAAATTTGGTGATGTATTCCCATGTACCTGATAACCCACAAGTATAGGGGATTAATTGTAGCCTCTTTCGATAAGTAAGAGTGTCGAACCCAACGAGGAGCTAAAGGTAGAACAAATATTCCCTCAAGTTCTATCGATCACCGATACAACTCTACGCACGCTTAACGTTCACTTTACCTAGAACAAGTATGAAACTAGAAGTACTTTGTAGATGTTGTGGGATAGGTTTGCAAGAATATAAAGAGCACGTAAATAAAAACTAGGGGTTGTTTAGGTAAAGAAGCAATAAAGTTAGTATAGCGAGTGTGGAAAAGTGGTGGTAGGAGTTGCGAAATTGTCCCTAAACAATTGACTACTTTACTAGACCGATAGCAAGTTTTATGTGGGAGAGGCCACTGCTAGCATGTCATCCCTAACTTGGAATTATATGCACTTATGCTTGGAACTATTAGCAAGCGTCCGCAACTACTAACGTTCATTAAGGTAAAACCCCAACCATAGCATTAAGATATATTGGTCCCCCTTCAATCCCGTATGCATCAATTTCTATGCTAGGTAGAAGCTTTTGTCACTCTTGCCCTCCAATACATAGTCCTATCAACATACAACTAACCCTATGGTGTGATCCACGCGCGCGCTCATATGATGGGCACCAAAGGACAGCAACATAACCACAAGCAAATTAAATCAATGATAGCAATTCATCAACCACCGATAGGACAACGAAAATCTACTCAGACATCATAGGATGGCAACACATCATTGGATGATAGTATGAAGCATAAAGCACCATGTCGTGGAATTGTCACGGTTGATGTCCTAGTGTGAGGACTTAGTCGTGAGGCCAACGCATCTATGTGGTAGCTTGAGAGGGGTTGAGCGGAATCGAGAGACGCAAGGCGGTCAACACACAAGACAATGGTTTAGACAGCTTCGGGCCCCGGGAAACATCATCCGGTAATAGCCCTACATGCTATTTGTGGCTAGGTCTTATTATCATCACGAGGGAGTCGCCGTAAACCGGCTCTCCTAGTTATGTCTAGCCCTAGAATTATTTCTCTCTCCCTCCTTGGGGTGCCCTGCCCCTCCTTATATAAGTTGAAGGGGCGGGTTACATGTAGAGTCCAACTCGGATTAAGACTTAAACTATTCTGACTTCTCTTCATGGGCTTCTTAACGTCTTGGGCTTCATAATGTCTCGGGCTTCATAACGTCTCGGGCTTACTAACCCCAGGCGACTCTGTCTGCCGGGTTATGACTCCTGCCGGTTTATGATTGTCTGCCGGGTTATGACTCCTGCCGGTTTATGATTGTCTGCCGGGTTATGACTCCTGCCGGTTTATGATTGTCTGTCGGGTTATGATCTGACTTAATACCTGCCGGGTTATCATCTAACTTAACACCTGCCGGGTTATCATCTGACTTAATACCTGCCGGTTTACCAAGTCCCAGCCGGGTTATAACTCCGGTCGGGTCATACCGTGGGGTATATCCCCGACATTAGCCCCCAGTTTAATTCGGATTTATCCATGTTAAACTGATCCTGAGTATCCTTAAATCCTTGTCATTTCCTTCTAGAAAATCTGGGTCAATAGACCAGCTTCATAATCAACTTGCTGACATTGGTTTGTCACAGAGAAATATTGTGAAGAATAATTCATTTGATTCAGCTCCCAATGCTTAACAAAAATATTGGTCCTTGAAATCCTCTCTGATCTTCAGCCGGATTAAGGATGTAGAACTTGCCGGTTTATAAATATTGATGGCACCGGGTCATAATTGTAGTTAACATCAAGCTTGAAAATATACCTCTTATATGCCTATCACTTGTAGCCTCCAAATCTTAAGAAGGTAGCGTAGTAACAGCTTAAGCATTGCTTCAATATGAATGTCACAAGCTTGAAGAAATCCAGGTTGTTCATCTCAATCACTAGTCAGAACTGAGTATTCCACATATGTAGCCCCCAAGTGCCGGGTTGTCATGCTTGCAGCAACCTGGGACTTGTATTTGCCTGATGCTCATAAAAACTTCAACCAGTGTAACTCCCAAGGGTCGGGTCATTATGCAAATAATGAGCAGGGACTTTGAAAATATGATCATGTAGATTTTAACAGCAACGTGTAGCCTCCAAGGGCCGGCTCAGTAAGATAATACTGAGTTGGGACTTTATATATACTTCATTGAAAATAACATCATATGATGTAACTCCCATCATGGGGCTTGAACCCACGTCTACAAGGTTAAGAGCTTTGTGTTTTACCAACTGAGGAGTGGACCCTTCAATATAATGGATTAAAACTTGTGTATCTTGAATTGTTGATAGGAGCAATTGGTAGCCCCCAAGGGCCGGCTCATTATGATGTGATGAGTCGGGTCTTCAATAAGACTAGTAAAAATGACTTTGCATTAGCCCCCAAGTGTCATGGTGCATGCTTGCAGCGACATGAGACTTGCATTTTTGATGTAATCTCAACTTGAATAATGTAGCCCCCAAGTGTCGGGTCGTAAGCCTGCAGCGACTCGGGACTATTCCTTCCATTGTAGAATAAATCATATCCATCGATGAAATAATATCCATTGCGCCAAAGCGACTTTGAAAACCTCAATCATAATACTGGTTATTGATAAGCATAGTAAAAATCCAGCCATGTTGGCTATTAAAGATTTGAATAATATACCCAATGATTTATAAGCGCATGATTCCAAATGGCGCAATCCAAATATATACTGGCGACTTATAGTCGAAAGCCAGGCCGGGTTAATAAACACCGGATGTTACCTTATCTCATACTGGCGACTTATAGTCAAAAACCAGGCCGGGTCAATAAACACCGGTTTATCATAAAGTGTTGTAAACCTCAAAAAGAGAAAATTTGTCGAATAAAAGCATGGGAAGACGCGAGGCTTTTCATGGGCTGCCAGGCCCAAGATCGAGGCTTTTCATGAGCTATCAGGCCACTGAGTTAAACCATTTTACAAAGCCTTTTAAGATGGACCTCACATTCACCAATCGTCGTTTTAACTTTGACAAGTTCAGGGTCTGTATAAGATTGACTTGTCAAACGTTCGGCGGGTCGTACCAGGATTACCTGGGCGGAGTGACTTACTTAAAAAAGGCAGGATAACCCGGGGTTTTAGGTGAATACACCTGGCTTCCAAGCCTGGCTTGATAGCCTATTACAAGGGTCATTAAAACTCTTTGTTGCTGTGCAAAAAGAGCCCCCAGGTAATATTTTGAGCTGTGCTCAATGGGGGCCTATGTTTGAGCTATGCTTTTGCAACACTCTCTTTGGCCCCTTTTAACTTTGGGTAACAAGCCCCCAAATTTTTTATGTGGCCTATAAGCCGGATTAAAGGGTAATCATAGCTTAGCTAATAAGCCGGAAGCCCCCAAGTGATATATTTTTGAGCTGTGCTCGCCGGGTGCCTATGTTTGAGTTGTGCTGTGCAACAAACTCTCTTTGGTCCCTTTAATTTTTCCTGAGAACTCCAACTTGCGAGAGATTATTCTTTTGAACCAGAAATTCTTAAACCGGATATTGAGAGCTTCAAAGCTTTGTGGGAGACAGCTTTCCCTTGAGCCGAATTTTAAACCGGAATCTTTCTTTTTAAACCGGAAATTTTCTGACGGCCTGATATGATAGACCAGAAATTATCCACCGCGGAGTTGATGATCACCCCAGTAAAGCTGAAATCAATCACGCCCGAGTCGGCCGTGGGAACAGACAGATGAGTCAGCCGCGATATTATAGACCGGTGCGGACGGGCTAGTTGTCCTCCGCCTTGTAAACCGGTGCGGATGCGTGAACCGGCCATCCATTCATCAGGTAATGTGACATGGAGGAAAACACCGTTGTAGAACGTTGCCAGCTCATGCTCCATACCCGCAGTATAAATATAATTGTCCTGCGTATAAAAAATACAGCAAGGCGTAGTAGTTGTTTGTGAAAAGAAATCAACATGCGCTTAACGAACAATATACAGGATAAATATCACCCGATTTACTTGGGCGACAGCTCTGTACGCAGACCCTGTCTCTAGGTCCAGCTTGCCCTTAAAATATTCAGTCATGGTCTGCAAACCGACCGGAACGGCACATGGGCTTCAACTTCTTCTGGTTGCTTATTTCTAGTATGCTGCTCCGGTTTGCAAATGCCTGATTGTGCAATATTATATGCATATTCGCCCCATTCATCAATGGGTACTAGCTTTGTCAGTACTTTGTATTGGCTTGGGTCTTCACGTGGGGAGAAAATCCCCTCCTTTCTTTAGCAAGTTCAGAGTGGTGCACGACACGCAGCGCTAGTAGCTTTGCTCTTCTGCTATTCATCTTAGGAGATGTGTTGTTTGTCCAAGTTAATGCCATAGAAGCAGCAGGCACACGCACACCTGATACAACTGACAGCCACCACCCTCCTTTTCCCCCATTTTTTATTGCTTTGGACTGATCTGCTTGGAGTAGGAGCTGAGGATTCAACCAGCGACTTGCGGCAGTTACGGTAGAGGAAACGCTGGCGATACAGTGAAACAGCAACTGAATTTGGTGCAAGGCCTGCGGCCTGTAGTAAGGTCAGTAAAACACAACAGCAGTGGCTATAAGAGGCCATGGCGGTTTAGTGGCGAGGTGATGCAGGTACAACTCGCCGGCGGGTTATGGCAGAAGCAGGGGGCCCGGTGGTTCACAACAAAGGCAAGGCCGGTTTAAGGTTGCGGGGGGGGGGGGGAGAGTGGAGCGACGGGTCAACGGTGATGGCCAGTCCGGAGCAGCAGATGGCCGTGTGGAGCAGAACAAGGCGGGTCCGCAGTGGCGGTTTATCATCAGCGGCGTGAGGCGAATTGGGGGCGCCGGGCAAAAAACGGCGCGCGGCCATGGCCGGAGCAACGCGGGAGGCGGCTTGTGACTTGGAACAGCGCGACCATGGCGACTCGGAGGTGGCAGCTCGGGGGCGCCGGTTTAAAGCATCAAGACCGGCTCAAGGTTGCGGGATGGTGGTCCATGGCAATTTTAACAAGGCCGTGATGGCCAGACGGGTCATGGAGACGGCGGCATGTCGCGGCCGTTGACCACACCGGCGATGCCGGCTCCACACGGCCACAGGGGTAGCGGCTCGGTGACTCCAGCGAAGCATGGCCGGAGGAACGCGATAACAACTTAGAGGCGCGACGACTCAGCGACTCCGGCGAGACGTGGGCGGTACAGGGAGCCCTGATAGCAGCGAAGAGCCATGGCAGGGCGCCAGTTTGAGGCTGCAACGGCAGAGGCGCGCCGGCCATAGCAGAGCTGTGGTAGCAGAGGCGAGGCGGGTCGTGGACCTGACGGGTTGGAAGCGCTGCTGCTCGTCTCAGCTGCAGAGGCAGCAGGCGTTCGAGGCGAAGATGTCAGGCCAGTAGTGCGAAGCCGGGTCAAGCGCGGATGCGGCAGCTCGAGGCAGATGACTTGAAGGCGGCTCCGGGTTATGGCACTGGCCAGAGATGGTTTGGGATGTGGCAGTGCGCGAGGCAGCCCGGCGCAGTGGAGCCAAAGGATGGGCAACGCGCGAGGCGGCCCGGCGGCTCAGGAGGCCGGGGCGCATCATGGCGAGGCTTGGCGGCGGTTTGGGTGGAGATGCAGACGGAGGAGCGGCCGAGCTAGCCGAGCCCGCCGCTGACAATAACGGGCGGGTCAACCCGGACCGTGTCAAACCGCTTGCGCCGGGGCAGTTTAGTACAGTCATAGACGTTGACTTGGAGCGAGGATGACTGCAGGGTTAAGATCAGAGCAGCTCAGGGCTTGTTGACGGAGACTCGCCGGCAAGCATGCGATGAAGGCGGCGGGTTAAGTTCAAAGCAGCAGCAACGGCGGGTTGAGGTGTGGCGGTTCAAGGTCACAGCGGGGCGACTCGCAGGCTCAGGCGAGGCTGTTTTGAAAATGGTCGGCAGCAGCGCGGTGACTCACCATAGTGCGTTGGAATAGCAGCAGCTACCGCGCAGTGGGAGAAACAGCCGGTAACTCGTTGTCGGCAGTTTCGTGATTTAATCCGGAGAGGCTTCGAGGCAGGAGATCGACCCGGCAGTGGCTCAGCAGTGAAACAAGGCGGACCAAAGCCGCGAAAAAGCAGTAGCGGCCGGACAGCACGAGGTCAAAAGGAGCTCGGTGGCGTTGTGCGCTCATGACCCAATCCTTCTCCGAGTCATCATTGGTTCGATTTTGATCACAAAATACATGGTCGCAGAAAACATGCCGGAGTTGCGGCTTGCTGATAGTGGTCGTAACCGGGTCACAGAAAACATGCCGGACGCTGGTCCATGCAATTAGTAGCAGCTATATTTATGCACCTCCTAAATTGCCTCTGGTTCCGTGTAGTACTAGGAGTAGCATCTTTCGTTGATTGATGTGATCGGACAACCTTGGTACGCGTGCAGATTTAGCTCTTCCCGTGATGTCAGGCAAGAGTCTTTTCGCCCTCAATTGTTTCTCGTCTGGTTTAGCTTGGCCGCCCCTTCTTCCCCTTTTTCCTTTTGTTATATATAATCTCTCGGGGCAAGCGAACTCAAACCATGGCGATGCTTCTCGTGAGCAAAAAGTGCCACAACTTGTAATTTTAATCTGACCATCTGCAGACTTCGATCTGGACCGGTTCATACTTGGACTCGGCGGATTAAGACGACGCGACGACTACGTACATAGATGGAACCCTAACTCCTCTTGTACCTGAATTTTGTATATGCTGCCGCTAAAAACTTCTTTGATCTTGACAGATGAACTTGTAGTTGATATGAATCCTTTCATGCTGAATCTTTCCTCATTCAAAATTTTGCGAACTTCTCAATCCCTTGGAGAGATCCCTTCAAGGACTCAACACCATCGTGCGACTGCCCCACGGTGGGCGCCAACTATCGTGGAATTGTCACGGCAGATGTCCTAGTGTGAGGACTTAGTCGTGAGGCCAACGCATCTATGTGGTAGCTTGAGAGGGGTTGAGCGGAATCGAGAGACGCAAGGCGGTCAACACACAAGACAAGGGTTTAGACAGCTTCGGGCCCCGGGAAACATCATCCGGTAATAGCCCTACATGCTGTTTGTGGCTAGGTCTTATTATCATCACGAGGGAGTCGCCGTAAACCGGCTCTCCTAGTTATGTCTAACCCTAAAATTATTTCTCTCTCCCTCCTTGGGGTGTCATGCCCCTCCTTATATAAGTTGAAGGGGCGGGTTACATGTAGAGTCCAACGCGGATTAAGACTTAAACTATTCTGACTTCTCTTCATGGGCTTCTTAACGTCTTGGGCTTCATAACGTCTCGGGCTTCGTAACGTCTCGGGCTTACTAACCCCAGGCGACTCTGTCTGCCGGGTTATGACTCCTGCCGGTTTGTGATTGTCTATCGGGTTATGACTCCTGGCGGTTTATGATTGTCTGCCGGGTTATGATTTGACTTAACACCTGCCGGGTTATCATCTAACTTAACACCTACCGGGTTATCATCTGACTTAACACCCGCCGGTTTACCAAGTCCCAGCCGGGTTATAACTCCGGTTGGGTCATACCGTGGGGTATATCCCCGACACACCATGTTCAAGTAGAGGGTATAGCGGGTTGCGGGAGAGTGGACCGCTGTAGATAGAGGGGGGAAGGTGATGGAGATGTTGGCGAAGATTGCAGAGGTCTTGGTGAAGATCACGATGATGATGATGGTGGCCACGGCAGCGTTCCGGCGCCACCGGAAGAGAGGGGGAGAGGGGCCGCCTTCTTCTTCTTCCTTGACCTCCTCCATAGATGGGAGAAGGGTTTCCCCTTTGGTCCTTGGCCTCCATGGCATGGGAGGGGCGAGAGCCCCTCCGAGATTGGATCTGTCTCTCTATCTCTCTCTGTTTCTGCGTTCTGGGATTCTGCCCTTTCACCGTTTCTTATATATCCGGAGATCCGTAACTCCGATTGGATTGAAAGATTCGCCCAGATTTTTCTCCGAAAATTAGCTTTCTTGCGGCCGAAGAAGAGCAGCAACCGCCTTACAAGGGGCCCACGAGGGTCAGGGGCGCGCCCCCTGCCTCGTAGCCACCTCGGGCACCGTCTCGCGTTGATTCTTCTTCCCATATTTTCCAAATATTCCGAAAATATTCTCCGTCCGTTTTTATTCCGTTTGGATTCCGTTTGATATGGGGTTTCTGCGAAACATAAAACATGCAACAAACAGGAACTGGCACTGGGCACTGGATCAATATGTTAGTCCCAAAAATAGTATAAAAAGTTGCCAAAAGTGTATGAAAGTTGTATAATATTGGCATGGAACAATCAAAAATTATAGATACGACGGAGACGTATCAGCATCCCCAAGCTTAATTCCTGCTCGTCCTCAAGTAGGTAATGATAAAAAAGATAATTTTTGATGTGGAATGCTACCTAGCATAATCTTGATCACATATCTAATCATGGCATGAATATTAAGACACGAGTGATTCAAAGCAATAGTCTATCATTTGACATTAAGACAATAATACTTCAAGCATACCAACCAAGCAATTATGTCTTATCAAAATAACATAGCCAAAGAAAGCTTATCCCTACAAAATCATATAGTCTGGCTGTGCTCCATCTTCACCACACAAAGCAATCAAATCATGCACAACCCCGATGACAAGCCGAGCAATTGGTTCATACTTTTTAACGTGCTTCAGCCTTTTCAACCCTCACGCAATACATGAGCGCAAGCCATGGATATTGCACTATAGGTGGAATAGCATATGATGATGGAGGTTGTTTGCAGGAGACAAAAAAAGGAGAAAGTCTAAAACCGACGCGGCTAATCAATGGGCTATGGAGATGCCCATCAATTGATGTCAATGTGAGGAGTAGGGATTCCCATGCAACAGATGCACTAAGAGCTATAAGTGTATGAAAGCTCAAACTAGAAACTAAGTGGGTGTGCATCCAACTTGCTTGCTCATGAAGACCTCGGGTATTTGAGGAAGCCCATCACCGGAATATACAAGCCAAGTTCTATAATGAAAATTCCCACTAGTATATGGAAGTGATAACTCAAGAGACTCTCTATATGAAGAACATGGTGCAACTCTGAAGCACAAGTGTGGTAAAAGGATAGTAACATTGTCCCTTCTCTCTTTTTCTCTCATTTTTTTGTTTTCTCTTTTTTTTGGTGGGCTTCTTTGGCCTCCTTTTTTATTTGGGCTTCTTTGGCCTCTTTTATTTTGATAACCTCACATGGGACAATGTTCTCATAATGATGATCATCACACTTTTATTTACTTACAACTCAATATTACAACTCGATACTAGAACAAAGATATGACTCTATATGAATGCCTCCGGCGGTGTACTGGGATGTGCAATGATCTAGCGTAGCAATGACAACAAAAAACGGACAAGCCATGAAAACATCATGCTAGCTATCTTACGATCATGCAAAGCAATATGACAATAAATGCTCAATTCATGTATATGATGATGATGGAAGTTGCATGGTAATATATCTCGGAATGGCTATGGAAATGCCATGATAGGTAGGTATGGTGGCTGTTTTGAGGAAGACATAATGAGGCTTATGTGTGATAGAGCGTATCGTATCACGGGGTTTGGATGCACCGGCGAAGTTTGCACCAACTCTCGAGGTGAGAAAGGGCAATGCACGGTACCGAAGAGGCTAGCAATGATGGAAGGGTGAGAGTGCGTATAATCCATGGACTCACATTAGTCATAAAGAACTCATATACTTATTGCAAAAGGCTATTAGCCCTCGAAGCAAAGTACTACTACGCATGCCCCTAGGGGGATAGATTGGTAGGAAAAGACCATCGCTTATCCCCGACCGCCACTCATAAGGAAAGCAATCAAAGAACACCTCGTGCTCCAACTTCGTTACATAACGGTTCACCATTCGTGCATGCTACGGGACTTGCAAACCTCAACACAAGTATTTCTCAATTTCACAATTACTCAACTAGCACGACTCTAATATCACCACCTTTATATCATAAAACTATTGCAAGGAATCAAACGTATCATATTCAGTGATCTACAAGTTTTATGTATGATTTTATGACTAACCATGTGAATGACCAATTCCTGTCATCTCTCTAAATAGATATAAGTGAAGCAAGAGAGTTTAATTCTTTCTACAAAATATATGCCCACGCTCTAACAAATATAAGTGAAGCAAAAGAGCATTCTACAAATGGCAGTTTTCTATGTGAAGAGAAACAGGCAATCCAAACTTCAAATGATATAAGTGAAGCACATGAAGCATTCTATAAAGCCATACTCAAAAGATTTAAGTGAAGTGCAATGAGAATTCTATAAATCAACCAAGGACTATCTCATACCAGCATGGTGCATAAAAAAAGTGAAAACTAAATGCAAAAGACGCTCCAAGATTGCACATATCACATGAACGAAACGAATCCGAAAACATACCGATACTTGTTGAAGAAAGAGGGGATGCCTTCCGGGGCATCCCCAAGCTTAGACGCTTGAGTCTCCTTGAATATTTACTTGGGGTTCCTTGGGCATCCCTAAGCTTGAGCTCTTGCCTCTCTTCCTGAAGGAAATATGCCCTAGAGGCAATAATAAAGTTATTATTTATTTCCTCATGTCAAGATAAATGTTTATTATTCATGCTAGAATTGTATTAACCGGAAACATAATACATGTGTGAATACATAGACAAACATAGTGTCACTAGTATGCCTCTACTTGACTAGCTCGTTAATCGAAGATGGTTGAGTTTCCTAGCCATGGACATGAGTTGTCATTTGATTAACGAGATCACATCATTAGGAGAATGATGTGATTGACTTGACCCATTCCGTTAGCTTAGCACTTGATCGTTTAGTATGTTGCTATTGCTTTCTTCATGACTTATACATGTTCCTATGACTATGAGATTATGCAACTCCTGTTTACCGGAGGAACACTTTGTGTTCTACCAAACATCGCAACGTAACTGGGTGATTATAAAGGTGTTCTACAGGCACTAAAAAAAAGACACATCCGTGACATTTTGGGCCGAACGAATTTTTTTTCTGTAATACATATGACACTTCTATGACGATAATTGTGACAAAACCCGGTATCATCATAGATGTGGTGGGCTCCTACTTCTATGACAAAAAATCATGACAGAAAATGGGCTTTTCGTCCTGGGTGGGCCGGAGACGCAGCTGCATGACATTCTTTGGGCCGTCCATGACGGAAAAAACCGTGGTAGAAGCGAGGGGGAGGAAAATTTCGGGGAGTTCCCGGTTACGGTGGGAGGTCGGGGGCCGAGCGATGCGCGTTTCTCTCGTACACGTACGCGCGTGTGTGCGAGGCGTTGGCTCTAACTGAACCCGAGCGAGGCGTTGGGCTCTAACTGAACCCGAGCGATTGCACTGCAGGCTACGCGTTACTGAACCCGAGCGATCGATCGATGGCTGTTAACTGAACCCGATCGAGCGATTCCTTCGCTACTGCTGCTAACTGAAGCCGATCGATTGGATGAACAGTGAGCGTTGCGGGGGGGGGGGTTGGATGAACAGTGAGCGGTGGCGTTGCCTCTGGATGAACAGGACCCCGTGGTGTGGAGGGCTGGATGAACAGTAGACGGTGGAGGGGTGCCCGTGGAGGGGTGGTTGAACAGGACCCCGTGGTGTGGAGGGCTGGATGAACAGTAGACGGTGGAGGGGTGCCCGTGGAGGGGTGGTTGAACAGTAGCCGGTGGAGTAGCGCGCGGTGGAGGCTGGATGAACAGGAGCCCGTGGAGGCTGGAGGAGGTCGACGGTAGCCCATGGAGGCTGGAGGAGGTCGACGGTGGAGATGAACAGTATCCCGTGGAGTCCCGTTTTGCGGTACGCCACACCCCTCCCGATGAACAGGACCCCCGTTTCGACCGTAGCGCTCCAACACAAGTCCGTTTCCTCCGTTTTGCGGTACGCCACACCCCTCCCGATCAACAGGACCCCCGTTTCGACCGTAGGAGGTCCGTTTCCTCCGTTTTGCGGTACGCCAGACCCCTCCCGATGAACAGGATCCCGTTTCGAACGTGGCCGATCGAACACAAGGCCGTTTCCTCCGTTTTGCGGTACGCCAGGCCTCGTTTCCATCGCCTGTTCCGTCCAAGCCCTCCCGATGAACACGACCACGCATTCCGTTCCGACCCAGCCGGTTGGCTCCCACGCGTTCCGTTGCCTCCCGATGAACACGACGCATTCCGTTGCCTCCCCATGAACACGACGCATTCCGTTGCCTCCCCATGAACACGATGACGACACTGTTTCTCCATTCCGACCCAGCCATGTACACGAGCCCTGGCCGTACGTATGCGCGAGTAGGCATTCGAGACCCTGCCCGTATGTACGTACGTGGCCGTATTTTCTTTCTTGCACCCTGGCCGCTGTACGTACGTGTACATGCTACGTGCGCGCCTCTACTACGACACGTACGCGCCTCTACTACGACACGTGCGCGCCTCTACATCGACCAGTATATATGTATGTACACGTTCGCGACCAGAATGACAACGCTACGTACACTTCGACCAGGTGGGTCCCGACTGTTAGGCACTTCCTTGCCTGCGAAGATGTAGCTGGTGGGTCCCAGCAGTCAGGGGGGCGAATCATTTTTTTTGCCCGGACGCACTTCCTTGCGTGCGAAGGTGTAGCTGCTGGGTCCCAGCAGTCAGGGGGGAATCGTTTTGTTTTTTTTTGCCCGGACGCACTTCCTTGCGTGCGAAGATGTAGCTGGTGGGTCCCAGCAGTCAGGGGGGCGAATCGTTTTTTTCGGACGCACTTCCTTGCGTGCGAAGATGTAGCTGGTGGGTCCCAGCAGTTAGGGGGGCGAATTGTTTTTTTTCGGACGCACTTCCTTGCGTGCGAAGATGTAGCTGGTGGGTCCCAGCAGTCAGGGGGAAACGTTTTTTTCGTGAAATACGGTGGCCCGTCCGGTGGGTCCCCGCTGTCAGGTGGAGGAATAATTATTTTGCGCGTAATAAGGAGGCACTTCCTTGCTGCGGCCGTGGACCCAGCTGTCAGCCTCTCCACGTACAGTCCACGTCCGATGGAAGCCATTCCTTGACCACGTTGACCACGCCGCGCCGAGAGCACCAGGGCGGTGGACGACGGCGAGGCCTAGGAAGGGGACGACGCGGAGCCGGGGAAGACGCGGCAGTGGATGCCCACGCGTAGAGGAGTATGAGGGTTCACTCGTTCGGCTGCGGTGTGAGGCTGCCGTCGCCGCAGAATAACAGGGGGTGTGGGTGCGTAGAGGGATGGCCTGGCCAGCGGTGGGAGTAGTAGGGGGCGGTGAGGCCTCCGCGGCATCACAGCCGGCCACGGGCGGCAGGAGCAGGCGGCACGACCGGCGCTGCTTTGGGCGGCTGGAGCAAGAAGACCAGAGGTTGAAGAAGCACTACGGCCGTTGGATGGACATCGTACGGTCACTGGAGCTAGAATCGTTCATATATTGACTAAAGTTGACAAAGGCCTCCGTCCCAGTCAACTTAGTAGGCCCACAAGTCAGCCTCCCACCAAGGTGGGTCCCAGCTAGCAGGGGGTATTCATTTTTTGTGCGTAATAAGGAGGCACTTCCGGTGGGTCCGAGCTGACAGCGGGGGGAACGTTTTTTTCGCGAAATACGGTGGCCCGTCCTGTGGGTCCCAGCAGTCAGGGGGAAACGTTTTTTTTCGCGAAATACTGGTGGCCCGTCCGGTGGGTCCCTGCTGTCAGGTGGAGGAATAATTATTTTCCGCGTAATAAGGAGGCACTTCCTTGCGGCTGCCGTGGACCCAGCTGTCAGCCTCTCCACGTACAGTACTCTTCCGATGGAAGTCGGTCGTTGACCACATTGACCACGCCGCGCCGAGAGCACCACGGCGGTGGACGACGGCGAGGCCTAGGAAGGGGACGACGCGGAGCCGGGGAAGACGCGGCAGTGGAAGCCCGCGCGGAGAGGAGTACGAGGGTTCACCGGTTCGGCTGCGGTGTGAGGCTGCCGTCGCCGCAGAATAACAGGGGGTGTGGGTGAGTAGAGGGATGCCCTGGCCAGCGGTGGGAGTAGTAGGGGGCGCTGAGGCCTGCGCGGCAGCACAGCCGGCCACGGGAGGCGGGAGTAGGCGGTCCCGCCGGCGCTGCTTTGGCGGCTGGAGCAAGAAGATCAGAGATTGAAGAAACACGACGGCCGTTGGATTGACATCCAACGGTTACGTCTGCTAGAATCGTTTGTTGACGTATATAATAACTAAAAAAATCTTGCATACGCGTCAACTAAACAGGCCCACAAGTCAGACCACTCCCTCTTTTTTTAATAATTTATATATAGCTCATGGCAACTTCTTATGCAATTTATTGCAGTCGTTTTTTTGGTTGGCCAGGGCCAATTTCGCATATTTCTGTGGGTTCCAAACTATTTTTAATACCGAAATGTCGAGCCAGATTTAAAGTACTTTGAAGATATATTTAAATTAGGTTAATGCCCAGTGAAATAGGAATCTGAAAATGTGAAAAAATTCAGAAATTATAAAGTAATTGCCAATTTGTCATCTGTTTTTATATTTACAACCCATTTCATATTACTTTCAAGATTTGCAGGCGTCTTGAAAGAGTTGCAGCCCATCAGGGCGTAGAAAAATAAGTAGGCCTGGATTGGGTATTCTTCAGAAAAAATAAACTGGGCTCATTTTCACAAAGAAAAAATAGCTGGGCTGGTCACATGGTGAACATAAAATATAAGCCTGGGCTAGACGGGCCACAGCCCAGTTCAAACCCTGCTCCGTCTCAACAATACCAAACAAAAAAATACTGCTCGAGTAGCTACGTCCCAGGTGTCAGCCGATCTTGTGCTGTTCTCTTGTCTATTGACTATATACGCTCACAATGTCGTGGGTCCCAGATGTCAGGAAAACACTAGGAGGAAGCATTTTATTTTTCCATACGCTGACGTGGTGGGCCCCTACTGTCATCCTCTCCACGTACTTCTGCCGATTCCTGTTGTTTGTTGACCATGTTGACAACGCGAGAGGGCGGCGCCGCGGCGAGCGCACCAAAGCGCGCGGAGGACGTCGGCGTTAACGATTTAGGAGACGGGTGGGGGGCGGCGATGCGTGCGCTGAGGCGCAGCCAGCCGTGGGAGGCGGAAGCAGGCGGCCCCGCCGGCGCTGGTTTGGTTTTGGCGGCTGGAGGAAGACAGGACTGAAGAAACACGACAGACTGTAAAAGCAGCAGGAGTACTTAACAACCTTAACTGAAACCAGCAGGGGCACTTAACAACCAAAGCTGAAAGCAGTATGAGTACTTATACAGGTTCAACCGTACAAAGCACGCCTCGAACAGTGCTACTTTGCCTACAGTTAACCAAGGGTGAGGCCGCCAAGCCCCAGGACAAGGCCCAGGCGCCACCCCGCGCATCCACAACCTTCTGAAAGCGGCTTCATCTCGCAACGTGGTCAATAAACAGGATATTCGCTTTAGAGCCATGGAAAAGCATGAACATAATCTTCTGTCCTATTCTCCAAGATGGACGGGCCTTCATTATTTGAGACCACCCATGAATAAGTATCTTTTCACCTCCAAGGGGAATTGAGTAGGTCGACATAAACATCATGTTGTGACCAAGCGCAAGTCTGACCCGACCATGGTCAGGCATCTGTATAGGAACAATAGAACTCGGCAGTTCCTGTTTCAAGAAGATCACAGCTGTAAAACTGTGTATAAGCAATAGTTTATGAACAACATATATAACAGAAAACAGCTCGTACCATAAGTTTCTCGACACAGTTGGACCTGTTCAACGAGTGCAGCAGTGGCACACATATCCCACGTGGCCTTCCACCATTGAAACGCCCCACAAGGACCTCAAGACGATCAATAAAGTGTAGGAACTTGTGGATGTCGATCCAGTCAACTTCAGTGCCATTAGTAACAGCCGAGTTATTACAGAGTAACAAACGAGCAGACTGCTTAACTCTGAAAAAACCTACACGTGCCACCAATTATAAGAAAATATTAGTTAGAAGTAGCATCTTCGTGAGAGATTCGTTGCTACTTCTAAAGTTAAATTGTGATTAGTTAGACAGAATAGGTGGATTAAGAAGTAATCGAGGCAACAAGCAAGAACCAGATACAAAACTAACATGGATGAACAATTGGAACGACGTCGGGGTGGAAGATCGCAGTGAAGATGAGACCAGGTTCTGCTATTTCCATCAACATTCGTGCGCCAACTTTCAGTCCGTAACACTTGAGAAAGTTTATCCAAGTTCGGCCATAAAAAAGCAGCGATCTTCTTGGTTCATGAACCCAACTCGGAACTTATATCCATGGCTTGTCTTCACTGTGACCATTAAACTAGTGTATTCAGTTATGGCAAGGCCGAGCATCTTGAGTACATGTGTTCTGGCAGAGCAAATAATACACTGCAGGAAAAATAATATGAGAACACAGCATGTTCAAAAAACCCCACCCTCCCGGATAGAAAAGAGGATTCTAGGAACATACTGTGCGCGTTTCAAAATGCTGTGTTAGGATGAGAAGGAACAAGTGTGGCGTCTCGCCGAGGGCGCAGAAACCTGTAGGGTACTCGCACTTTGGGCACTGCAAATGAAACACACTAGATTCAGTAGGAAGAAAAATGCATCAACGGCGGCGGCTGCCATCCTAGGATTACCTGCGACCAAGGGACTTGGATTTATCGGGGATGGATGAAGAATTCGTACCTGGTTCTCCATGAGAAAACCCTATGCAATCGCCGAGAGGGGGTTTTCTCTGAACAAGCAGACGAGGGAGAAGGGGATTCAGGCCCAGTGAAATATTGCCGCTTCGTCCGTCCAGCTTACTGCTAAAGCTGGAAAGGGGGGGTTGTGATTTGACGGCTCATTGGGCATTACTGCGGCGCTACGACCGGGGTGTGTCTACCGTGAAGTTGTGCACTCTAATTTGTGCATATGGCACGTGGACCCCGTTGCCGGTTGCCCCACATATCAGCGAAAGGAAGTAGAAAGACAGGAGTAACTAGTTACACATAAATATATTTTTTGACAGAGAGATACTCCCTCTGTAAAGAAATATACAAATCTTTTATATCACAGGCTCACCTTGCCGAGAAATATACTCCCTCTGCAACGCACGGGCATTATGGGGGTTCAGCTTTTTTATGGGGGTTCAGCTGAGAATATAATACTCAGATAGGCTCACGGTTCTGGACTTTGGGCCGCAGGCCGACCCTGCATGTTTGGGGGCCCATGTGTTCTACCTCAGCGCTTTTCATATTGCAAGCGATCGGTACGGCGCTGGTTTTAGATGCTGTCGCAAGGCGAATACACAAAATTGAATAAAGCACGACAGCTGTTGGAATGAAATCGAACGACAGTTCCTAACCAGCAATCAGAGTTGCAATTCTATCAACGATATACCATGTGATAAATAATACTGTCGTACTACTTATACACACAGGACACTTGTTTCACCATGCCAGATTATTACATCAAAATCTCTCGGAGGATAGATCAGTTCGGCAGTTGCGTGCTGCTACTGAAGAATTTCAAAGTTGATTTGGACCAGCTCTCCTTGCCGAGAAAGTTCGATTTTGACATCATCCCCTACCGCAAGATATGATTTAGATTTGAACCTTGACCATCCTTTAGCATCAATCATCATGCGACCATCCTTTGTACTTACGGTATATTGAGCAGGTTCATTCACACCAAGGCTGCGCATGGTAAGAGAAACTTGGCCGCGGTCGCCCGGATTGTTGAACGACTCCCTCGTTGCTCTAGGAATTCTCTGTTTGCAAACAAGAAGACATACCCAAACAGTTAGATCAACACAGTGAATCATGTGAAACAACATGGAAAGAAAAAAGAACGAAGCACTTGGGCGGCCAATGCTTACCAAGAAGGTGGACATGTCGGTTTTTGTAAGGACTTTGGTATATGAAGTGCGAACTGCAGCCCAGTCTGTTGCCGGTGCAACTGCACGGGCCGGAGCAGATGCAAGTGCAAGTGTTGGTGCAGGTGCCGAAGCCGCTGCTGCTGCTGCCGGAGATGGTGCTCCTTGTAGAGCTGGTGCCGGTGTCGGAGCAGGTGCCGGTGTCGATGCCCGATCCTCCGGTAGATCAGACTGATCCGCTGACGCGGTCGGTGCCCAATCCTCAGCTGGATCAGACTGAGCTGCTGCCGCTGTCAGTGCTAGAGCAACTGCCGGTGCTCGATCTGTGCGAGACAGCGGCGATCGTGTCTGGTCTGCTATGATCAGCTTTCTAACTTGACTAGGATCCGTGACCGTGATCCAGTTTTTTTCTTCATTTCTTTTAAACGCGAGAAGGACTAATTGTGGCGTTTTTGTTAAACCAAACTGCAGTTCATCATAGGGATTCAGCTTGTACTCAGACAACAGACTGATCCAATTTTTTCCAGTAATATAAGTGATGGACAGTGCCTTCGTTACTGACACGACATAAGAAGTGAAACCTGCAAAAATAGCCATCGTAGAGCAAACCAAACGGTTTATTCTGTGATGAATGTCACATGGCAAAACCTGCATCGTAAAATTGCAGGAAAAGAAAGAAAACATGACATTAAATCAATAAGATTTAGACAGTAAATCAATAAGATTTACTTGATGTGACACGAGTGAATCCTTACCAGGAAATCACTATGTTGAAGTACTAAACAGAAGATTGATCGTCCAACTACGCGTGGCATGCAGGGGCCCCGCCTACTCCCACAAGCAGGACAGTCCAAAGGTCGTGACAAATCGTATGGACCGAACATCCATGGGACTGGAAATCCTGGTGGGTGCGATAAACCCTGCAATGCATACAGATATTGGAGTGTAACCATAATTGATAAACCGTCCTCACAAAAAATATGATCTGGATACTTCAAAATATACAGACTGAATTGAGTGGACAGACATTAACATAGACCGTTCACACACCAAAAGCGGCAGTACTAATAAACAATACAGGGTTCACAAACACAAATCAAGTACTGAACAATAGTACTTACTACAGACAAGCAAAGTTGCACTAACTAAACTCTGCAGACTATTTCTTGCCACCGACCTACGGGATGAACCCCGCATAACTGACTAGGCCATGGACTTCGTGTGAGATGTCTACATGCACCATCACCATCTTGTCAACCTTGGAGAACCTAACAGAGTGGTCTTTCCACTCATAAACATGATGATGAAGACAGGCCGCATCAGATTTGTTGGGAAGCTTTACAAGAACCACACCCTTCGTAATCGAAGGCACAACCAGGAAATTGTTGTGGTCAAGTACAGCCTCGAGAACACGCCTGACAACAATGCTACAGGAAAACACTAGTTCAGGACACGTGGCGACAAGGACACAACAGCTGGATAGTTCAGCAGTAGAACTCATCATCAGGTCTTCCAGTTCACACGGCATGACTTTGAGAACTTCATCTCCACCGCGGACCTGGTTCTAATTCAAACAGAAACCATATTTTATTACTACCTCCGTTCAGAAATATAAGATGATTTTCGATATTATACTCCATATATGACTACATATACGCACAGAAATGAGTGAACAAAGACACTAGAACATGTCTTCAAAGGCATGAGAGCAGAGGGATTACATGCAATATCCATAACACAAGTTACTGAGGCAAATATACCCTCTTAAAAGGTAGCATTGATGTTCATAAAGTACTCCCTCCGTCCCAAAATTCTTGTCTTAGATTTGTCTAGATACGGATGTATCAAGTCACATTTTAGTATTAGATACATCCGTATCTAGACAAATCTAAGACAAGAAATTTGGGACAGAGGGAGTAGTTGAAAGTAATCTATAAGAAATCAGTGTCAACCTCTCGCATGTTTTGGTCAAAAGAGGAATTTAGAACCGTCATTTGGCACACTAAAATCACATGCAAGATCACCCAGAAAGTTGTACTACCAGTACTAGTACTGCGTGTTAGATGAAAAAACACGATCAAGATCGAGAAAAAGATCGTCAACAAGAGACATTACCTGGACTTGCTTAATGAGGGATCCCGGAGAGGGGGGCTTGGACAGGGCGATGGCTTTGAGCTTGTCTGCGGTAGTCTCGGCGGGGTGCTTGCGCTTCTTCGTACCATGAGCCTCGACGGTTTTGGCCAGAGCCATAGACATCACGTCGGCCGGTGCTCCGGCGTCCATCCAAGAGAGGAAGCTGAGAGAGAAGAGTGAAAGGAGGAACGAGATGAGGGAGAAGCGAAGCGAGTGGGGGTTTTCTTCAAGAGAGGAAGCTGAGAGAGAAGAGTGAAATGATGGTTGCTTCGTCCGTCCAACTTACTGCTGGAAAGGAGGGGGTTTTGTGATTTGACGGCTCATTGGGCATTACTGCGGCGGTTCGATCGGGGTAGTCTACCGTCACTCTACTACGGAGTAATTTAGTGCATGGCTGGTGGACCCAGGTGCTGGCTGTCCCACACGTCGGCGAAAGTGAGTAATTTAGTGCATGGCTGGAGGAGGATCCGCACGGTAGAGCGTGTCCACTATTTTTCTGAAGAAAAAAATGATTACAGCAAGCGTTTCCACTCTTACGACGGAGGAGTGCGAAACACGGCAGCCACTTGAACATACACAGTGCTCCTACTACTAGGCATGTGCAGTGGTTCATACGTCAGTACTACACAATCTTGTTGCTAGTGTAGTAAGATATGACGATAACAAATGATGTTGTGCGCATGTCAACTACTCCTATATGTAACATAGTACCGCTTTTTCGACTGTCCGGTCGAGAATGAACGGTGAGATCAATGTTAACAGAACTAGGTCCACAGCGCACGGAGAGTACGGTGCTACAGTACTCCACGAAACATGAACCATATGAAGCACGAATAGTGTTAGGCAGGGTGTATGAAGGGTGCACGGGATGGGAGCAAAAGTTCCCTTCTCGACCCACTTTTGGGTGTTTGGCAGAGTGCATGAAGGGTGCATGAGTCCACACTAGTAGGTTGACAAAAATACATGAAGAGGA
This sequence comes from Triticum aestivum, assembly GCF_018294505.1. NCBI lineage: Eukaryota > Viridiplantae > Streptophyta > Magnoliopsida > Poales > Poaceae > Triticum > Triticum aestivum. The sequence goes on along the minus strand of NC_057808.1, from coordinate 461,440,848 downwards.
AACAACTATATTGAGATGAGAATGCAACCAAACACACCCACACGCTTTGTGCTACAGTGACTGATCTGCACCGTCTGAGTTTGATCCAACGGTCATGTTGCGCCGAGACATGGACATGCCCATGCAGAGGGCGCCTAAACACCACCGAAGTCCCTCTGCTTCTCGAGGCGCACGACGTTGGTGATGCAGGGTGCAACCGCCCGCAGAGCCCGCTCCCGGTCGACGGGAGCCAGCTCGTCAAAGACGGCGTCCAATGGCACGAATGGATTCCGGTGACGGAGCCCTGAAAGGATTCGCCCGGCAACGGCGACGGCAGCCCGCAACCCCTCCTTGTCCAGCTCAGCCCCCACCATCGCGCGGAGACGGCTCAGCTCCTCGGAGATATAGGTGAAGAAGGAGACCAGGTCAGGAAGCCGCAGCTCGTTGAAGTCGACCGGGTGGTCGAACGGGTTTAGCCCGACGGCCGGCATCGTCGCGCTGGCACGACGGTAGGCATCGCGCAGCCGCAACACGTGCGTGGCAACTTGGTTCACCAAGTGGCTGAGGCGATCCTGGACCTCGTCACGATCGGCCCGCTCGCGCTCCAGCCGGCTCCCCTGACGGCCTATCGTATCTCCCGCTTTCTGCAGCAACGCCGCCGACGCCTCGAGCATCTTTGTGGTGGACGCCTGCCGCTTTTGAAGCTCCGTGAACTCCCGCACATAACGGAGGAGCATGGCACTCCTCTCCTCCTTGAGCTCACGGAGCTCCACGTCCTTGGCCCTGAGCTCCGCATCCTTGGCGTGGAGCTCCTGTGTCAGGCGCCTCACCTCGGACTCCGTGATCTGCTGCGCCGCCATGGCACCAGGTAGAAGCAATGGGGAGAGGAAGCAAAGGGGGCGAAACGGCTGAAAGGCAATGCAATCTACGGGAAGGCGGAGGGAGCGGGGAATCTTTTGGTTTTCACCACGGTAAAACACCAGTCGATGACTTCTCACATCAGGGAGCAGTGGGTTTTTACAGGCGGAGTCATCGTGACTAATTGCTGCCGCGCCTGCTCCTGTCAATCAAAAATTAAAAATCCTGCCGCGCCTGCTCCCGTCAATCAAAAAATTAAAAATCCTGCCGCATCCAAACACCAGAGCAACGCCGCGGTGGATATTTAAATTTACCTGCCGGCAAGTAGATAAAAAAAGGGGTGAAAAAACAAATGTGGCGACGGCCTAGCTAATTGGTCGAACTAGTCCAACTAGCTAGCCACCGTGCTTCACTGATGTACTCGGTGGGAAAGGTGGTCCTTCATGATTTGACGACTCATTTACTTGCTTCGGCGCTACGACCGAGGAGGACCCAGAAAACGCGCGGTAGGGCGTCCCACGTCAGGAAGAATATATGCGTGCACCACCCGGGAGGACCCCGAAACCACGCGGTAGGGTGTGCCACCTCTCGGCACGGAGGAAAAATGTGCGTGTAAAAATATACTGTATCAGACATAGTACCTATGGTTCGACCTCGGGACCCAGCCAGTCGGTCGAAAACACCCCACTAGCCACACAGCTTCATCATGCAAACGTGGCACGGAGGATAGATGTGGTTAGCTCCGTCTCGACCAGCCACAACATCTCTTGTTCTAGGCGATTCTTCTATTTTCCAAGCTTTTTTAGTTGTAATAACACCATGGCAAGCTAGCGCCGCTCTTCGTGTGTGCCCGTGCAAAGGTTAGACGATGGAGAGAAGAGAGATTAAGATTGCAGACCTGGGACCCACCAGTAAGTGAGATGTAACACCTCGAGACCGACGCTCCAGACGCCTGCCATGTTTTGCGTTCGTTGACCTTTCGAGACCAACCGTGTTTTCGGTTCCCTCTTGTCAAACCACCTAACCCCTCCTTGCACAGTGCATCGACCCTCTTGCGCGCATCCGAAACTCCCCCGAATCCGACTCAGTCTGTCGTTACCAGTGGATCCGGATCATCCTCAAACATCTATAAAATATCTCCGTTTTCTTTTTTGGACTCCCTATCTATTTATTTCTCGACCGTCCGATTAAAATCGGAGGGACCAAATACCCCTACCTAAAAATCCATCTGCTATAAATAGTCCTAACCCTAGACCAATCCCTAAAACCTAGGCTTCTTGTTACATCGCGCCGCCACCCGCTCAATCCCCATCGGGATCACCCACATCCAACCACCATCCTCTCGTGCCTCCCTAGTTTTCCTTGGCGCCGTCGCCACCCCGATCCTCTTCCTTGGGATCCATCCTCCACCCAATCCACCCCTCGCCGAGCCTCCGAGTAGCAGCCGCCTCCCCGTGCGCATCTCCTGCATCTTCGTCCTCCAGCCGCGCCCGAGGCAATCGCCTCCTCTGCTCCGAGCGCCTCAGCCATCTCCTTCCTCGGGCCCCTGCACGGATCCAGCCAGCCCGCTCGATCCGGATAGGACCGAGGCAGCAACCTCCGTCCCCAAGCGCGAGAGGAGCTCGCCCGAGGCTTCCGTGACCATGGCCCCGCTCCAGCTGCCTTCCCCGCTGCTCTGCTCTCTCTACTTGCTCCCTTGCCTCTCTCTTACTTCCTCCAGCTCTTTCTCCCCCTCACTTTTCTCTCTCTGTTGTCTCTGTCCCGTAGGAGTTCCCATCCATGGCGCTAGGAGAAGAGCGCCCCGACCACCTCATAACCAGCTCGCCGGAGCAGAGCTCCTCCTCCGCCACCCTCGCCCGTTCCCAGCCGGATCCCGCCAGCAGGGCCCCGTCCCCACCTCCGGCGCCCCAAGTTCCGCCGCCGCTGCCGTTCCACTGCCATGGCGCCTCGGCCTCCTCTGCTTCCCGCGTCACCCAAGTCCCCCTGCCTCGCCGGACCCCGCTGCTGCCTTCCTGTCCAGTGCCGCCGCGCCCTGCTTCCTATGCATCAAGGACGAGGCCAGCGCCAAGTCCAGCTCGATCCCCTGCCTGCGTTGACTGCGCCCCGCCAGCATCTCCACTGACCGGGCCAAGGCCCACTTGGTGAGGCCACACCCTAGCGCCCTTCCTCTGTTTTTCCTCCTATTGGGCCAACCTGCCAGATTCGGCCTGAGACACTATTTTTTCCATGGACGAATTTGCTAATTAACTGAGAAGTTGCTGTTTTACAGAAAAACCCATGTTTTTCATGCATTTAATAACTCAACAACCGTGCATCGGATTAAAATGATTTATACATGTAAAATGCTCAGAAATTTGTGTAGTTTAATAATATGTCACCCTCATCCATGTTTAAAATGTTTAAAATGCTGTTTGTTTAAATTTGTTCAAATAACATGCTAAAACGATTTATTTCATAACTAATTAACCGTAACTCGGAATTTAATAAACTTCATATGCAAATGGGGTAGAAAAATGCCTAGTTTAACATGGTGCACTTTATTTTTCTGTTTAACAACACTAAAATATGGTTTAGGGCAGAACAGTACCATAACCAAAATATGCAAATGGGGATTTTCCGGAATTGGTGTTTGTTGTTCCGACCTCATTTAAACTTGCCTAAATAGTTAGTTTACTTATGCTTCACCTCTTGCCATGTTAATCAACATTCAATATTGTTGGGTACATAAACGAGAGAGAACTAAATATTGACTGTGGTGTTTCGTCAATATGCAACTCGTTGCCTATTGAGCTCCACTTAATTTGTAGTATTGTTTGTGCACTTTTCCATGCCATGCCTCATTAAATCGGACATGCATCATACTTGTTTGCGCATCATGCCATGTTTATGTGATGGTTGTTTATCATGTTGTTTGTTTCTTTCCAGGTTGCTTCTCTCGTTAGCTTCGGTTTCGTTCCGGAGTTGTGAGGATTCGTTCGACTACGTCCGTTTGTCTTCTTCATGGACTCGTTCTTCTTCCTTGCGGGATCTCAGGCAAGATGACCATACCCTCAAAATCACTTCTATATTTGCTTTGCTAGTTGTTCGCTCTATCGCTATGCTTGCGCTACCTACCACTTGCTATATCATGCCTCCCATATTGCCATGTCAAGCCTCTAACCCACCTTTCCTAGCAAACCGTTGTTTGGCTATGTTACCGCTTTTGCTCAACCCCTCTTATAGCGTTGCTAGTTGCAGGTGAAGATTAAGTTGGTTCCATGTTGGAACATGGATATGTTGGGATATCACCATATCTCTTATCTCAATTAATGCATCTATATACTTGGTAAAGGGTGGAAGGCTCGGCCTTATGCCTGGTGTTTTGTTCCACTCTTGCCGCCCTAGTTTCCGTCATACCGGTGTTATGTTCCTTGATTTTGCGTTCCTTACGCGGTTGGGTGATTTATGGGACCCCCTTGACAGTTCGCTTTGAATAAAACACCTCCAGCAAGGCCCAACCTTGGTTTTACCATTTGCTACCACCTATCCCTTTTCCCTTGGGTTTTGCAGACTCAAGGGTCATCTTATTTTAACCCCCTCGGGCCAGTGCTCCTTCGAGTGTTGGTCCGAACTAAGTAGACTGCGGGGCCCCTCGTGGAAACTCGAGGTCTGGTTTTACTCGTAGGATGTCTCATCCGGTGTTGCCCTGAGAACGAGATATGTGCAGCTCCTATTGGGATTTGTCGGCACATCGGGCGGCTTTGCTGGTCTTGTTTTACCATTGTCGAAATTTCTTGTAAACCGGGATTCCGAGACTGATCGGGTCTTCCCGGGAGAAGGAATATCCTTCGTTGACCGTGAGAGTTTATAATGGGCTAAGTTGGGACACCCCTGCAGGGTATAAACTTTCGAGAGCCGTGCCCACGGTTATGTGGCAGATGGGAATTTGTTAATATCCGGTTGTAGAGAACTTGACACTTGACTTAATTAAAATGCATCAACCGCGTGTGTAGCCGTGATGGTCTCTTTTCGGCGGAGTCTGGGAAGTGAACACGGCTTTTTGGTTATGTTTGACGTAAGTAGGAGTTCAGGATCACTTCTTGATCATTACTAGTTGACGACCGTTCCGTTGCTCCTCTTCTCGCTCTTATTTGCGTATGTTAGCCACCATACATGCTAGTGCTTGCTGCAGCTCCACCTCACTACTCCTTTCCTACCCTTAAGCTTAAATAGTCTTGATCTCGCGGGTGTGAGATTGCTGAGTCCTCGTGACTCACAGATACTTCCAAAACAGTTGCAGGTGCCGGTGATACCAGTGCAGATGACGCAACCGAGCTCAAGTGGGAGTTCGACGAGGACCTTGGTCGTTACTATGATTCTTTTCATGTTGATCAGTAGTGGTGCCCAGTTGGGACGATCAGGGATCTAGCATTTGGGGTTGTCTTCTTTTATTTTGGTTCCGTAGTCGGACCTATGTGTGTACTCTGATTGATGTATGATTTATGTATGTATTGTGTGAAGTGGCGATTGTAAGCCAACTCTTTATCCCATTCTTGTTCATTACATGGGATTGTGTGAAGATGACCCTTCTTGCGACAAAACCACAATGCGGTTATGCCTCTAAGTCGTGCCTCGACACGTGGGAGATATAGCCGCATCGTGGGTGTTACAAGTTGGTAATCAGAGCCATCCCCGACTTAGGAGCCCCCTGCTTGATCGAATCGCTGGCGTTGTTGAGTCTAGAACAAAAATGTTTTGAGTTTTAGGATTATATATATCAGAGAGTAGGATTCTTTTTACTCCTCAGTCCCTTCGTCGCTCTGGTGAGGTCTCTTGACGTAGATGTTTTGACTCTCCTCTCCTCAAATTTCACTAGAAAATTTTTTAGGATCACGCGGGTATCTTGGAATCGTTCCGATGGTTTTGTGACGAGAACATTGTTCTTGGTGCCTCCTGACATTTAGGGGTTGTGGCAGTGTCCCGGGGAGTTGAGCTCCGAGGTGTTGTCGTCACAATTTTATCGTTGCAGTTCTGGAATACCTGAGTTTCGCCGACATCGAAAATCTCTTTTATGCAGTTGTTGGTGAGATCACCTCGACGCCACCCAGTACTGGGGCGGGAGTTCGGGAGTATTGCCATAACTCGTATAACGGATGCTTTTTGAAGGTTGAGGTAAATGATTTCCGAAGGTTTCTTGGTTATGTGTTGAAGGATGGATACAGCTGGATCTAGGTATTGTTAGTTTGGGTGATATATTTTGTGTCCCCTGTATCCCCAACACCTGATTGCATAACCAGAAAGTTTTGGGAGTTTATAAGTGGGAATTCAAGTAGCTCCTAGGATATCTGTCCGACAGATGCATGATATGAGATTGGGGTTCGACGTCTAGTGGTCCGCCTTTCCACGGTTGGTTTTACAGTGGTCTCGTAGTGTCTTAAAGAGTCCTTGGCTATGTCGACTCGGGGACGCTTCGTATGTCATGTGCACTGCCTTGTACTGATGGTGTTGTACGATTGAGCCCGTGTGGGCCCCACCACGAAAACTTCGGACGAAATCTCTATCATATGTTTGTTCCGGCTTATTCTGCGAGCCAATCCTTTGTTTTGTTTTGAATTGTGGTATTCGAGTTGCTTCATTGTCAAGTGTTGATTCCATACCTTATTCTAAATGGCGTTCTCATATTTCTATGTGAATACTAATCCTTCTTGATCACTGAGGTTGTCATGTCAATTCTTTTCCAACCGGTGTGCTTCTCTTCAAGTGCATCTGATCATTCCAACATTCACAAGATCAATTCTAAGCCTTTTCTCAACGGTGTTCGTTTCATCCGACCCAAGTTGCCTTTGTTTTCCCGCCCTCCCACCCTTTTTCTTCAAGGACTCATATATCTTAATCTAGTTTCCATTTTATTCATGTGAAGTCTCTTCCTTCCTTTTCCGTCAATGTTCTTATCTGGTGATTCTCAGGAAGATGCTAACGGAGCTTCAAGTTCATCATTCTTCGTTCTCTTTTCTTCTCCGGTGGATTCAATTCAAGCCTTGTCGATCATATCCCTTTCCTCTTTTCAAATGTTTTCTCATACCGGTGCAACTCTTAATCATTCTTTGCGTGCTATTCAATTGTCCCGGAGTGCGAAGATATCCCAGAAGATTCAAGTTTCCATTCTTATTCCTTTCAAGCTATTTCGAGGTTGCTACCTCACTAGAAACGTTCAAATCAACCGGCGCAATCTTTCTTTTAATCATTCAACGGTGTATCTTTTGAGTTGGCCCTAACCCACAGGTCTTTTCCCAGGATCTTACCTGACTCTTCTAATTTTCCCGGAGCTTCTAAAATTCTTTTCAAAGTTTGACATAAGAATGATTTCTCATAAGTCAAATGTATCCTCCAAGTTCGCTTGCATATTCTTTTCATCGTTGGTTCAACCTTTCTAATTTTCATTCTGGAGTGCCTCAACAATTCATGGTGGTGTTTCTCATCGTCATTCTCAACATTTGAAGACCGAACAAGAGTTCCTCTTAAATCCTTACTCGTTCTTCCAAAGATGCGTAGTTCAAGCTTGATGCTGTCCTCTCATAATTGTTTTCGATTGTGAGAATTCTTTTCACCCATCCGGAGCAATTCAAGAGTCTTTTCAGATTGATTCTCCATAGGCCATCATTTCATAATTCCTCATTCTCAGTTTTCAGCCTCGTTCTCCAATTATTCTAAATTGATGTCTCTTCGTTCATCTCCATATTATTCTAGTGCATCATTCAAGTATTATCTAATCAGCTCGGGATCTCTGCGTCCACTTGTATCTAAATTCTCTCAAGTATCTTCGTTCATTTTTTTTAATTCTTCCCGATGTTTCTTTATCTTTTCTTCGTTCATTTTCAATTCTTACGGTGGTTCATTCAAGAGTTCTCTTCCTTCGTTATCATATAGATTCATTCGTTCTTTCCAATCCTACCGGTGGTTCCATCAAGACCTTCTCAAGTTTGCGCTTTATCTATCGTAATCCTTTCTACGAGAATAAGTAGTATGCCAAATCCGTTGCTTGTCATCAATCTAAATTGGTGAAGGATACACATAACGTAATTCTTATTATAGTTTCATCCAAGTGGTCTAGTTTCTTCTTTCCAGAGTTGTTCATCATGTCATTTTCTTGGTTTGAGATGCTTCATCTTTTCTTTTCCGGAGTTCCAAGTTTTCCGCATTATCTCGTCGCGAAGCTCCATCTAAATCATGGCAAGGTTTCACCTTGTGTTTTCAACTTCTCTTTCTTTTTTATCATCCTTTTTATTACCGGAGTTCTTCATGGAGGCTCTACATGGTGGTTCATCAAGGATTTAATTCATTCTCGAAGTGCTCTTCAAGATTCTTGTTGGAGGAGTTCAAGAATTCTTCATCTTGCATTCCAAAGTGCAATTCTCCTACCTTATCTTTTGAGATGGTGTTATGTCATTCTTGATAATTTCCCTTCGCGTTTCATGATTCACAAGTTTTCAAGAGTGACATATTTATATCCATCGTTTTCTGTCCGTTCAAGAGATCTTTTCAACCAATCAATATTTTTTGTTGGAATTATATTGGGTTATATTTCACCTACAGCCTTCCCTAAGGAATGTAGCTATTTGTGGTGCTTATCAATGATCCAAGTTTTCTCCTATCCTCTCGGCGAGAGAAGTTTTCATCTCTTCGTTGATCTCAAGCAAGCAATTGTTTCCGTTAGTGGCGGGTTGTCACATCATAATTTTGAGATGTCTTCCATAAGCCCACAACAAGCTTGTTCTTTTCGTTGTTGATTTCCCAACAACTCCGTTATAACCTTCTTGGAAGGATGCTTTCCAAGCTCATTTGTGACAGAAGTTGTCCTTTCTTCTCCATTGTTTATCCCAATGATCTATCTTCTATTCCTTCTTTCGGAGGCAATGTGATGTTGCTCTCTTCGCTCATCATCTCTAATTGTGGATCGTGTTCTTTTCATGCTTATCCATTTAACCGGAGTGTCGTGTCCTCTTTTCAAGTTCTTCCCGTTTTGCCAAGTTTTTTCTTCTCTTTTCTACTGGAGTGCTGCCTGCATTCTTTTCGTTCTCATTCCTTGTTTATCTCATTTCAACCAGAGTGGTTCCAATTCCTTCTTGTCCATTGTACTCGTCATTCATAGCTTTGCAACCTCCAAGGTTCACATGGTGTTCCTTGTTTCTCTTTTCTATCGGTGTGGTCATATTCTTTTCGTTCGTGAAGCTCTTATTTCCATGTTTTTCAACCTACAAGGTTCTCGAACGTTCCTTGTTCCTCTTTGGTAACTGAGGTTCGCAATCTCGTTCTCCTCCATTGTATTCTTTCATTCAAGTTTTCAACCTCTCGAGGTTCGTGGTTTCACTCGTTTGTCGAAGAAGCAACTTTGTTTTACCTCTTCCCCTTCCGTTTTTCTACGGTGCCATCCTAGATCTCGGGACGAGATCCTCTTGTAGTGGTGGAGTGTTGTAAAGCCCCGAGACCGACGCTCTAGACGCCTGCCATGTTTTGCGTGACCGTCGGGTGTTTATTTGTTTGTTGCATTCATCATTGCATCATTCGCATTGCATCGGCACTCTGTTGCCGTCATTGTTTTCAAACTTGCATCCGCTTGTAGTTACCGCTCGTCGCTTCTCTCCGTTGCGTTCGTTCACCTTTCGAGACCAACCGTGTTTTCGGTTCCCTCTTGTCAAACCACCTAACCCCTCCTTGCACAGTGCATCGACCCTCTTGCGCGCATCCGAAACTCCCCCGAATCCGACTCAGTCTGTCGTTACGAGTGGATCCGGATCATCCTCAAACATCTATAAAATATCTCCGTTTTTTTGGACTCCCTATCTATTTATTTCTCAACCGTCCGATTAAAATCGGAGGGACCAAATACCCCTACCTAAAAATCCATCTGCTATAAATAGTCCTAACCCTAGACCAAACCCTAAAACCTAGGCTTCTTGTTCCATCGCGCCGCCACCCTCTCAATCCCCATCGGGATCACCCACAGCCAACCACCATCCTCTCGTGCCTCCCTCGTTTTCCTCGGCGCCGTCGCCACCCCGATCCTCTTCCTTGGGATCCATCCTCCACCCAATCCACCCCTCGCTGAGCCTCCGAGCAGCAGCCGCCTCCCCGTGCGCGTCTCCTGCATCTTCGTCCTCCAGCCGCGCCCGAGGCAATCGCCTCCTCTGCTCCGAGCACCTCGGCCATCTCCTTCCTCGGGCCCCTGCACGGATCCAGCCAGCCCGCTCGATCCAGATAGGACCGAGGCAGCAGCCTCCGTCCTCGAGCGCGAGAGGAGCTCGCCCGAGGCTTCCGTGACCATGGCCCCGACTCCAGCCGCCTTCCCCGCTGCTCTGCTCTCTCTACTTGCTCCCTTGCCTCTCTCTTACTTCCTCCAGCTCTTTCTCCCCCTCACTTTTCTCTCTCTGTTGTCTCTGTCCCGTAGGAGTTCCCATCCATGGCGCCAGGAGAAGAGCGCCCCGACCACCTCGTAACCAGCTCGCCGGAGCAGAGCTCCTCCTCCGCCACCCTTGCCCGTTCCCAGCCGGATCCCGCCGCTGCCGTTCCACTGCCATGGCGCCTCGGCCTCTTCTGCTTCCCGCGTCGCCCAAGTCCCCCTGCCTCGCCGGACCCCGCCGCTGCCTTCCTGTCCAGTGTCGCCGCGCCCTGCTTCCTCTGCATCAAGGACGAGGCCAGCGCCAAGTCCAGCTCGATCCCCTGCCTGCGTTGACTGCGCCCCACCAGCATCTCCACCGACCGGGCGAAGGCCCACTGGGTGAGGCCACACCCTAGCACCCTTCCTATGTTTTTCGTCCTGTTGGGCCAACCTGCCAGATTCGGCCCGAGACACTGTTTTTTCCATGGACGAATTTGCTAATTAACTGAGAAGTTGTTGTTTTACAGAAAAACCCCTGTTCTTCATGCATTTAATAACTCAACAACCATGCATCGGATTAAAATGATTTATACATGTAAAATGCTCAGAAATTTGTGTAGTTTAATAATATGTCACTCTCATCCATGTTTAAAATGTTTAAAATGCTGTTTGTTTAAATTTGCTCAAATAACATGCTAAAACAATTTATTTCATAACTAATTAACTATAACTCGGAATTTAATAAACTTCATATGCAAATGGGGTAGAAAAATGCCTAGTTTAACATGGTGCACTTTATTTTGCTGTTTAACAACACTAAAATATGGTTTAGGGCAGAACAGTACCATAACCAAAATATGCAAATGGGGATTTTCCGGAATTGGTGTTTGTTGTTCCGACCTCATTTAAACTTGCCTAAATAGTTAGTATACTTATGCTTCACCTCTTGCCATGTTAATCAACATTCAATATTGTTGGGTACATAAACGAGAGAGAACTAAATATTAACTGTGGTGTTTCGTCAATATGCAACTCGTTGCCTATTGAGCTCCACTTAATTTGTAGTATTGTTTGTGCACTTTGCCATGCCATGCCTCATTAAATCGGACATGCATCATACTTGTTTGTGCATCATGCCATGTTTATGTGATGGTTGTTTGTCATGTTGTTTGTTTGTTTCCGGGTTGCTTCTCTCGTTAGCTTCGGTTTCGTTCCGGAGTTGTGAGGATTCGTTCGACTACGTCCGTTTGTCTTCTTCATGGACTCGTTCTTCTTCCTTGCGGGATCTCAGGCAAGATGACCATACCCTCGAAATCACTTCTATCTTTGCTTTGCTAGTTGTTTGCTCTATCGCTATGCTTGCGCTACCTACCACTTGCTATATCATGCCTCCCATATTGCCATGTCAAGCCTCTAACCCACCTTTCCTAGCAAACCGTTGTTTGGCTATGTTACCGCTTTTGCTCAACTCCTCTTATAGCGTTGCTAGTTGCAGGTGAAGATTAAGTTGGTTCCATGTTGGAACATGGATATGTTGGGATATCACAATATCTCTTATCTCAATTAATGCATCTATATACTTGGTAAAGGGTGGAAGGCTCGGCCTTATGCCTGGTGTTTTGTTCCACTCTTGCCACCCTAGTTTCCGTCATACCGGTGTTATGTTCCTTGATTTTGCGTTCCTTACGCGGTTGGGTGATTTATGGGACCCCCTTGACAGTTCGCTTTGAATAAAACTCCTCCAGCAAGGCCCAACCTTGGTTTTACCATTTGCTACCACCTATCCCCTTTTCCCTTGGGTTCTGCAGATTCAAGGGTCATCTTATTTTAACCCCCCGGGCCAGTGCTCCTTCGAGTGTTGGTCCGAACTGAGTAGACTGTAGGGCCCCTCGTGGAAACTCGAGGTCTGGTTTAACTCGTAGGATGTCTCATCCGGTGTTGCCCTGAGAACGAGATATGTGCAGCTCCTATCGGGATTTGTCGGCACATCGGGCGGCTTTGCTGGTCTTGTTTTACCATTGTCGAAATGTCTTGTAAACCGGGATTCCGAGACTGATCGGGTCTTCCCGGGAGAAGGAATATCCTTCGTTGACCATGAGAGCTTATAATGGGCTAAGTTGGGACACCCCTGCAGGGTATAAACTTTCGAGAGCCGTGCCCGCGGTTATGTGGCAGATGGGAATTTGTTAATATCCGGTTGTAGAGAACTTGACACTTGACTTAATTAAAACGCATCAACCGCGTGTGTAGCCGTGATGGTCTCTTTTCGACGGAGTCCGGGAAGTGAACACGGCTTTTTGGTTATGTTTGACGTAAGTAGGAGTTCAGGATCACTTCTTGATCATTACTAGTTGACGACCGTTCCGTTGCTCCTCTTCTCGCTCTTATTTGCGTATGTTAGCCACCATACATGCTAGTGCTTGCTGCAGCTCCACCTCACTACTCCTTTCCTACCCTTAAGCTTAAATAGTCTTGATCTCGCGGGTGTGAGATTGCTGAGTCCTCGTGACTCACAGATACTTCCAAAACAGTTGCAGGTGCCGATGATACCAGTGCAGATGACGCAACCGAGCTCAAGTGGGAGTTCGACGAGGACCTTGGTCATTACTATGATTCTTTTCATGTTGATCAGTAGTGGTGCCCAGTTGGGACGATCAGGGATCTAGCATTTGGGGTTGTCTTCTTTTATTTTGGTTCCATAGTCGGACCTATGTGTGTACTCTGATTGATGTATGATTTATTTATGTATTGTGTGAAGTGGCGATTGTAAGCCAACTCTTTATCCCATTCTTGTTCATTACATGGGATTGTGTGAAGATGACCCTTCTTGCGAAAAAACCACAATGCGGTTATGCCTCTAAGTCGTGCCTCGACATGTGGGAGATATAGCCGCATCATGGTTGTTACATGAGACTACGGTCATGCACGTGTTGACGAGGCACTCCCTCTACTCTACTCAACGCAAGTACTGTATAAAATCAAGTTATGGGACAAAGCCAACAACCGTTCGTTTTTTCAGGCTATCGACTTACGCTTTGTAGTCCAGGTTGCCAGTTCGAATCTCGTCTTTCAGATTTGTTAGTTTTAGGTCCAAATTTGATTAATGACAAGTGGGACCCCCGTGTGTTGTTCCGATATTTCAGTGTAGGATGGTTTTTTTGAACAAACACTTTGCGCGGTTAGACAAGTAACGACACGAGTTACACGTATTTTGCAAGTTTACGAACAAAAATGACAGCGGCATAGAATATCACATCCACCCCGCAGCTTAGATACTATGGTGATACGAGTTTCTACACCGTTGGAAGTGAGATCCAATGGCTTGGGAGTAGTCTTTGTAATTATGCGCAATTTCCAAACTCTCCAAAGGTTTTTTTGCAAATAAAACATTCAGGCCTCGTGTGTGCCGCTGCATCTTCGATCCAACGGCTCCCCGGTGCTCATATTAGGTGCTCCCCGTAGCTTAATTACCCGCTACGGTGATATGTGCATCTAGGTCGTATGATCAGTGATCAGATGGCACATGTGTAGTACTTGTACTTTCTGCGCATTTCCCAAACTCTATCAGCCGTATATTGCAAAAACATTCAAACCTCCTACTGTGGGCCGTTAGATCTCAGTGAACTCGTATCAACATAGAATCTACGATGCGGGAGCACCTCATACTTTCCCGTGCGAGAAAACATAAGGTGCTATCGCAGCTTGGATGCTACGATGATACGAGCTTGGAGGTCGTTTGATCTGAGATCCAATGGCATCTGAGCAGTCTTTGTGCTTGTAAGCAGTGGCCAAACTCTTTTGGGGCTTTTCTAGAAAAAACCATTCGAACCACCGAGGAGGTGTTGGGTCACAAATCCAACGCCTCCGAAGAGCTTGTATCACCAAAGCATCTAAGGTGTGGTAGCACATGATATTCTTACATATACAGGAGAATATGATGTCCTCCTTCATCTTAGATGCTACGGTGATACGAGCTTCGAGGTCGTTGGATATGGGATCAAAGGGCATCTAAGTAGTTTTTGTACAAATTGTGTGCAATTCTCAAACTCATCAAGGTTTCCTGCAAAAATATTAAGACACATCATGTGAGCTGCTATATCTCAGATCTACAAGCTCCAAGCAACTCGTATCGGCATATAGCTTCTAAGGTATGGGGGCACATCATATTCTCCCGGGGAGGATGGGTGGGGGGTGCACAACCAATCGGTGGTTGGGAGGGTGGGGACAAATATAATCTAAACAACCCTAAACAGAGCTCCACAATTTTTTCTAAGGTCGAGGGGTTGACCCCCGACAATCATAGCTCCGCCTAAACACAACATTTGCATGTACTGTAGTGCTAGACTTAATATTCATGTTTCAGTTTCATGTTCATTTTAAATATTGAACTGAGGACCATGGATGTCTTACATTTTACTGCCTTCATTCCTAAATATTAGTCTTTTTAGAGGCTTCAAATGGACTGGCACATACGGATGTATATAGACATATTTTAGAGTCTAGATTCACTCATTTTGCTCCGTATGTAGTCACTTGTTGAACTCTCTAAAAGACTAATATTTAGGAATAGAAGGAGTATTTTTGAATTCGTGTCATACATGCATGGTTTGGAAAAATAGATGCACTATACTTATTGGATTGTTGTTGTGTTCGTGCGTGTGTGTCTCTGTGTGTGTGTGTGGTCATATGCTTGATACATACAAAGTTTTCTCACCTCCATATTGTTCATCTTTTAAATTTGAATTTTCATTGGAAAACTTACTAGGGATACCATGAAATGTGAAATCCACGTTGAGATCACTATATCACAAACTCACTCTAATTCAACAACTCGTCATAAATCAATTACCACGTTGAGATTAGTATTTGCAAGGAAAATACGGGTATTGTAATACACAGATTCGTTCGGCAATTTAAAAGGTTCCTTTCGTATTCTCGAATGGTATGACCCAACGGCGTACCAGCCAGACCTTGGCTCGTGTTGATCCTAAAAAAACCGGGCTCGGTCCTTCGGTGGCGTGCGTGGTACGCACATTAGGCAACCCCAACCAGTCGAGCCTCAGCGTTTCAAGTCGAAATATCTGGCGGCCAGAATTCCAGCCCTAGGAAATTCCCCTCATGTCCCCGGTCCATAATGACTACCGATGAACAACCGAGGGATGCTTTAGTAACTAGACAACGTTACCTACCGTGCCGAGCACGGTTCAATTCCCTCGGTCGCCGCTCGTCAAGGTCACCCGTCAACTGCATTGCCTAGTACTACTACTACTACACCAGGATGAGCACAGAATTGTGCCCATTTGTTCGTGCCTAGTACTTGAGTTAATATATCAGGCAATGCACTGGTACGGAGGGATTATCCTTTTACTCTTCATATATAACTTGTCTGAAGTCTAACTAAGCAAAATGTTTGACCAAATCCTTTCTTAAGAAATACAACAGGACAGATGTATGGCTTGAAAATTTATTGCATGATGCAGGTTATGATATTGTTTCGAATCCTGGATCTTAAATTTCAGAAAATCCAAAAGTGAGCATAAATTCTTGAAACTAAGCATGGTCACGTGATATGGCACAAATATTACTTCGTAAGTTTTTTCTTCAATTTGAGACAAGCTGCTTATGACAAGTTGCACAAATGAAGAGCCAAGGTATTTTGGAACAAAGACCTGTCACGTTAAGGCGAACGCTTTCACTATTGAAACCGTGGGCGTTTACGTGCCACCACGAGATGTTTGACCAAATCCTTTCTTAAGAAATACAACAGGACAGATGTACGGCTTGAAAATTTATTGCATGATGCAGGTTATGATATTGTTTCGAATTCTGGATCTTAAATTTCAGAAAATCCAAAAGTGAGCATAAATTGTTGAAACTAAGCATGGTCACGTGATATGGCACAAATATTACTTCGTAAGTTTTTCTTCAATTTGAGACAAGCTGCTTATGACAAGTTGCAGAAATGAAGAGCCAAGGTATTTTGGAACAAAGACCTGTCACGTTAAGGCGAACGCTTTCACTATTGAAACCGTGGGCGTTTACGTGCCGCCACGAGTCCCAGCTTCTCATCGGTAGGTGCCGTCCGAGCAAGCGTGTGAGTCAACGGGAGGCGTGCGAGCAGACCGCTGCGCTGGCTGTCAGGGAGGCGTGCGAGTAGACCGCTGTGTAGGCTCACTGGGAGGCGAGCCCTTTGACCAGGCTCCGCCGCCCACCGTCATCCCAACTGCTCCCACTTTTAATGTCGCCGGCGCCGCAGTTTAAAATCAACCCCGCACTACCCGGTATCGCTACAATCCTCTGTCTTCCTCTCCGATTCTCCTATCGTCTACCTCCAACTAGCCTGACCTAAACGTACGCCATGCCGCATCACGATGGTCTACCCTTAGTGTTCCAGTTTCCCGAGGAAGACACCCAGCCGGAGTCTCAAGAACATAAGGCGCTTTGGGACGAGCTTGAACTGGCCTTGCGGGAAGACGCCGCGCCTGTCCCCGCTCCCGTTCCGGCTCCCGTCGCCCCGACTGCGCCAGCGCCCATCCCCGTGGCATTGATGGGCTGGGAGCCGCACATTGTCGCCGAGCTTGATCCTACGGGGTTCCACGAGGTCCCCGCCGACTTTCACGCGCCCGTGCACCTGCCAGCGCATGCGCCTGCGCGTGCACTGACGCGCACGCCCGTGCACCTGCCAGCGCATGCGCCTGCGCATGCACTGACGTGCGCGCCCGTGCACACGAATGTCTCCGCCGCGCCGTTGACAGCGCCTGTCCCCGCACGGGTGCCAGTGCCGCACTCAGCGGCGTGGATGGCCGCCGTCGACCGCTTCCTTGCACCAATGCCAGTCGCCTCCTCCCGCGAGTTGACTTGCTCCGAAGTCCAGAACATTTTGGCCTTCCTTGACGCTAGGCCAATGTCCAGGAGTACGCCAACAACGACGCAAGACGCCGCCGTCGCCGTCGGTCAGTGGCCCGATGACACATAGAGCACGGCAGAGGAGCCGCTTCCCACCACGAGACGCCCCCGCCACGTAATCTAAATTTGCCATGAAAAACGTTCGGATTGCCATGCTTAAAATCCGAACGTTTATCATTTCCGTTTATTTTATGTCGATCGTCGTATAATTTAAAGTCGGAGTCAGACTGAACGAAATGTATGGTTTGATCGATTGAATGTTCTGCTAGAGCCGTATCAAATTAAATATAAAACATCATCAAGCCACATGTATTCCTTGTCATCCAACGACCTAGAATGCTTCAATGTCGAGTGCTCAACACGTTTAGCGTGCAGTTAATTTCATGCCAAAAATAGTGCTAATCACATGACAACACGCAAATAATATCCTAGTAGTTAATATCCGCATGCACGTAATATACTTCCAAATTAACGTATACACTGACTAGTGCTGCTAGTACGTGAAACTGGTGCCGTGACTTGTGAACGCGTCCAGATATGGTCAACGGCAACATCGCCCGCGAGTTCTTCCTGTTTGCCCGTGCGTCTAAACGCAGAAGGGGAGGAGAGAGAGAGCACACATGGAACCCACCAGTAAGTGAAGGCGAATAGTACTAAAAATAATATTACATGTTATCCATTAATTAGGTTGTGATAATATAAAAACATTATGTGAACAAAGGGGGTACAACAAACATTGCTATTCTACGTATGTTGCCTATTGACGTGCGGCTTGAAGTCCCGGTCGCATGTTCAATCCTCGTCCTTTATTTTTTAATTTGTATATGGGTCCAAATTTGTTTCATGACATGTGGGCCCCTCGGTGTGTAGTTCGTAGCACTTTAATTTGTGGGTCGAAATTTGTTCCATTCCAAGTGGACTATCGGTGTGTAGTTTTGTAGCTTATTTATAATAATTAAAGAGAACAACATAGTTTTTTCAATAATACCATGGTGCGACGTTGAAGGCGAGAAAGGACGTGCGAGAGAGCGATGACCGAGCCAGAGGGAAATCAACTAGGGGAGTTGTGTGGGTTGCAACGGTGTTTGGAGTAGTTGTGGGCCGAATGCTACGAAAATATAATCTAAACCGACCGGAATAAATGCCTACACAAATTAATCCAAGGTTGGAGTGCCCCTCGCAATGTAAATAGCTCCGGCTTTGCGAGGGATGGAGAGGTAGTAGCTTCAACGCGTGGAAGATACGGAGTGAGAAAGCGAGGTCAATCGAGAGACATATACATAGAGAGACAAAGTGAGTGTGGTCCGACATTCATTGAACAAATATATATGCTCTGGAGAGATATTGTCCGATTGAGCTTTTTGGCAAGGGTGAGGGCTGTAAGATAGAACTTGAGAGATGATCCAGTCACATACGTGTAGATATATTTTGTGCGTGGGAGGAAGCAAGGTCAACCGATCACATAGGGTCGCCATGCGATCGAAAGAGTGAGAGGGTTGGAGAGAGTGACCTAGATAGACGATGTGCGTGAGAGAGTATACAATGTGAATAGGTCAAATTGGGCTCAAACATGGTGATATATCGTTTTTGTCAGAGAAAGAGCGAGGCCAATCGAGACATACGGAGAGAGAGAGAGATTGAGTGAGCGTGGCCCACCATGAGGTCGAAAGAGTGGCGGCAGCTTGGATGGACTGACCTAGATAGACAATCTGCGTGAGAGAGTATAGAGTGTGTAAACGAGACTCAGATAAAGAGAGCAAGATTGAGCGAGTGTGGCCCACCGTGCGGAAGAAAGAGTGAGACAGTATCGAGGGAGTGACCTAGATATACAACGTGCGTGCGTGCGCATGAGAGGTTGGGGGGCTAGATAGGCAATGCATGTATTTAGCGCGAGCGGGTGAGAGGGAGAGGGGAGAGAGAGAGAGAGAGAGAGAGAGAGAGCTCGGCATGGGGTGCAATGGCGGGTGTGTGAGGTAAATACATTTGGTAACAGAGTGGAAAAAGGGGTTGTGTAGTTGAGAGACTTAGAGATCGAAACATGGAGAGAAAGAATGAACGTGTGTTGGAAACCGATAGCTTCCTAAGGTGGTTAGGAGAGGAAGATTGGCCGATACAGGAAGTATGTAGCGTTTGTGCGGGGGGGGGGGGGCTAAAAATAACATTTGAATGTACATAGTACGAGACTTAATATCGATGTTTCAATTCGGTGTACATTGAAAGATTTGAACCGAGGACCAGGCATACGGGTAATTATTTCGAATTCGTGCCATACTAAGTTTCGAAAAGTTGACATTGACTCAGTTTATTGTGCTATTTTGTAGGTCATATGTTTGAATCCATCCAAAAGTTTTCTCACTACCATGGTGTTCATCATATACATATGAATTTGTATTAAAAAAGTAGCGTGGATACAGTGAAATGCGAAATCCACGTTAGAATTGGAGATTGCTACGTGAAACACACTCTAATTCAAATAAATAACTACGTGACACACACTCTAATTAAAATAACTAATTATGTGACACACACTCTAATCCACGTTAGCGTGGGTACCGTTTCGATTTTTTTAAATAACTCCTCATTAATTAATTTATAGTACTCCCTCTGTTCACTTTTATAAGACCTTGAAGACATTTCAGACAATGTGCAAAACAGTTCATTTTAAGTTGTCTGAAACGACTTACAAAATTGAACGGATGGAGTATCTCGTTTCGAATGACTAATTATTGCAAGGAAAACACGGGCATGGTAATACATACAGATTCATTTGCAAATGAAAGAAGATTCGTTTGCATTCTCAAATGTAGGTGCACCAGGCAGACCAGGGTCGTGTCGGGGTGGACGCTGCTTCGGTGCCTTAAAGGCAACTGCCTCTGCCTTTGGGTCACTGACATGTGGGCCAGCCACCTATTGGGCCCACATGTCATGGACACAAAGGCAGGTGCCTTAAGGCACCGAAGCATAGTCCTGTCGGGGTGGCCGCGTGTGTCGGACGGACACGTAGCACCCAGCCACCCACCCCCCTCCCCCCAAAGAAAGGACGACGACAATATAAGTTCGCGCTTCCATGTTTCGGATTGAAATATCTGGCGGTCCCAATTCCAGCCCTGCAAAATCTCTCTTCTCCACCGTCCCCTTCCGCGCCCACATTGCTCAAATCCCTAATTCGCTGCCAACCCTCGAATCGCCCCTCGTCTCGTCTCTTTCCCCACCGTTCCCCACCTCTGTGGCGGACGACGACGACGAAGACGACGGTCGCGCTTCAGCACCGCACCGGAGCTACCTCATCTACGCCCTCGTCCACCGCACCGGGTGGTCCACCAACAATGTCGGCCGCCACAACCGATGTGCCTCACAGACACGGAGTTCTACCGCATCAGGTACGCTTCACCGACACCGTCTCCCAGCTCACCGGGGCTACTTCACCGAGCACATCGTCACATCTCCGCCCCCCGAGGCCGTTGGGGCTTCACCAACGGTCTCGTCCACCGCATCGTAGCGCTCCGCTGCCACTCAAGATCTGCATCCGTGCACGGCCAGCCAACGCGAGCGCATTACCCTCAACGGCTCCGAAGTGACCCGCACTCTAGCTAGGCGAGCATGCCCAAACGTCGGCCCGAACTAGGTATCCACACATCACTCCCTTTTGCACTGTTCCGACTATGTTTGGATATCCTTTCACTGCTCTCTTAGCTTACACGCCTATGCAACTCTGACTTTAACTCTTATTTCTTCTGGAGATATCATCTGAAACAAGCAAATCCATTTTTTAGCGAAGCATGACGGCGCTACAGGATCTGGTACACATCCTGCACACCCGTATAACCTTGTAAGTATCTGTCCTCCGGTACAACATCAAGGTCGATTCCTCTTATTTGATCAACCATTCGCCGTGTCAAAAATGCAGAGGGGGATGCAAGGAGCACAAGGCCTGCACATCCAAGCAAGTGGTAACATGGACTTGTACATGGAACATCCCAAGCGCAAGCAGAGCTGTAGTGAGCCTGTACAACGAGCTAGCGTAAGTCCCTGCATTTCATTTAATTCGTACTGGCATCCGTGTATGATTTGTGTGCAGTGGCTGATCCACGAATTCAAGTTACCAGGGGCGAACATTTAACTTAAAAAATATGAAGGCACTTGCACTCCGGAAATCAACATAACTTGAGAAATGTGAAGCTACATGCACTTTGAAAACCAGCTAATGATCCAAAGTAGTTCAGATTATAAACACTAAATGATGCAAGCACCAAAAAACACAAAATGCAACATGGTGTACAAGGACTACAAACATGGTCTGTACCTACTTGAATTATTCGTTCTTTGGCTGAAAATATCGAAGTCTGCATATCAATATTTCTATCCTGCACAAGTATGCCAATAGTTTCAAACAACAGATTAGAAAAGTATTTATGCTATGTTGTCATGATACGGGGACTTTCTGGTAGATGGCCTCGACGTTTCCTCAAGCTATGAAAATGCACTATAATTTGCTTGTCATCAATGCCTGCAAATCTCTGTCTCTCTCAACATAGTAGATCATCATTAGACACTAAATCCTTCAATGAGCTTGCAAAATGCTTGCATTAAATCCCTCATTAGACACTATATGTTCATCACCAGGAGCATGTAAAATGTTTGCATCAAATCCTTCATTAGCAGTCTGTTCATTAGACACTTCAGGCTCAAGAACAACATGAGCTTGTATGTTTGCACCGGAAACTTGATTAGATACATCAGATTCAGTCAGTTCAGTATTGATTGGGGGAGTTATAAAATAAGTAGAAATTGGTTTCATTTTCTCATAGATTCCCTACATACAAGCAGTTTTACAACACCGTCAGGTTTAACTATTGGCCAGAAATTGAAGAGT
Source organism: Triticum aestivum (assembly GCF_018294505.1). NCBI lineage: Eukaryota > Viridiplantae > Streptophyta > Magnoliopsida > Poales > Poaceae > Triticum > Triticum aestivum. The sequence goes on along the minus strand of NC_057808.1, from coordinate 461,418,877 downwards.
TGAATTAGATATAATCAGGGATGTGATGTACCTGCTCGTTGCGCATGCTACTCTTGCAAGCTGCGACTGTCCGTTTGCGCAAGCTCGATGCCATGCCCGTGCTGCCGCCGCTGCCTCCCACGCAGGCTACACCCAGGGTTGGATCTTCATCTTCTTGTCCTTCCGTTCGCTTGAAGCCCGGCGACCGCCCTCCAACGAGGGCGCGAGGAAGTGCTGTGTCGGTCTGTCCAGCGGCGGCTAGGTTAGGAGCGAACCAGACTGGAGGCTGGAGCGAATGAATTGGGATTTTTCCTGCTGTCGATCGATATGGGAGGCGCTCGTTTGGGCCGCGAGCCTGCTATAGGGCCTGCCTTGCACTTATGTTATTGGCCCATCCAAATTGAAACATTTTTCTTCATTTTTTACATTGCCTGCTCGTGCGTTGGGACGAACAAAACTAGCGTGGGCCAACCTGGACGACTCAAACTAGGTGCACACTTTCCAGCCACCTGAGGCGGCCGCCCATACCAGCCCCTATGGTGGCGTCGCCCCTTTTTGCGTGTATGATTGGATAGTGAAAAATATTCCAGTGGCGCTTTTGATTTACCCACAGAATGGTTGAATTGCTTGTTTCTATGAACTGAGTTCGCCAATAATGTGAAGGATGCCAGTCTTTTCATCCTATTGTAGATTGCTTAGATCTCGATATGCCAAAAGTAATCGCATGAAATATACAGTAAAAGCCAGTGTGATGTGTTTGGCTACAACTAGTCTGACTACACGTCCTCATATAACATATCAAGGACGCACCATCTTACCAGATTAACCATTCGACTTACCCATGCAGTGTGGGAAGAAAGAAGTATTGGGACTGCGTATCCAAGCAATTGATGCCATGGACTCCTTCGTACAACCTTGTAAGCGAAAAAGAAGTTGCAGTGTGCCTGTACAAAGAACTAGCGTAAGTTCAGTTACCTGCTTCTCGGAATTTTAGTTAGCCACTTATTGCAAAATTGTTCAATTACGTTGCTTGGCTTAATTTAGTTTGCTACTGATTACATAATGGCACAGCCTGTTAATCATATTGTAGACTGCGCCTATCTATGTGTTTGATACTTACTGTTAAGAATTACCTGTTTGCCTTAACTTAAATATCTACTTGTTTGTTTAACTGCTTTGCTGCTGCAACAGCGGGTTACAATGATGTTAATAACTACTTTTCAGCATCCAATTGAAACTCTTTAATTCCTTGTTTGTTTAACTGGTTTGCTGTTATAACTCCCAGTTGAGATGTTTTGCTAACTTCAACTTTTCTGAATCCAATCGGAACTTTAATGGCAAAACAGGTTAGCCCAAGATCAAAGAGCGAGGTCCCCATGGACGTTGCATCATCCCACAGCAGTGGCACCGGCCCAATCGTGCATTATGAATTGCCAACTGCTGATGCTCTAGAGGCTAAACTAGTGGTAGAAAGAGATTCTGCTTCTGCACTTAGAGATGAAGTTGACATGTTGAGGAAGCAAACAGCACAATCACAAGCAGTACTCAAGACAACCATTAAATATTTGGTGGATTTCAAAACGAAGCAAGCTGAGACTGACCAGATTGTTAAGGTCCTGAAGGAAAAAAGGAAATTAAATTCCTACTTGGTAAATCATAGGTGAAATGTTCTTTCCATAGTTGAATAACCTTTGTGTTGTCTGTTCATGTAATCAATCAAACCATTTGTTTTAGAGATCATGTAATAATTGTTTTTTTGTTTTTTGGTTTGTAATTTTATTTGAGCACAAGTCTGTATTAATTGATAAGACTCGGAGACATTTCATTTGGATTGCTGTGCCAGACCTACAAATATGCCAATCGGGCTGAATGTGCATTCAGCAATAGTAGTAGTATAGATGGACCATAAGTGGCACGCATCGGAAAGGGCCAAGATGCTGGCTAAAAAAAGGATGCTGTTGTAGCCAAAAAAAGTACAGCGGCCTGGCTTATGTATGTTAGTTGATATTATTGATCCATATACTCTATAAGTGTTTATATGTCTGTTAGTTCTGTACATTCTTGGTTGATTGACTCGGTATTTGAATCTTGATACATCGCTTGTGTACATATCTAAATGGGAGTACACATTATGCTGCGTGTGACATTTGAGTTGGACATGAAGTGTTCCAAATATTCGAATTCACCTTAAACTGGATTCTAGTTTCTGAATTTGAGTATCGGCATTTGTAAACCATATTCATATATGACAGTGGAATACATCTTTGTCGTCCTTTTGAAGATATATAAAAACACATAGAATGATTTATAAAGATTCATATAGGAATACAAAATGGATTCGAATTTAGTTGCCAGGGTAAACGTGGATGCTTATTGTCCCAAAATTCGAAAGAAGCAGCAAAATGTCCACTCCCACGTCGGCTGCCCGAAGCCAAGTGTTTGGGAGATGGAAATTACTGTCTACCCATTACACGGACAATCCATCGGCCCGATTTCCACTGCTCTAAATAGGGGTAGGTTAGTAACTTCAATTAGACGTGACACGACCGCCTCTGAGCCCATTCCGACACGGTGGGCGTCAAACATGGGCGGCAAAACTCATTTGATTCAAGCTCGTCCGAAAGACCTCTGTTTCTCCCTCCATTCCCCATTCATACACGGTGGGCGGCAAAACAAACTCGACTCGGCCGAAATCGATGTAGGCAAATATTTTCAATAGGGGCAGGTTTGTAACTTCACTCAGACGTGACACAACCGCCCTACCTGTCAGCCCCGTTCATACACCGTGGGCGCCAACCACCCTCTCCTCGCCCGAAATCGCTCTGGGCAAATATTGGCGAGATGCGAGATTACCGTCCTATCCCCAACCGACGAGACGTCCAAATTTTAAACGGGGGCTAAGTTCGTAACTTTCCCATATTTCAGACAGGCGCGTCCCAAAAACATGGTTCCCCGTACCTCTCCCTCCATTTTCCCATTCATACACCGTCCGCGCTAGAACACCCCATCCCCACACCAGCCTCCGTCCGCCACCCCATCCATCGCCGCCGTCCTCCACCACATCCATCGCCACCGTCCTCCACCATGCCGGAGCGCCTACCAAGACCGCGTCGTCCACTGCTAGAGATGGACGTTTCTCATCCACGGCGACGGACCAATAGCCTTGCATCGCGTCCTCTCGCTTCATCGGCGCCGTCGTCCTCTTTGCCGGGGCCGCTCACACGACCTTCTCTTCCACCGCAACGGGACTTATCCCCCGATGCACCCGTCTACCGTCGCAGATCTGCTTCAACGCCACCGACAGCCATCGCACCCCCGATGCCTACACGGCGCCGCAAGAGAGGTGGTACTTCATATCTCCTCAACTTTTTGATCTCAACCAGAAAATAGATCTTAACTTGGTTACTCTACTTTCTTTTCAGCTCTTAGAATTTAGTTCTTAGTTCGAAGCAAACAATGGATGCTAAATATCATTTCTCCGGTTTGCAGCTTCAAATCTGCCATGGCACAGCCATAATACGGTTTAATTGATCATGCTTAGGGTTTAATTGATCATGTTGGTTCCGTGGTGGTTTCTTTAATAGAAATCGGAGGGGAAACCCTCTTTTGCTAAAAAAATATGCTTAGAGTTTCCCCCTTTTATGATCACTATACGATCAGAATACGTGCTTCGTGTCATAATAACACTGCTCCACCCATCAAGCTAAACAAGCTTAGTTGTTCAAATACGAATCTGATATTATTAAAACAGAGTTGTTTAATTGGTCAGCTAAATGTTCCTAAATTAGTTTCGAAAATGCATGTTCGCCGCTCGGGTGTGTATCTCTACAGGGTGCCCACGGTGGGCCGGCCCACCCTGGGATTTTGGGTCGTCCCAGGCCCCGATTCCCCTCTGTTCTGCTGCGCGCTTCCGATCTCTACTCGCCCCCAGCCGCCTGCCTCGCCGGCGACTTGCCGTCCCCGGACGGCATGACTCTAGGAGGAGACGCCGGACTAACAGGAGGCCAGGAGCCGCTCGCCCAACAGCGTCACCGCTGCCCGGGCGCGCCGCCGTGCCTACCTTCCCAGTCCGTTCAGGGCTCAGGCGTGCAGCACCCACCAAGCCAACCCGATTTATCCTGAGATACGTCCTCAACACTCAGCAGCCACTCCTCATCACCCATTTTCTAATTGATTCATTACTCATTAGGCAGGACTGTCATTAGGGTTTGTTGTGTGCTCAGTGCTACCTACACTTAATGGTTCAGATGTATTTCGGTAATCTTTAGTACCTCTAAAGTTCACAGGGTTTTCAAAATTCCGGCCCTCGGAACAGAAACTAGTCATTTTGGATTGTTGGTCGTAGTGACATTGACCCAGATTACTACTGCAAGCCAGGTTTGTTGACAATTTTACTTGTCTTTCTTACTCATTCGATATAATATCCAATTATTCACGTCGATTAGTTGCAAACAATAAGTGCTAGACAAACTTCTTCATTCAGATTTTGGACGGTCTCTTACTGCAGTTACAATTCTGCATACTTGTCCTAGTAAGCTCACAAGTAAATGATTGATTCACTACATCTATGCTTGCCTTGTCATATTTGTTGTCAATATTCTTTTAGGGTGGACCACCCTGTTTCTAAATACTGGAACCGTAGACATGAGTGAATAGTATTTCTCTATGTGATCTCTTCCATCATGTGTGGGTAACGAACACTGCATTGTATAGAAAGAAAGTGTCATTTCCAGCTTTTACATAGGTTTCGATCTTTTACATGGAATACAATCTGCCTACTTGCTTTGTGTCGCACTACCAACACTCCACCCTTGAAGCTAAACATTACGCCACTCATAATTGCTTAGTTTATTTGTTCAAATACGAATTTCATATGATTCTAATGTTCCTACTTCAGTTTTGAAATGTGTGCCTGCCTGTTATAGAGACATAAGGGGTTTGTATTTCTGTGTGTGGTCTGGTCAGCACGGTTGGGGAGGTGAACTTTGCATATGCAGGGGTTTATAGGGAGACACTCTCCGAGTTGAATCCGCAATGCATTCCATAGATAATCTGACTACTTTTTATGTTTTCATGAATCTCAGATTCTGAACAGCATCATAATGATTATGAGCTTGCGCGCATGAAAAGAATAAAGCAGAACAATGCCATGGCTGTCAAACTTGGCATTAAGGGACTGAAATCAAGTCTGGATGCAATGCAATGCAAACGCTCTCCACCTACAGATTCATGCTCAGAATATGATCCTAACAGTGATTCTGAGCTAGAGGGAGACCTAAGTCAATGTAGCTCCCTAGTGGAGGAGTCAGAGGAAGATGCCCTATCTTATTCACCCATCAAGGTACTTGCTCTAACTTTCCAAGGTTACATTGCTCGCACATATCTTGCAACTGATGCTTTGCATTGCTTCTACTTTGTTGAACTGCCATTAGCTTAGTTTACACATCGTGTATGTGAATACGCCCTGCCTATCCATTTTCAGTACATATTCCATCTGTCATCATACCATATTTATCCATTCAAATGTTGTTCTTGTGTATCAGACGTTCAAAAGGAAGAGGGCGATTGCTGATCGTGGAGGAGCACAAGCAAAGTATTTGGAAAAGGTAGTGGCACCTGATAAATCAAATAGCCCATTAGGTGTAGTTGCAATATCACCTGACCCACAAAATACCCCAACTCTAGCAGACTCTAGCCCTACTACACTGGTCATTTCTGATGCCCCAACTCAGCAGACCCCAACTGCAGCAAACAGTATGATTATGCCAGTTGACATAGCACCAGCTGTACGACGCAAAACCCCCATTCCAGCAAAGAGTACACCAAATCCAGTTGCCAAATCCCTTTTCGAACCAGAGAGAGCCCCAATTGCAGCAAATAGGACCCCTGTTCCATTTCTTCCCAGTTTAGAAGACGAAGCTTATGTTGTTGTCAGGAACTTTGTGCGCATCTTTCCTTCATGGAAAGATTATACCGCAGACACAGAACAATTTCCAGTCTTCCTCCGCAACTTACGCGTAAGTAATGTACTAATGTTATTCATGGTCATTACTGCATATGTTTCTGCTGACAGAAGACACAAGATTTCATTCTTTTAAATAGGCGAGGAGCAAACTGGATTGTGATGACGAGCAAGGGTTGGTTGCGCTTTTCAAGCACTCGTTGATGAAGTATCGTTCCTACCTGAGGCAAGCGCACTTCGATGGCAAGCCTCTGAACGAAATTTCTGTAAAGTCTCCGGTGCTACATTTATCCGACGGTGACTGGAATAATCTTGTTACACATTGGTCTCGGCTGCAGCGTAAGGTACTGTCTATGATATCACATCACAATTTGAACTACATTTCTGCATTTGCCTTAATGTCTCACTTGTACGAAAACTGTTAGCAGAAGAACATTCGTTCTCAAGGGACCACAGAATCTCGCAACTATACTGCACACTGCATTGCTCTTGTGAGTACCTCTTGCCCTGTATGACCATACTTACTTTCATAGCTGTTTGATTATGTAGCATCACTGCACATGTTAGCCTCGTAATCGTCCATTTGGTGGACATTATAAGATCCGTATGGACTCTTACATAAATTTAGAATCAACCCAATGCTTTTGAAGAGGTTTAGCTCTGCAGTCCTCTTGTAAGGACTGAACGTGGTCTATCACTGTACTTACATTAACAGCTACTCCCTCCGTCCCATAATATAAGAACGTTTTGTACAGTACACCAGTGTTCAAAACACTCTTGTATTATGGGAAGAGGGATTGGTTCATTTTGTAGCATTCTGCATCTTATCTCCCTCGCCCACCATTTACTAAAAAAGATCAGATCTATATTTAATCTTACCAACAAGTAGAATACACAGACAATGCCAGTGCAGAAGTGTAGCCCATTGCTCTTGTCAGTACATTTTGTCCTGTAACGCTTGTACTTCCAGGGATTGGTAGTTGATTATGTAGCATCAATCTGCATCTTATCTTCATTATCCTCTATCCCTTCCAGTATTATCATATCTATAATTACTCTCTACAAAATGTAGAGTACAGGCAATGCTTATGAAGAAGATTCTGTGCTGAAATTCTTGAGTTATCCTTCCCTTGACATGGAGAAGGGCATTATAAAGCCGGTGTTAACTGTTAATGTAAGTCAGTCCTTCTAAAGCCTTTATCCTCAACTGCTGTTTAATTTGCTCATACTCCCTATCGTTTACTGCTGTTTAGTTTGCTGTTTCTACCAAAATGCATGTTCGTAAGAACCGTAAGTTCTAAGTTTTACTTGTAAAACCAAATTCCTTATTCATACCATGCACATTACTTAATACTCCCTATATGTATGCTTGTTTTTGTGGATCTATAATCCAGTGTGTGGTGAAGCAGCCCACGTTTGCACCTTGTCATCTCCTGTTTTATCTTACTGATGTGGCTGATGATATGAACAACATGCCATGCACATTATCCAAAATAGATACAATGATTTTCTTTGCCCTTCATCTATGCTTGTTATGTTGACATGGTAATCCAGTAGTGTGGTGAAGCTCCCCGCATTATGAACAATGCCAAATTATGCTATTGATATTTTGAACTTACTCTTTATTTTCTAATTTGAAATTGGATAGAATTGACAGAACAGTTATCATCTTTGTTTATACACGTGCAAAACCTGTCATCTCTCTGCTTTGTTTCAGGGTGATATGCCTGATGGCATGCACAAGTCTGCTGAAGGCTGTGAGACAAACCCAACATATATTGCAGCAAAGAAGGCAAAACATCTTGAAGATAGCGAGACAACCCCAAAGTCTTGTCTTGATGCAGTGTTCAAGTTACTTGAGACTAACAGTCAGACAAGCTCACAGAATTCGTTGTCTGAATCAGTTCGACTTCTTCAGTCCCAAGTTCTAGCAGAAAGGCATTCTGCAACTCAACTTCGACTTGAAGTCCTATCTCTAAGAAAGATTGCGGAGAACACCAATGAGAACCTCATCGCTAAACAGCTACACCTGGAAGCTATGACCGACATGCTAGGCCGGTCTCACAGCCTTGCTCAGCAGCTTGCGCAGCAGTTCCCCCGCAAGGCTAACCTTTCTTGAACTGTCTTGGAAGTGGTCTCGGTTCAGTATTATTTTGTTACGCTGCAATGGTGCCCAGTTTTTGTAATCTGCTTCTTCGTTGCGCTTTATGATCACTGGTGGCGAACTTCGATGCCCAGTGGATGTAATATACCTTAAATCCTTTATTGTATAGTGTAGGTTTATTCTTAGTTACTATGCCGTAATTTCTTTATTGTATAGAGTAGGTTTGTTCTTAATTCCTACTAGTTACTGCCATCATTCGCTATCTGAAAAAAATCAGATGTAGTCGACCGGACCGAAACATTCGACTCTAACGGGCCAGGTTTTTAGCGGGCCACAATTGGGCCGGCCTGCGTCTTTCTTGGGCCCGAATGATTGGGGCCTTCACACATTGCGCCAGGCCCAAACTTACACCGGCCTATATTTTAGTTGGGCCTTTTGTCGACCCAGCGCTTAGTTTGGCCCAGGTAGCGTTGGGCCATTAACAGGCTGAATATTGTACTGGCCTGTTACGGCCGAGATGAAACCACGGGCCTTTAGCAGGCCAAAATGCATGTTGGGCCTCAATTTTCACTAGTCGTCGACGGGCCTTCAGCAGGCCGAAATGTAGACCGGGCCGTTTTGGGCCCAGTTAGCTCACGGGCCGTTACCAGGCCGAAACATATCTCGGGCCTTAGTTGGCCCACTGATATCATGGGCCTTTAAGAGGCCGAAAGCTTAGCACAGGCATCAACGGGCCGAATTACGCGACAGGCCTTTAACAGGCCCAAAGTCACGTTGGGCTTAACTGTTGCCACCTTTAGCACGGGCCGTTAGTGGGCCCGATGTCCCGTCGGACCATATATGGCCCATGGGCAGCACGGGCCATTCCCAGGCCGAAAGTCACACCGGGCTGAAATGGGCCCATGTCTACATCAGGCCTCTAACAGGCCGAAAGTCACTGGGCTGTAGTTGGGCCCAAATATTCGGCGAACAATTAACGGGCCAGATCTGGCTTCGGGCCGCAAATGGGCCCAAATATTGGGCGAACAATTAACGGGCCAGATCTGGCTTCGGGCCGTAAATGGGCCCTAATATTGGGCGAACAATTAACGGGCCAGATCTGGCTTCGGGCCGTAAATGGGCCTTTATTAAGCAGGCCGTTATTGGGCTGGCCCACTAGTACCTGATTAAGTTCTACGGGCCTTTGACTGGGCCGACCTTTTTAACCTATATGGGCCTCTGTTGGGCCCAGCCACGTGTCGACGTATCATAGGCATGTCTCCTCCAATGGACGGGCGACATCTGGCCCACTGACGAGCTGACAGGTGTTCCCTTCGGCCAATCAGAATTTTACACGTGGAAATTTCCCATTGGTCAGGGCTGTTAACGGGTTGTCGGATCCAAAATCCGACCCGATAGCTTGACGGCGTTTCGTTACGGTGGATGCCACGTGTCGGTCACCCTTGACGAAAGCACTTCTGTGACGCGCGATTTATCGTCATGGAAGTGGACACTTCCGTGATGATAATTTTCGTAATGTCATGGAACACTTCTACGACAGCACAGGTATGACTATCTTGATTCTGTCATAAATTTGTCATGGATGTACATGCATGACAAAAAAACGCGACCTACTGTGACAAACACGTATCATCACGGAAGTGTATTTTTTTTGTAGTGAGGTGTCTCCGAAGGTACTTGTTGAGTTGGCGTATTTTGGGATTAGGATTTGTCACTCCGATTGTCGGAGAGGTATCTCTGGGCCCTCTCGGTAATGCACATCACCATAAGCCTTGCAAGCATTGTAACTAATGAGTTAGTTGCGAGATGATGTATTACGGAACGAGTAAAGAGACTTGTCGGTAACGAGATTGAACTAGGTATTGAGATACCGACGATCGTATCTCGGGCAAGTAACATACCGATGACAAAGGGAACAATGTATGTTGTTATGCGGTTTGACCGATAAAGATCTTCGTAGAATATGTGGGAGCCAATATGATCATCCAGCTTCCGCTATTGGTTATTGACCGGAGACTTGTCTTGGTCATGTCTACATAGTTCTCGAAACCGTAGGGTCCGCACGCTTAAAGTTTGGTGACGATCGGTATTATGAGTTTATGTGTTTTGATGTACCGAAGGTAGTTCGGAGTCCCGGATATGATCACGGACATGACGAGGAGTCTCGAAATGGTCTAGACGTAAAGATCGATATATTGGACGGCTATATTCGAACACCGGAAGTGTTCCGGGTGGTTTCGGAGAAAACCGGAGTGCCGGGGGGGTTACCGGAACCCCCCGTGGAGTTAATTGGGCCTCATGGGCCTTAGTGGGAGAAGAGGAGGGGCGGCCAGGGCAGCCACGCGCCCCCTCCCCCTCTAGTCCGAATTGGACAAGGAGGGGGGCGCCCCCCTTTTTCCTTCTCCTCCTCTCTCCCTTCCTTCCCTCTCCTACTCCAACAAGAAAAGGAGGAGTCCTACTCCCGGTGGGAGTAGGACTCCCCCCTTGGCGCGCCCTCCTCCTGGCCGGCCGCCTCCCCCTTGCTCCTTTATATACGTGGGCAGGGGGGCACCCCAAGACACACAAGTTGATCTGTTGATCTCATCCAGCCGTGTGCGGTGCCCCCCTCCACCATATTCCACCTCGGTAATATCGTAGTGGTGCTTAGGCGAAGCCCTGCGTCGGTAACATTATCAACACCGTCATCACGCCGCCTTGCTGACGGAACTCTCCCGCAAAGCTCTGCTGGATCGGAGGTGTCGTACGTTCGGTACTTGGATCGGTCGGATCGTGAAGACGTACGACTACATCAACCGCGTTGTCATAAACACTTCCGCTTTCAGTCTACGAGGGTACGTGGACAAACTCTCCCCTCTCATTGCTATGCATCACCATGATCTTGCGTGTGCGTAGGAATTTTTTTGAAATTACTACGTTCCCCAACAGTGGCATCCGAGCCAGGTTTATGCATAGATGTTATATGCACGAGTAGAACACAAGTGAGTTGTGGGCGATACAAGTCATACTGCTTACCCGCATGTCATACTTTGGTTCGGCGGTATTGTTGGATGAAGCGGCCCGGACCGACATTACGCATACGCTTACGCGAGACTGGTTCTACCGACGTGCTTTGCACACAGGTGGCTGGCGGGTGTCTGTTTGTCCAACTTTAGTTGAACCGAGTGTTACTACGCCCTGTCCATGAGAAGGTTAAAACAACACTAACTTGACGAACTATCATTGTGGTTTTGATGCGTAGGTAAGAACGGTTCTTGCTCAGCCCGTAGCAGCCACGTAAAACTTGCAACAACAAAGTAGAGGACGTCTAACTTGTTTTTGCAGGGCATGTTGTGATGTGATATGGTCAAGGCATGATGCTATATTTTATTGTATGAGATGATCATGTTTTGTAACCGAGTTATTGGCAACTGGCAGGAGCCATATGGTTGTCGCTTCATTGTATGCAATGCAATCGCCCTGTAATTGCTTTACTTTATCACTAAGCGGTAGCGATAGTCGTAGAAGCAATAGTTGGCGAGACGACAACGATGCTACGATGGAGATCAAGGTGTCGCGCCGGTGACGATGGTGATCATGACGGTGCTTCAGAGATGGAGATCACAAGCACAAGATGATGATGGCCATATCATATCACTTATATTGATTGCATTTGATGTTTATCCTTTATGCATCTTATTTTGCTTTGATTGACGGTAGCATTATAAGATGATCTCTCACTAAATTTCAAGATAAAAGTGTTCTCCCTGAGTATGCACCGTTGCCAAAGTTCGTCGTGCCGAGACACCACGTGATGATCGGAACAACAGCACGGGCCATCTATTGTATTTGAACGTAGAGCCTATCACACCCGATCATCACGTGGTGTCTCAGCACGAAGAACTTTCGCAACGGTGCATACTCAGGAAGAACACTTATACTTTGATAATTTAATGAGGGATCATCTTATAATGCTACCGTCAATCAAAGCAAGATAAGATGCATAAAAGATAAACATCACATGCAATCAATATAAGTGATATGATATGGCCACCATCATCTTGTGCTTGTGATCTCCATCTCCGAAGCATCGTCATGATCACCATCGTCACCGGCGCGACACCTTGATCTTCATCGTAGCATCGTTGTCGTCTCGCCAATCTTATGCTTCTACGACTATCGCTACCGCTTAGTGATAAAGTAAAGCATTACAGGGCGATTCCATTGCATACAATAAAGCGACAACCATATGGCTCCTGCCAGTTGCCGATAACTCGGTTACAAAACATGATCATCTCATACAATAAAATTTGGCATCATGTCTTGACCATATCACATCACAACATGCCCTGCAAAAACAAGTTAGACGTCCTCTACTTTGTTGTTGCAAATTTTACGTGGCTGCTACGGGCTTAGCAAGAACCGTTCTTACCTACGCATCAAAACCACAACGATAGTTGGTCAAGTTGGTGCTGTTTTAACCTTCGCAAGGACCGGGCGTAGCCACACTCGGTTCAACTAAAGTTGGAGAAACTAACACCCGCCAGCCACCTGTGTGCAAAGCACGTCGGTAGAACCAGTCTCGCGTAAGCGTACGCGTAATGTCGGTCCGGGCCGCTTCATCCAACAATACCGCCGAACCAAAGTATGACATGCTGGTAAGCAGTATGACTTATATCGCCCACAACTCACTTGTGTTCTACTCGTGCATATAACATCGACGCATAAAACCAGGCTCGGATACCACTGTTGGGGAATGTAGTAATTTCAAAAAAAATCCTACGCACACGCAAGATCATGGTGATGCATAGCAACGAGAGGGGAGAGTGTTGTCCACATACCCTCGTAGACCGAAAGCGGAAGCGTTAGCACAACGCGGTTGATGTAGTCGTACGTCTTCACGATCCGACCGATCAAGTACCGAATGCACGGCACCTCCGAGTTCAGCACACGTTCAGCCCGATGACATCCCTCGAACTCCGATCCAGCCGAGTGTTGAGGGAGAGTTTCGTCAGCACGACGGCGTGATGACGATGATGATGTTCTATCGACGCAGGGCTTCGCCTAAGCACCGCTACAGTATTATCGAGGTGGACTCTGGTGGAGGGGGGCACCGCACACGGCTAAAAGATCAAACTATCAATTATTGTGTCTAGGGTGCCCCCCTGCCCCCGTATATAAAGGAGCAAGGGGGGAGGTGCGGCCGGCAGGAGGAGGCGTGCCAGGAGGAGTCCTACTCCCACCGGGAGTAGGACTCCCTCCCTTTTCCTAGTTGGATTAGGAGTGGAGGGGAAAGAGGAGGGAGAGAGGAAGGAAGGGGGGGCGCCGCCTCCCTCTCCTTATCCTATTCGGACTAGGGGGAGGGGTGCGCGGCCCTACCCTGGCCGCCTCTCCTCTTCTCCAAAGAGGCCCACTATGGCCCATTAAGCCCCCGGGGGTTCTGGTAACCCCTCGGTACTCCGGTAAAATCCTGATTTCACCTGGAACACTTCCGATATCCAAATATAGGCTTCCAATATATCAATCTTCATGTCTCGACCATTTCGATACTCCTCGTCATGTCCGTGATCACATCCGGGACTCCGAACAACCTTTGGTACATCAAAACATACAAACTCATAATATAACTGTCATCGAAACGTTAAGCGTGCGGACCCTACGGGTTCGAGAACTATGTAGACATGACCGAGACACGTCTCCTGTCAATAACCAATAGCGGAACCTGGATGCTCATATTGGCTCCCACATATTCTACGAAGATCTTTCTTAGTCAGAACGCATAACAACATATGTTGTTCCCTTTGTCATCGGTATGTTACTTGCCCGAGATTCGATCGTCGGTATCTCAATACCTAGTTCAATCTCATTACCGGCAAGTCTCTTTACTCGTTCCGTAATACATCATCCCAAAACTAACTCATTAGTTGCAATGCTTGCAAGGCTTAAGTGATGTGCATTACCGAGAGGGCCCAGAGATACCTCTCCGACAATCGGAGTGACAATCCTAATCTCGAAATACGCCAACCCAACAAGTACCTTTGGAGACACCTGTAGAGCACCTTTATAATCACCCAGTTACGTTGTGACGTTTGGTAGCACACAAAGTGTTCCTCCGGTAAACGGGAGTTGCATAATCTCATAGTCAAAGGAACATGTATAAGTCATGAAGAAAGCAATAGCAACATTCTAAACGATCGAGTGCTAAGCTAACGGAATGGGTCAAGTCAATCACATCATTCTCCTAATGATGTGATCCCGTTAATCAAATGACAACTCATGTCTATGGCTAGGAAACATAACCATCTTTGATCAACGAGCTAGTCAAGTAGAGGCATACTAGTGACACTCTGTTTGTCTATGTATTCACACATGTATTATGTTTCCGGTTAATACAATTCTAGCATGAATAATAAAAATTTATCATGATATAAGGAAATAAATAATAACTTTATTATTGCCTCTAGGGCATATTTCCTTCAGAACTATAATATGCAAGGGATGGATAAGACAATTCCCGAGCTCTTCGCAATGCTAAAGGTTGCGGAGGTAGAAATCAAGAAGGAGCATCAAGTGTTGATGGTCAACAAGACCACCAGTTTCAAGAAAAAGGGCAAAGGGAAGAAGGGGGACTTCAAGAAGAACAGCAAACAAGTTGCTGCTCAAGAGAAGAAACCCAAGTCTGGATCGAAGCCTGAGACTGAGTGCTTCTACTGCAAGCAGACTGGTCACTAGAAGCGGAACTGCCCCAAGTATTTGGCGGATAAGAAGGATGGCAAGGTGAACAAAGGTATATGTGATATACATGTTATTATGTGTACCTTACTAGAGCTTGCAGTAGCACCTGGGTATTTGATACTGGTTCTGTTGCTAATATTTGCAACTCGAAACAGGGACTACGGATTAAGCGAAGACTGGCTAAGGACAAGGTGACGATGCGCGTGGGAAATGGTTCCAAAGACGATGTGATCGCCGTCGGCACGCTACCTCTACATCTACCTTCGGGATTAGTTTTAGACCTGAATAATTGTTATTTGGTGCCAGCGCTAAGCATGTACATTATATCTGGATCTTGTTTGATGCGAGATGGTTATTCATTTAAATCTGAGAATAATGGTTGTTCTATTTATATGAGTAATATCTTTTATGGTCATGCACCCTAGAAGAGTGGTCTACTTTTGTTGAATCTCGATAGTAATGATACACATATTCATAATGTTGAAGCCAAAAGATGCAGAGTTGATAATGATAGTGCAACTTATTTGTGGCACTGCCGTTTGGGTCATATTGGTGTAAAGCGCATGAAGAAACTCCATACTGATGGACTTTTGGAATCACTTGATTATGAATCACTTGGTACTTGCGAACCATGCCTTAGGGGCAAGATGACTAAAACGTCGTTCTCCGGAACAATGGAGCGAGCAACAGATTTGTTGGAGATCATACATACTGATGTATGTGGTCCGATGAATATTGAGGCTCGCGGCGGGTATCGTTATTTTCTCACCTTCACACATGATTTGAGCAGATATGGGTATATCTACTTAATGAAACATAAGTCTAAAACGTTTGAAAAGTTCAAAGAATTTCAGAGTGAAGTGGAAAATCATCGTAACAAGAAAATAAAGTTTCTACGATCTGATCGTGGAGGAGAATATTTGAGTTACGAGTTTGGTCTACATTTCAAACAATGCAGAATAGTTTCACAACTCACGCCACCCGGAACACCACAGCATAATGGTGTGTCCGAACGTCTTAATCGTACTTTACTAGATATGGTGCGATCTATGATGTCTCTTACTGATTTACCGCTATCTTTTTGGGGTTATGCTTTAGAGACGGATACATTCACGTTAAATAGGGCACCATCGAAATCCATTGAGACGACGCCTTATGAACTGTGGTTTGGCAAGAAACCAAAGTTGTCGTTCCTTAAAGTTTGGGGCTGCGATGCTTATGTGAAAAAGCTTCAACCTGGTAAACTCGAACCCAAATCGGAGAAATGTGTCTTCATAGGATATCCAAAGGAAACTGTTGGGTACACCTTCTATCACAGATCCGAAGGCAAGACATTCGTTGCTAAGAATGGATCCTTTCTAGAGAAGGAATTTCTCTCGAAAGAAGTGAGTGGGAGGAAAGTAGAACTTGATGAGGTAACTGTACCTGCTCCCTTATTGGAAAGTAGTTCATCACAGAAACCGGTTCCTGTGACACCTACACCAATTAGTGAGGAAGCTAATGATATTGATCATGAAACTTCAGATCAAGTTACTACTGAACCTCGTAGGTCAACCAGAGTAAGATCCGCACCAGAGTGGTACGGTAATCCTATTCTAGAGGTCATGTAACTTGACCAAGGCAAACCTACGAACTATGAAGAAGCGATGGTGAGCCCGGATTCCGCAAAATGGCTTGAGGCCATGAAATCTGAGATGGGATCCATGTATGAGAACAAAGTGTGGACTTTGGTTGACTTGCCCGATGATCGGGAAGCCATTGAAAATAATTGGATCTTCAAGAAGAAGACTGACGCTGATGGTAATGTTACTGTTTACAAAGCTCGACTTGTTGAGAAAGGTTTTCGACAAGTTCAAGGGGTTGACTACGATGAGACTTTATCACCCGTAGCGATGCTTAAGTCTGTCCGAATCATGTTAGCAATTGCCGCATTTTATGATTATGAAATTTGGCAAATGGATGTCAAAACTGCATTCCTGAATGGATTTCTGGAAGAAGAGTTGTATATGATGCAACCAGAAGGTTTTGTCGATCCAAAGGGAGCTAACAAAGTGTGCAAGCTCTAGCGATCTATTTATGGACTGGTGCAAGCATCTCGGAGTTGGAATAAACGTTTTGATAGTGTGATCAAAGCATATGGTTTTATACATACTTTTGGAGAAGCCTGTATTTACAAGAAAGTGACTGGGAGCTCTGTAGCATTTCTAATTTTATATGTGGATGACATATTGTTGATTGGAAATGATATAGAGTTTCTGGATAGGATAAAAGGATATTTGAATAAGAGTTTTTCAATGAAAGACCTCGGTGAAACTGCTTACATATTGGGCATCAAGATCTATAGAGATAGATCAAGACGCTTGATAGGACTTTCACAAAGCACATACCTTGACAAAGTTTTGAAAAAGTTCAAAATGGATCAAGCAAAGAAAGGGTTCTTGTCTATGTTACAAGGTGTGAAGTTGAGTTAGACTCAATGCCCGACCACTGCAGAAGATAGAGAGAAAATGAAAGATGTTCCCTATGCTTCAGCCATAGGCTCTATCATGTATGCAATGCTGTGTACCAGACCTAATGTGTGCCTTGCTATTATCTTAGCAGGGAGGTACCAAAGTTATCCAGTAGTGGATCACTGGACAGTGGTCAAGAACATCCTGAAATACCTGTAAAGGACTAAGGATATGTTTCTCGTTTATGGAGGTGACAAAGAGCTAGTCGTAAATGGTTATGTCAATGCAAGCTTTGACACTGATCCGGACGATTCTAAACCGCAAACCGGATACATGTTTACATTGAACGGTGGAGCTGTCAGTTTGTGTAGTTCTAAACAAAACGTCGTGGCGGGATCTACGTGTGAAGTGGAGTACATAGCTGCTTCGGAAGCACCAAATGAAGGAGTCTGGATGAAGGAGTTCATATCCGATCTAGGTGTAATACCTAGTGCATCGGGTCCAATGAAAATCTTTTGTGACAATACTGGTGCAATTGCCTTGGCAAAGGAATCCAGATTTCACAAGAGAACCAAGCACATCAAGAGACGCTTCAATTCCATACGGGACCAAGTCCAGGTGGGAGACATAGAGATTTGCAAGATACATACGGATCTGAATGTTGAAGACCCGTTAACTAAGCCTATTCTATGAGCAAAACATGATCAGCACCAAGACTCCATGGGTGTTAGAATCATTACTGTGTAATCTAGATTATTAACTCTAGTGCAAGTGGGAGACTGAAGGAAATAGGCCCTAGAGGCAATAATAAAGTTATTATTTATTTCCTCATGTCATGATAAATGTTTATTATTCATGCTAGAATTGTATTAACCGGAAACATAATACATGTGTGAATACATAGACAAACATAGTGTCACTAGTATGCCTCTACTTGACTAGCTCGTTAATCGAAGGTGGTTGAGTTTCCTAGCCATGGACATGAGTTGTCATTTGATTAACGGGATCACATCATTAGGAGAATGATGTGATTGACTTGACCCATTCCGTTAGCTTAGCACTTGATCGTTTAGTATGTTGCTATTGCTTTCTTCATGACTTATACATGTTCCTATGACTATGAGATTATGCAACTCCCGTTTACCGGAGGAACACTTTGTGTGCTACCAAATGTCACAACATAACTGGGTGATTATAAAGGTGCTCTATAGGTGTCTCCGAAGGTACTTGTTGAGTTGGCGTATTTCGAGATTAGGATTTGTCACTCCGATTGTCGGAGAGGTATCTCTGGGCCCTCTCAGTAATGCACATCACTATAAGCCTTGCAAGCATTGTAACTAATGAGTTAGTTGCGAGATGATGTATTATGTAATGAGTAAAGAGACTTGCCGGTAACGAGATTGAACTAGGTATTGAGATACCGACGATCGAATCTCGGGCAAGTAACATATCGATGACAAAGGGAACAACGTATGTTGTTATGCGGTTTGACCGATAAAGATCTTCGTAGAATATGTGGGAGCCAATATGAGCATCCAGGTTCCGCTATTGGTTATTGACCAGATACGTGTCTTGGTCATGTCTACATAGTTCTCGAACCCGTAGGGTCCGCACGCTTAATGTTTGGTGGCGATCGGTATTGTGAGTTTATGTGTTTTGATGTACCGAAGGTAGTTCGGAGTACCGGATATGATCACGGACATGACGAGGAGTCTCAAAATGGTCGAGACATAAAGATCGATATATTGGACGGCTAAATTCGGACACCGGAAGTGTTCCGGGTGGTTTCGGAGAAAACCGAAGTGCCGGGGGGGTTACCGAAACCCCCCGGGGAGTTAATTCGGCCTCATGGGCCTTAGTGGGAGAAGAGGAGGGGCGGCCAGGGCAGCCGCGCACCCCCTCGCCCTCTAGTCCGAATTGGACAAGGAGGGGGGCGCCCCCCTTTTTCCTTCTCCTCCTCTCTCCCTTCCTTCCCTCTCCTAATCCAACTAGGAAAAGGGTGGGAGTAGGACTCCCCCCTTGGCGCGCCCTCCTCCTGGCCGGCCGCCTCCCCCTTGCTCCTTTATATACGTGGGCAGGAGGGCACCCCAAGACACACAAGTTGATCTGTTGATCTCTCCCAGCCGTGTGCGGTGCACCCCTCCACCATATTCCACCTCGGTAATATCGTAGTGGTTCTTAGGCGAAGCCCTGCGTCGGTAACATCATCAACACCGTCATCACGCCGTCGTGCTGAGGAACTCTCCCGCAAAGCTCTGCTGGATCGGAGTTCGTGGGATGTCATCGAGCTGAACGTGTGCTGAACTCGGAGGTGCCGTACGTTCGGTACTTGGATCGGTCGGATCGTGAAGACGTACGACTACATCAACCGCGTTGTCATAAACGCTTCCGCTTTCAGTCTACGAGGGTACGTGGACACACTCTCCCCTCTCGTTGCTATGCATCACCATGATCTTGCGTGTGCGTAGGAATTTTTTTGAAATTACTACGTTCCCCAACACTTCCTTCTCCTCACATCGAGACGTTCTCGATCATCGAACACTTCATCCACACAAAACTTCAACAGAAAACTCGGTAAGATCTGTTAGTATAATAAAGCAAATCACTACTCTAAGTACTGTTGCAAACCAATTCATATTTTATTTTTGCATTGTAGCTAGTGTAATATAAATATTTCATGGCTTAATCCACTGATAGGAATTGATAGTTTTATCAAAACAAGCAAACTATGCATCAAAAACAGAATCTGTCTAAAACAGAACAGTCTGTAATAATCTGAACATTAGCCATACTTATGTTACTTCAAAATTCTTCCAAAATTAGGAAAAATAAACAATTTGTATAGAAAGACAGTGCAAAAAGTTTCAGAACAATTTGACGTTCCAGTAAAAAATGAAAAATCGCGCACTACAGCCAAAGTTTCTGTCCTGCACCGTACAAACCAACAAGCATTGTAAACATCCTAAAGGCAAACCTTGGCACATTATTTTTATAATACAATGGAATTGTACAAGGGGATAATTATTTTTGTTGAAAAGTTTCTGTAATCAAGATTCACAAAGTTTCCGTGAGCATGAACAAAGTTCAAGGCTAGCTCCCACTTCAACAATGCTAGTCTCTCTCACTTTCACTTTCCTTTTTGAAAAAGTTTTGGGTTCCCCTCTTTATTTTTTATTTTTTAAACTATATAAAAGCACTCAACATAAATAAACGGCTCTCTAAAACTTCCGGGTTGTCTCCCTGGCAGCGCTTTCTTTAAAGCCATTAAGCTAGGCATATAGTGCTCAAGCAATGGATCCACCCGGATCCCAAGGTATATCAAAGCCAATTTGAATGAACAATGATTTAGAATTTAGTAGTGAGAACAAAGCAACATATATCAAGCAATGACGAAGTCTAACTCTCTTCCTATGCATTGGCATGTCATAAAAGAACAATTCATGCACACAAAGTAAAGGCCAATGCATAGTATAAACAGTTTCTTCCAATTTTATCATGTTGGAAACATAGAAAGGTGGAGATATAGTTCCTCTCTCATAATAATTGCAAGTAGGAGCAGCAAGCACATGCATATTATATCTATCAAAATCATCATGTGCAACGGTAAAAGGCAACCCATCAATATAATCCTTAATAAAGGCAAACTTCTCTGATATAGTGTAGTCGGGAGAATTAAAAAAGATAATAGGACTATCATGTGTGGGTGCAATAGCAACAATTTCATGTTTAACATAAGGAACTATAGCAACTTCATCTCCATAAGCATAATTAATATTGGCATCTTGGCCACAAGCATAGAAAGCATCATCAAAAAGGGATATTTCAAGAGAATCAACGGGATCATAACAATCATCATAGCATTCATCCTTCGGTAAGCACAAAGGGAAATTAAACAATGTATGAGTTGGAGTGTTACTCTCATTAGAAGGTAGGCACGGGTAGCTAATCTGCTCTTCCTCCCTTTGTTCTTCGCTCTCCTCATCATCTTTTTCATCCAATGAGCTCACATTTTCATCAATTTTTTCTTCCATAGACTCCTGCAAAATATTAGTCTCTTCTTGGACAGCGGAGACTTTCTCAATAAATGCATCAATATCAGCATTGTATTCATAATTATCATAGCAATATTTAATGATAGCTAAATTTTCAGGTCTATAAACTGAATCATCAAAATCTTCAAATTCTTTAAACAAAGATTCAATTTCACATGCACCCTTAAAAGCAACAAATTCTTCTATTTGTTCCACATCATAGTAATCATATATACCTCTAGCATAAGAAGCCAAGGTTTCATTATCATTAAATTTGCATGAAAAGGGAAGGTGTGGAGCCTTCATCCTAGAGCAACAAGTATAATCATATCTCAAGCATAGTTGCCTAGCATACCACTTCAACATATAAATTTGATCCCATAATAGTTCCCCTTTTTGAGTCAAGCGATAATCCCTAAAGTATTCACGTTGATCCAACGTGTCTCCCATTACAAAGTTGAACGGGGCTTTCTCAGGATTATCAAAATAATACATAGTATTTGTCACATGATGAGCATTGAGGGTTTTAGGAGGTTCCCCATCTCCATGAGCAGCAAGTACACCTAATTTTTTTTGCATTTCGTGTTCCATATCCATAACTAAAGATAGAGAACAACTAAGAACAGCAAATAAAAACTACTTAGTGATAAAGCAAACAATCACACACGAGAATATTCACCCCACGCTATGACCTCCCCGGCAACGGCGCCAGAAAAAGGTCTTGATAACCCACAAGTATAGGGGGATCAATTGTAGCCTCTTTCGATAAGTAAGAGTGTCGAACCCAACGAGGAGCTAAAGGTAGAACAAATATTCCCTCAAGTTCTATCGACCACCGATACAACTCTACGCACGCTTAACGTTCACTTTACCTAGAACAAGTATGAAACTAGAAGTACTTTGTAGGTGTTGAGGGATAGGTTTGCAAGAATATAAAGAGCACGTAAATAAAAACTAGGGGCTGTTTAGGTAAAGAAGCAATAAATTTAGTATAGCGAGTGTGGAAAATTGGTGGTAGGAGTTGCGAAATTGTCCCTAAGCAATTGACTACTTTACTAGACCGATAGCAAGTTTTATGTGGGAGAGGCCACTGCTAGCATGTCATCCCTGACTTGGAATTCTATGCACTTATGATTGGAACTATTAGCAAGCGTCCGCAACTACTAACGTTCATTAAGGTAAAACCCCAACCATAGCATTAAGATATATTGGTCCCCCTTCAATCCCGTATGCATCAATTTCTATGCTAGGTAGAAGCTTCTGTCACTCTTGCCCTCCAATACATAGTCCTATCAACATACAACTAACCCTATGGTGTGATCCACGCGCGCGCTCATATGATGGGCACCAAAGGACAGCAACATAACCACAAGCAAATTAAATCAATCATAGCAATTCATCAACCACCGATAGGACAACGAAAATCTACTCAGACATCATAGGATGGCAACACATCACTGGATAACAATATGAAGCATAAAGCACCATGTTCAAGTAGAGGGTACAGCGGGTTGCGGGAGAGTGGACCGCTGTAGATAGAGGGGGCAAGGTGATGGAGATGTTGGCAAAGATGGCGGAGGTGTTGGTGAAGATCGCGGTGATGATGATGGTGGCCACGGCAGCGTTCCGGCGCCACCGGAAGAGAGGGGGAGAGGTGCCCCCTTCTTCTTCTTCTTCCTTGACCTCCTCCCTAGATGGGAGAAGGGTTTCCCCTCTGGTCCTTGGCCTCCATGGCATGGGAGGGGCGAGAGCCCCTCCGAGATTGGATCTGTCTCTCTATCTCTCTCTGTTTTCTGCGTTCTGGGATTCTGCCCTTTCACCGTTTCTTATATATCCGGAGATCCGTAACTCCGATTGGATTGAAACCTTCGCCCAGATTTTTCTCCGAAAATTAGTTTTCTTGCGGCTGAAGAAGAGCAGCAACCGCCTTATGAGGGGCCCACGAGGGTCAGGGGCGCGCCCCCTGCCTCGTGGCCACCTCGGGCACCGTCTCACGTTGATTCTTCTTCCCATATTTTCCAAATATTCAAAAATATTCTCCGTCTGTTTTTATTCCGTTTGGATTCCGTTTGATATGGGGTTTCTGCGAAACATAAAACATGCAACAAACAGGAACTGGCACTGGGCACTGGATCAATATGTTAGTCCCAAAAATAGTATAAAAAGTTGCCAAAAGTATATGAAAGTTGTATAATCTTGGTATGGAACAATCAAAAATTATAGATACGACGGAGACGTATCAGTACCAAGAGTGAATGATGAAAAAAAGTTTAAGGGCTTGAAAAGAAAAAAGTACGCGGACAGGATGCAGCCGGGATGCGTCCGCGCGTTGGGCGCACGTACGGTCACCCCATCCCAGAAATGGCCCGGACACGACCCCATTGCCGTACCCAAACGGACAGAATCTGGGCAAAGCGGACGTCCGTTTGGGGTCGCACGGTGGAGTTGGCCTAACCACCCTTTCAGGGAGTCGGGAAAAATTCGTCCAACACAGGACCCGTAAAATGGCCTATCCTAAAAAAAATTTGGGAGCTGCATATTTCAGTTCTCTCGCCGCATATGTCCGATTCCTCCCCCCACCTCCCCTTCCCCATCCCGCCCAATTTGCCGGTTCCTCGATCTCTCGCACGGCTTGGCGGGAGGGACATTTTCGCTCTCGACCACCATTCCGCCGCCGCCGCTTTTAGCTGCCATTTCTTACTGCCCCCGACCACCCCACGATGTCCAAAAGATCCATCGCCCTCTGCCGCTTCTCCTCCACCAATTTTGGAGCTCGGGGGTAGCCAATCTTTCCAGTGGACGCGTGGCCGCAGCAGCCGCCATCGATCTGCACAGAGCTATGCGTGGGGCCTTGTTACGGGCGGATGCGGCTGCTCCGGGCACGATTGAGCAGCCGCTGTCCGCGCGGGCCATAGGGGGTGGGCCGAGGGGGAGTAGGGGAGGCTGCGGCGGTAGAGAAGGAAAGGCTGCGGTGGAGTAGGAAAGGGTTGCGGCGGCTGCGCTTTTGGCTGGCGGTGAGGTGGAAGGGGGTTGCGAGTGCTTTGCGCCGGATTTGCATTCCGGTGAAAGGTAATATTTGTTGTTTTTCCACCATTTTTCAAATAGTCTGACAGTCAAATTTGAAGTTCCGAATTTATTTTCATAGATGGATGATATTTGAAGTTCGTGTGCGTCGTTGGAGTCAGATGATTCCGACAAGAGGGCATGCTTTTTGACGACGATGCCGAGCACCTCCTCTTGTTGCATCTGTCGTCAGATTTGAAGCCAGCAAGAAGAAGAAGCATCGCGGTTCGACGGTCGGTCGACTTTGCATTCCAAGCAGCCGTGCTATCGCTATCTTCCGTAGGCGTTATCGAATGCGTAGGCTTCTTTCTATTTGCATTGTGGAAGCTTGCGAGAAAAATTGTCGGTTCTTCACTCGTCGAACAAATGTCGTTGGTTTGCTAGGGTTTAGTGCATACCAAAAAATATCAGCGGCAATGCAAGTGATAGCATATGGCATTTCGGCCGATTACACCGCTGAGTATTTTCGCATTGGAGAAGATACCACGATCAAATGCATGCGGGTGTTTCTAGAGATAATGATCCGGGTATTTGGTCCTGAATTCCTCCGAGCTCCCAATGAGGAGGACACAAAAACATTAATGGCAATGAACGAAGGAAGAGGATGGAGGGCATGCTTGGGAGTGTGGATTGCATGCATTGGAACTAGAAGAACTGTCCAGAGTCTTGGATCGGGTAGTACACCGGCCATCTATGCAAACCAACCATTGTGCTCGGAGCCGTGGCTTCGCATGAATTGTGGATTTGACATTGCTTTGTTGGATTGCCGGGTCTCTCAATTATATCAATCTATTGCATAGGTCACATCTGTTTGCGCAGCTAGGTGGTGGAAATGCTCCAGCTTGCAACTACACGCTCAATGGACATGATTATAAGGGGTATTATCATGCCGACGGTATTTATCCTTGGTGGACAACATTTGTGAAGACAATTAGTAAGCTGGGAGGCAAAAAACAACCTATTTTTGCCAAAGCACAAGAAGCATGCCGAAAAGATATCGAGATGGCATTTGGTGTGTTGAAAGCTCAGTTTGCCATTGTTGGAGATCCTGCTCGCGCTTTTGGGATAAGAAATCCCTCTCAGACATCAATGATTGCATGTGTAATTCTACACAATATGATCATTGAGGATCAGATGGATTTAAATTTAGAGTTTTTCTATGACAATATTAGTAGATGTGTCAAGCCTACCAGAAATGCTAATGAGGTCAGTGCATTTCATGAGACCTACAGGCAGATTGAAGACCGTGACAAGCATGAGCAGCTCCACAATGATCTCATTGAGTATCAGCGGCAGTTTTATGGGCAATTGACCATTTTATTAATTTGATATATTGTTTTCATGTGTAATTTGAACCAATGTTTTAATTGCGGATGATTTGTTATTGTAACAATTTCGAACCATTTGTTATTCAGATTAGAACACTTGTTGTATTTGAGGTAATTATTGTATCGTATGATGTTAAAACATTCAAGTTTCATATGCATTGTTGTTTTTAGTTGAGTTTATATCACCTAAATTCATGATTTCCGGTACGGATTTGCAGTACCGCGCGGCATCGGGTGGAACATTTGCCAAAAGCCCGGGCCGAGATCTTAGAGCAACTCCAACACGGCGACCCATTTCGTCCGCGCGCGTCCATTTGGGTCGCGGCAGACAGAAAAGTTGGCCCAACGTGCCGACCCAAACGGACGCGCGCCCATTTTTTGTCCGCCTGCCGACCCATTCCCAACCCAGTTTTGAGCCTCATTTGCGTTGGCGCGGACACCAAACGGACGCGCGTGACGTGCACCAACTACTCCCTCTGGCCTGCCAGTCGGTGACAACCTCCACCATTTCCCTCCACTTTTCCCAAAACCGTCCTGCCCGCGCGCGCTCCCGCTGCTCGCCATGGACGACGACCTCGATGCCGCCTCCGGCCTCGCCTTCCTCGCCTCGTCCGACATCACGACCGCTCCTTCCGGCAAAGGCAAGCCTCCCCCCCCCGCCAGACCCCCACCACGCCCAAGCCGAAGAAGAAGCTGACGCTCGAGGAGGGGGCCAGGGAGTCGGTGAAGAGAAAGGGCCGGAGGCACGCGGCGGACGCAAGGGCAAAGCAGCGGTCGTGGCCGCCATCGCCGTCGCCGCGCAGCAGGAGGACACCAACGCCCGCGTCGCGGCGGCACTAGGGAGGCCTTGTTCTACCTAGGGTAAAACCCTGGACAGCACAGGCTCATCAACGCCGTCGTGGCCGCAGCCAGCACCGGCTCGTCTGCGTTTCCTCGGATGATGCTGCCAGAGTCGCCCCGCGCGTCGGCAACTCACCCGATTCCCGGCTTCCACGTCTACCCGCAAGCCTCCCGACTCTCTGGGGAATGCTCGCCAGAGATGAGCGTGGTTGCGCCTTCCACGCCCGTGCCCGCGCCCATTGATGACCCACAAGTATAGGGGATCTATCATAGTCCTTTCGATCAGTAAGAGTGTCGAACCCAACGAGGAGCAGAAGGAAATGATAGGCAGTTTTCAGCAAGGTATTCTCTGCAAGCACTGAAATTATCGGTAACAGATAGTTTTGTGATAAGATAATTTGCAACGGGTAACAAGTAACAAGTGTAAATAAAGTGCAGCAAGATGCCCAATCCTTTTTGTAGCAAAGGATAAGCCTGGACAAACTCTTATATAGAGAAAAGTGCTCCCGAGGACACATGGGAATTATCGTCAAGCTAGTTTTCATCACGTTCATATGATTCGCGTTCGGTATTTTGATAATTTGATATGTGGGTGGACCGGTGCTTGGGTGCTGTCCTTACTTGGACAAGCATCCCATTTATGATCAACTCCTATTGCAAGCATCCGCAACTACAAAAGAAGTATTAAGGTAAACTGATGCAGAGCATCCTACAGTCATCTCCTTGTACACCTTAATGGCACCTCAAGCCCCAAGTGGACCTACCGGACTTAAGGTGAACCCGCTCCTTGATGACCCACAAGTATAGGGGATCTATCGTAGTCCTTTCGATAAGTAAGAGTGTCAAACCCAACGAGGAGCAGAAGGAAATGATAAGCGGTTTTCAGCAAGGTATTCTCTGCAAGCACTGAAATTATAGGTAACAGATAGTTTTGTGATAAGATAATTTGTAACGAGCAACAAGTAAAAAAAGTAAATAAAGTGCAGCAAGGTGGCCCAATCCTTTTTGTAGCAAAGGACAAGCCTGGACAAACTCGAGAAAAGCGCTCCTGAGGACACATGGGAATTATCGTCAAGCTAGTTTTCATCACGTTCATATGATTCGCGTTCGGTACATTGATAATTTGATATGTGGGTGGACCGGTGCTTGGGTGCTGTCCTTACTTGGACAAGCATCCCACTTATGATTAACTCCTATTGCAAGCATCTGCAACTACAAAAGAAGTATTAAGGTAAACCTAACCATAGCATGAAACATATGGATCCAAATCAGCCCCTTACGAAGCAACGCATAAACTAGGGTTTAAGCTTCGGTCACTCTAGCAACCCATCATCTACTTATTACTTCCCAATGCCTTCCTCTAGGCCCAAATAATGGTGAAGTGTCATGTAGTCGACGTTCACATGACACCACTAGGGGAGAGACAACATACATCTCATCAAAATATCGAACGAATACCAAATTCACATGACTACTAATAGCAAGACTTCTCCCATGTCCTCAGGAACAAACGTAACTACTCACAAAGCATATTCATGTTCATAATTAGAGGAGTATTAATATGCATATTGGATCTGAACATACGAACTTCCACCAAATAAACCAACTAGCATCAACTACAAGGAGTAATCAACACTACTAGCAACCTACAGGTACCAATCCCAGACTTAGAGACAAGAATTGGATACAAGAGATGAACTAGGGTTTGAGAGGAGATGGTGCTGGTGAAGATGTTGATGGAGATGGGGCCCCTCCCGATGAGAGGAGCGTTGGTGATGCCGATGGCGATGATTTCCCCCTCCCGGAGGGAAGTGTCCCCGGCAGAATAGCTCCGCCAGAGCCCTAGATTGGTTCTGCCAAGGTTCCGCCTCGTGGCGGCGGAGTCTCGTCCCGAAAGCTTGCTTATGATTTTTCTTCGGACGAAAGACTTCATATAGCAGAAGATGTCCACCGGAGGGCCGCCAGGGGGCCCACGAGGCAAGGGGCGCGCCCATGGGGGTAGGGCGCGCCCCCCACCCTCGTGCCTAGGGTGTGGGTCCCCTCTGGTATTTCTTCCGCTCAATATTTTTTATTATTTCCAAAAATAACTTCCGTGGAGTTTTAGGACTTTTGGAGTTGTGCAGAATAGGTCTCTAATATTTGCTCCTTTTCCAGCCCAAAATTCCAGCTGCCAGCATTCTCCCTCCTTATGTAAACCTTGTAAAATAAGAGAGAATAGGCATAAGTATTGTGACAAAATGTGTAAACAGCCCATAATGCAATAAATATCAATATAAAAGCATGATGCAAAATGGACGTATCAACTCCCCCAAGCTTATACCTCGCTTGTCCTCAAGCGGAAGCCGATAACGATAAATATGACCACATGTTTAGAGGTAGAGGTGTCGATAAAATAAAATACGAACATGAGGGCATCATGATCATTCTTATAACAGCAACATATATAGATATTGTCATATGATTTCTTATGCTCAAGTAATAATCTATTCACAATGTCAAGTATGAATCAGAAACTTTATTGAGAACTAACAAACTATAATCTCAGTCATTGATGCAATTGCAATTTATCATAACATCAGAAAGAGTCTATGTCAGAGCTTTTCAGCAAGTCCACATACTCAACTATCATTTAGTCTTTCACAATTGCTAACACTCACGCAATACTTGTGGTTACGGAGTTTTAATCGGACACAGAGAAAGATAGGGGCTTATTGTTTCGCCTCCCAACCATTACCTCAAGGGTAATGTCAACAATAATAGTTCATGCTAACTTACATCCAATTGGATATATATATATATATATATATATATATATATATATATATATATATATCAGGATCTTTCCAACACACTGTGCTTGCCAAAGGATAAAATGTAAAAAGGAAAAGGTGAAGATCACCATGACTCTTGCATAAGGGTAAGAGGTAAAAGTAAAAGATAGGCCCTTCGCAGAGGGAAGCAGAGGTTGCCATGCGCTTTTAGGATTGGATGCACAAAATCTTAATGCGAAAGAACGTCACTTTATATTGCCACTTGTGATATGGACCTTTATTATGCAGTCCGTCGCTTTTATTTCTTCCACATCACAAGATCGTATAAAGCTTATTTTCTCCCACACTAATAAGTCATACATATTTAGAGAGCAATTTTTATTGCTTGCACCGATGACAACATACTTGAAGGATCTTACTCAATCCATAGGTAGATATGGTGGACTCTCATGGCAAACTGGGTTTAAGGGTATTTGGAAGCACAAGTAGTATCTCTACTTGGTGCAAAGGATTTGGCTAGCATGAGGGGGAAAGGCAAGCCCAACATGTTGGATGATCCATGACAATATACTTTATCTCAGATATAAGAAAACATAACCCATTACGTTGTCTTCCTTGTCCAACATCAACTCTTTAGCATGTCATATTTTAATGAGTGCTCACAATCATAAAAGATGTCCAAGATAGTGTATTTATATGTGAAACCTCTCTTTCTTTATTACTTCATATTAATTGCAACGATGACCAAAGCTGTGTTTGTCAACTCTCAACAATTTTTAATCATCATACTCTTCCTATGTGAAGTCATTACTCTCCATAAGATCAATATGATCTCTTTGTTTCTTTTTATTCTTTCTTTTTCCTTTTATTCCCTCAAGATCATAGCAAAACAATCAAGCCCTTGACTCGACACTAATCTTTATTATATATAGCTCAATGGACTCGATTACATGGAAGGATCATAAAGAAAAACTCAAAACTAAATCACACTAAAACTTTATTCTACTAGATCAAGATATTACTAAAAGGATCGAACTAAGAAAAAGGGTAAAGATAGGAGTGTGATGGTGATACGATACCGGGGCACCTCCCCCAAGCTTGGCAGTTGCCAAGGGGAGTGCCCATACCCATGTGACTATGTCTCTTTTGATGGTGAAGGAATTGTTGATGATGTAGGCTTGTCGTCCCTCTTCCAAGGCATAGGATCTCCATCATAGAAGGATGATCGAGTCTCTGGGATCCTGAAATCTATAGCCAAACTCATCCTCTTGAATCTATATTCATACTCACAGTTTTGGTTTTGCAGGTCATAGACCTCAGCTTGGAGGTGCTCGATTTTCTCATGGAGCTTGAAGATGGCCTCCCCGATGTCCTTGGTGTCCAGCTTGTGGTTGTTGGTGAACTCCGTGATCATTATGTGATTGGAGTCAAGTCCACGCTCCACCATCTCCTGACACTTGAAAACTTGTTGCTCCATTGCCTCGAGCCTTGTCTCCACACTTCCGGTCCTCCTTGGTCCCTCAACATCGCGGATGTGCAGCACCCCCTCATGCATCTCAATGGTTTGAGGGTGTTGCAGCACCTCTGCAAGGTAGGGGTTGATGACCTTCTCGAAGAACTTGTCCTTGGGGGCACTTGGGGACGTCATGGCGATCTAGATCTGTCAGAAAAATAGCTCAAAACAAAAATAGAGGATATTTGCGTGATACGGTGGTCAAAACCTTCGGGAGATTATATAATGAATTTTTACCGACCAAAAGAAGTATCGTGCAAGAAAACGGAGTCCGGAGAGCACACGAGGTGCCCACGAGGCAGGGGAGCGCTCCCAGGGGGTAGGGCGCGCCCTCCGCCCTCGTGGAAGCCTCGTGTCCTTCCCGGACTGCTTCTTATTTTCCTATTTTTCTAAATATTTCAAAACGGAGAAAAATTGCCATTAGAACTGTTTTGGAGTTGGTTTACTTACCGTACCACATACCTATTCCTTTTCGGAGTCTGAAACATTCTGGAAGTGTCTCTATGTATTCCTCCGGGGTTACGGTTTCAATAATATTGGTTTCAACATTTATGGGATTACCTGAGATATAATGTTTGATTCTTTGACCGTTCACCACCTTCAGATTTGTGCCTTCGAAGTTGTTGATTTTTATGGCACCGGAATGATAGACCTCCTCTTTAACGTAAGGACCTTACCATTTTGAGAGAAGTTTTCCTGCAAAAAAATCTGAAACGAGAGTTGTATAGCAACACATAATCACCTATATTAAACTCACGCTTTTGTATCCTTTTGTCATGCCATCTTTTAACTTTTTCTTTAAACAATTTGGCATTTTCATAGGCTTGGGTTCTCCATTCATCAAGTGAGCTAATGTCAAATAATCTCTTCTCACCGGCAAGATTGAAATCATAATTGAGCTCTTTAATGGCCCAATAAGCCTTATGTTCTAGTTCGAGAGGTAAGTGACATGCTTTTCCATAAACCATTTTGTACGGAGACATACCCATAGGATTTTTATATGCAGGTCTATAGGCCCATAATGCATCATCAAGTTTCTTTGACCAATTTTTTCTAGATCTATTAACAGCCTTTTGCAAAATTAATTTGAGCTCTCTATTACTCAATTCTACTTGACCACTAGACTGTGGGTGATAAGGGGATGCAATTCTATGGTTAACATCCGATTTAGCAAGCATTTTACGAAAGGCACCATGAATAAAATGTGAACCACCATCAGTCATTAAATATCTAGGAACTCCAAACCTCGGAAAAATAACTTCTTTAAGCATCTTAATAGAGGTGCTATGATTAGCACTACTAGTTTGAATAGCCTCTACCCACTTAGTAATGTAATCAACAGCAACTAAAATATGTATATATCCATTAGAGGAAGGAAACGGTCCCATATAATCAAAGCCCCAAACATCAAATGGTTCAATGAAAAGTGAATAATTCATAGGCATTTCTTGACGTCTACTAATATTACCAATTCTTTAGCATTCATCACGAGATAAGACAAACTTACGGGCATCCTTGAAGAGAGTAGGCCACTAAAAACCGGATTGCAATACCTTATGTGCAATTCTATCTCCAGCGTGGTGCCCTCCATAAGCCTCGGAGTGACACTTGCGTAGGATCTGTTCCTGTTCATGCTCAGGTACACAACGTCTAATAACACCATCTACTCCTTCTTTATAAAGATGTGGGTCATCCCAAAAGTAATGTCTCAAATCATAGAAAAACTTTTTCTTTTGCTGGTATGTGAAACTAGGTGGTATAAATTTAGCAACAATGTAATTAGCATAATCAGCATACCATGGAGCAGTACGAGAAGCATTAATGACATTTAGTTGTTCATCAGGAAAGCTATCATCAATAGGTAATGGGTCATCAAGAACATTCTCTAACCTAGACAAGTTGTCTGCAATGGGGTTCTCAGCTCCCTTTCTATCAATAATATGCAAATCAAATTCTTGTAGCAAGAGAACCCATCTAATAAGTCTAGGTTTAGCATCTTTATTTTCCATAAGATATTTAATAGCAGCATGATCAGTGTAAATAGTTACTCTAGAATCAACAACATAAGGTGTGAACTTATCACAAGCAAATACAACTGCTAAAAATTCTTTTTCAGTAGTAGCATAATTTCTCTGAGGATTGTCTAGAGTTTTACTAGCATATTGAATAACATTTAATTTCTTATCAACTCTTTGTCCTAGAACAGCACCTATAGCATAATCACTAGCATCACACATAATTTCAAAAGGTAAATTCCAATCAGGTGGCTTAACAATAGGTGCAGAAATCAAAGCTTTCTTAAGTAAATCAAATGCTTCTACACAATCATCATCAAAGACAAAAGGAATATCTTTTCGTAATAGATTAGTCAGGGGCCGAGAAATTTTTGAGAAGTCCTTAATGAACCTCCTATAAAAACTGGCATGACCCAGAAAACTTCTTATACCTTTGATGTCCTTGGGACACGGCATCTTTTTAATAGCATCAACTTTAGCTTTATCAACTTCAATACCTCTTTCAGAAATTTTATGTCCCAAGACAATGCCTTCATTAACCATAAAGTGGCATTTCTCCCAATTCAAGACAAGATTAGTTTCTTCACATCTCTGCAAAACTCGATCAAGGTTGCTCAAGCAATCATCAAAAGAGGATCCATAAACGGAGAAATCATCCATGAAAACCTCACAAATCTTTTCACAGAAGTCAGAGAATATAGCCATCATGCATCTTTGAAAGGTAGCAGGTGCATTACATAAACTGAAAGGCATACGTCTATAAGCAAAAGTACCAAAAGGGCAAGTAAAAGTGGTCGTTTCTTGATCCTCGGCTGACACAGGTATTTGAGAGAAACCAGAGTAACCATCTAGAAAGCAAAAATGTGTATGTTTGGATAATCTTTCTAGCATTTGATCAATAAAAGGCAAAGGGTAATGATCTTTTTTAGTAGCTTTATTTAGTTTTCAGAAATCAATTACCATCCTATAACCTGTAATAATTCTTTGCGGGATCAATTCATCTTTATCATTAGGAACGACAATAATACCTCCCTTCTTAGGGACACAATGGACATGACTTACCCGCTGACTATCAGCAACGGGATAAATTATACCTGCCTCAAGGAGCTTTAATATTTCCTTTCTTACCACTTCTTTCATCTTAGGATTTAGCCCTCGTTGGTGATCAATAACTGGTTTGGCGTATTTCTCCAAATTTATGTTGTGTTGACATAGAGTGGGACTAATGCCCTTAAGATCATCGAGAGTATATCCAATAGCAGCACGGTGCTTCTTCAGAGTTTTCAATAATTTCTCTTCCTCCTTCTCTGAAAGGTTAGCACTAATAATAACAGGATATATCTTCTTTTCATCAAGATAAGCATACCAGATGTTTGGGTTTGGCCTGGCAGATCAGGTAGTTTCTCAGCCAAGAGTTTCTACACCTTGATGCACTCACATTTTCCCACAATTCAACTGTGTAAATGGTTGTGGAAAAGCAGATGCGCCATGAATATCAAAGTCTTTGGATGGTTACTTTTCTTTGACATGCTTAACACCAAGGACCTTCTGATCCGCAGGCACTTGAGATCCCCCCTGGATGATAATCTTTGTGTTATCTGTCATGAATTTTCATATGAGGATAGGCTGCATTTGTTCTTCAACTGTAATTTCAGTCGGAGGGTTTGGAACTACCTTTCTATTGACTGGTCAAGAGGGCCGGATATTCAGCAATGTATCCAACATGCTAGCTCAAGCTTCAGGCGTCCTTTCTTCTTTGAAGTAATGTTGACGGCAGCATGGAATATTTGGATCCTCAGGAATGGCAGAACTTTTAGAGGGGAGAGAGCTACTTTTGCTGCTTGGCGGTCTAACTTTGTACATGATCCTTCACTCCTAACTCATAGGCTCAAGGATGATACCAGCTGTTGGGGAACGTAGTAATTTCAAAAAAAATTCCTCCGCACACGCAAGATCATGGTGATACATAGCAACGAGAGGGGAGAGTGTTGTCCACGTACCCTCGTAGACCGAAAGCGGAAGCGTTAACACAACGCGGTTGATGTAGTCGTACGTCTTCACGATCTGACCGATCAAGTACCGAACGCACGGCACCTCCGAGTTCAGCACACGTTCAGCTCGATGACGTCCCTCAAACTCCGATCCAGCCGAGTGTTGAGGGAGAGTTTCGTCAGCACGACGGCATGGTGACGATGATGATGTTCTACCGACGCAGGGCTTCGCCTAAGCTCCGCAACGATATTATCGAGGTGTAATATGGTGGAGGGGGGCACCGCACACGGCTAAAAGATTGTTGATCAATTGTGTGTCTAGAGGTGCCTCCCTACCCCCGTATATAAAGGTGCAAGGGGGAGGCCGCCGGCCTAGGAGGTGTGTCGCGCCAGGAGGAGTCCTACTCCTACCGGGAGTAGGACTCCCCCCCTTTCCATGTTGGACTAGGAGTGGAAGAGGGGAAGAGGTGGAGGGGAGGAAGGAAGGGGGGCGCCGCCCCCTCTCCTTGTCCTATTCGGACTGGGGGGAAGGGGGCGCGGCCCTACCCTAGCCTCCTCTCCTCTCTTCCACCTAGGCCCACTAAGGCCCATTAAGTTACCGGGGGTTCCGGTAACCTCCCGGTACTCCGGAAAAATCCCGATTTCACCCGGAACACTTCCGATGTCCAAACATAGGCTTCCAATGTATCAATCTTTATGTCTCGACCATTTCGAGACTCCTCGTCATGTCCGTGATCACATCCGGGACTCCGAACAACCTTCGGTACATCAAAACATATAAACTCATAATATAACTGTCATCGTAATGTTAAGCGTGCGGACCCTATGGGTTCGAGAACTATGTAGACATGACCGAGACACCTCTCCGGTCAATAACCAATAGCGGAACCTGGATGCTCATATTGGTTCCTACATATTCTACAAAGATCTTTATCGGTCAGACCGCATAACAACATACGTTGTTCCCTTTGTCATCGGTATGTTACTTGCCCGAGATTCGATCGTCGGTATCTCGATACCTAGTTCAATCTCGTTGCCGGCAAGTCTCTTTACTCGTTCCGTAATACATCATCCCGCAACTAACTCATTAGTCACAATGCTTGCAAGGCTTATAGTGATGTGCATTACCGAGTGGGCCCAGAGATACCTCTCCGACAATCGGAGTGACAAATCCTAATCTCGAAATACGCCAACCCAACAAGTACCTTTGGAGACACCTGTAGAGCACCTTTATATTCACCCAGTTACGTTGTGACGTTTGGTAGCACACAAAGTGTTCCTCCGGTAAACGGGAGTTGCATAATCTCATAGTCATAGGAACATGTATAAGTCATGAAGAAAGCAATAGCAACATACTAAACGATCGAGTGCTAAGCTAACTGAATGGGTCAAGTCAATCACGTCATTCTCCTTATGAGGTGATCCCGTTAATCAAATGACAGCTCATGTCTATGGCTAGGAAACATAACCATCTTTGATTAACGAGCTAGTCCAGTAGAGGCATACTAGTGACACTATGTTTGTCTATGTATTCACACATGTATTATGTTTCCGGTTAATACAATTCTAGCATGAATAATAAACATTTATCATGATATAAGGAAATAAATAATACTTTATTATTGCCTCTAGGGCATATTTCCTTCAGTCTCCCACTTGCACTAGAGTCAATAATCTAGATTACACAGTAATGATTCTTACACCCATGGAGTCTTGGTGCTGATCATGTTTCGCTCGTGGAAGAGGCTTAGTCAATGGGTCTGCAACATTCAGATCCGTATGTATCTTGCAAATTTCTATGTCTCCCACCTGGACTAAATCCCGGATGGAATTGAAGCGTCTTTTGATGTGCTTGGTTCTCTTGTGAAATCTGGATTCCTTTGCTAAGGCAATTGCACCAGTATTGTCACAAAAGATTTTCATTGGTCCCGATGCACTAGGTGTGACACCTAGATCGGATATGAACTCCTTCATCCAGACTCCTTCATTTGCTGCTTCCGAAGCAGCTATGTACTCCGCTTCACACGTAGATCCCGCCACGACACTTTGCTTAGAACTGCACCAACTGACAGCTCCACCGTTCAATGTAAATACGTATCCGATTTGCGATTTAGAATCGTCCGGATCAGTGTCAAAGCTTGCATCAACGTAACCACTTACGATGAGCTCTTTGTCACCTCCATAAACGAGAAACATATCCTTAGTCCTTTTCAGGTATTTCAGGATGTTCTTGACCGCTGTCCAGTGATCCACTCCTGGATTACTTTGGTACCTACCTGCTAAACTTATAGCAAGGCACACATCAGGTCTCGTACACAGCATCGCATACATGATAGAGCCTATGGCTGAAGCATCGGGAACATCTTTCATCTTCTCTCTATCTTCTGCAGTGGTCGGGCATCGAGTCTTACTCAATCTCACACCTTGTAGTACAGGCAAGAACCCTTTCTTTGCTTGATCCATTTTGAACTTCTTCCAAACTTTGTCAAGGTATGTGCTTTGTGAAAGTACAATTAAGCGTCTTGATCTATCTCTATAGATCTTAATGCCTAATATATATGCAGCTTCACCGAGGTCTTTCATTGAAAAACTCTTATTCAAGTACCCCTTTATGCTATCCAGAAATTCTATATCATTTCCAATCAGCAATATGTCATCCACATATAATATCAGAAATGCTACTGAGCTCCCACTCACTTTCTTGTAAATACAGGCTTCTCCAAAAGTCTGTATAAAACCAAATGCTTTGATCACACTATCAAAGCGTTTATTCCAACTCCGAGAGGCTTGCACCAGTCCATAAATGGATCGCTGGAGCTTGCACACTTTGTTAGCTCCCTTTGGATCGATAAAACCTTCCGGTTGCATCATATACAACTCTTCTTCCAGAAATCCATTCAGGAATGCAGTTTTGACATCCATTTGCCAAATTTCATAATCATAAAATGCGGCAATTGCTGACATGATTCGGACAGACTTAAGCATCGCTACGGGTGAGAAGGTCTCATCGTAGTCAATCCCTTGAACTTGTCAAAAACCTTTCGCAACAAGTCGAGCTTTATAGACAGCAACATTACCGTCAGCATCAGTCTTCTTCTTGAAGATCCATTTATTTTCAATGGCTTGCCGATCATTGGGCAAGTCAACCAAAGTCCACACTTTGTTCTCATACATGGATCCCATCTCGGATTTCATGGCCTCAAGCCATTTTGCGGAATCTGGGCTCACCATCGCTTCTTCATAGTTCGTAGGTTCGTCATGGTCTAGTAACATAACCTCCAGA
Source organism: Triticum aestivum (assembly GCF_018294505.1). Classification (NCBI taxonomy): domain Eukaryota; kingdom Viridiplantae; phylum Streptophyta; class Magnoliopsida; order Poales; family Poaceae; genus Triticum; species Triticum aestivum. The sequence goes on along the minus strand of NC_057808.1, from coordinate 461,380,836 downwards.
ATAGGATTACCATACCACTCTGGTGCGGATCTTAATCTGGTTGACCTACGAGGTTCAGTAATAACTTGATCTGAAGTTTCATGATCATTATCATTAACTTCCCCACTAATTGGTGTAGGTGTCGCAGAAACTGGTTTCTGTGATGATCTACTTTCCAATAAGGGAGCAGGTACAGTTACCTCATCAAGTTCTACTTTCCTCCCACTCACTTCTTTCAAGAGAAACTCCTTCTCTAGAAGGATCCATTCTTAGCAACGAATGTCTTGCCTTCGGATCTGTGATAGAAGGTGTACCCAACAGTCTCCTTTGGGTATCCTATGAAGACACATTTCTCCGATTTAGGTTCGAGCTTATCAGGTTGAAGTTTCTTCACATAAGCATCGCAACCCCAAACTTTAAGATACGACAACTTTGGTTTCTTGCCAAACCATAGTTCATAAGGTGTCGTTTCAACGGATTTCGATGGTGCCCTATTTAGAGTGAATGCAGTCGTCTCTAAAGCATAACCCCAAAACGATAGCGGTAAATCAGTAAGAGACATCATAGATCGCACCATATCTAGTAAAGTACGATTACGACATTCGGACACACCATTACGCTGTGGTGTTCCGGGTGGCGTGAGTTGCGAAACTATTCCGCATTGTTTCAAATGAAGACCAAACTCACAACTCAAATATTCTCCTCCACGATCAGATCGTAGAAATTTTATTTTCTTGTTACGATGATTTTCAACTTCACTCTGAAGTTCTTTGAACTTTTCAAATGTTTCAGATTTATGTTTCATTTAGTAGATATACCCATATCTGCTCAAATCATCTGTGAAGGTGAGAAAATAACGATATCCGCCATGAGCCTCAATATTCATTGGACCACATACATCTGTATGTATGATTTCCAACAAATCTGTTGCTCTCTCCATAGTTCCGGAGAACGGTGTTTTAGTCATCTTGCCCATGAGGCACGGTTCGCAAGTACCAAGTGATTCCAAAAGTCCATCAGTATGGAGTTTCTTCATGCGCTTTACACCGATCTGACCCAAACGGCAGTGCCACAAATAAGTTGCACTGTCATTATCAACTCTGCATCTTTTGGCTTCGACATTATGAATATCTGTATCACTACTATCGAGATTCATTAAAAATAGACCACTCTTCAAGGGTGCATGGCCATAGAAGATATTACTCATATAAATAGAACAACCATTATTCTCTGATTTAAATGAATAACCGTCTCGCATCAAACAAGATCCAAATATAATGTTCATGCTCAACGCTGGCACCAAATAACAATTATTTAGGTCTAATACTAATCCCGAAGGTAGATGTAGAGGTAGCGTGCCGACGGCGATCACATCGACTTTGGAACCGTTTCCCACGTGCATCGTCACCTCGTCCTTGGCCAGTGTTCGCTTAATCCGTAGTCCCTGTTTCGAGTTGCAAATATTAGCAACAGAACCAGTATCAAATACCCAGGTGCTACTGCGAGCTCTGGTAAGGTACCCATCAATAACATGTATATCACATATACCTTTGTTCACCTTGCCATCCTTCTTATCCGCCAAATACTTGGGGCAGTTCCGCTTCCAGTGACCAGTCTGCTTGCAGTAGAAGCACTCAGTCTCAGGCTTAGGTCCAGATTTGGGTTTCTTCTCCTGAACAGCAACTTGCTTGTTGTTCTTCTTGAAGTTCCCCTTCTTCTTCCCTTTGCCCTTTTTCTTGAAACTAGTGGTCTTGCTGACCATCAACACTTGATGCTCCTTTTTGATTTCTATCTCCGCTGCCTTTAGCGTTGCGAAGAGCTCGGGAATTGTCTTATTCATCCCTTGCATGTTATAGTTCATCACGAAGCTCTTGTAGCTTGGTGGCAGTGATTGAAGAATTCTATCAATGACGCTATCATCCGGAAGATTAACTCCCAGATGAATCAAGTGATTATTATACCCACACATTTTGAGTATATGCTCACTGATAGAACTATTCTCTTCCATCTTGCAGCTGTAGAACTTATTGGAGACTTCATATCTCTCAATCCGGGCATTTGCTTGAAATATTAACTTCAACTCCTGGAACATCTCATATGCTCCATGACGTTCAAAACGTCGTTGAAGACCCGGTTCTAAGCCGTAAAGCATGGCACACTGAACTATCGAGTAGTCGTCAGCTTTGCTCTGCCAGACATTCATAACTTCTGCTGTTGCTCTTGCAGGAGGCCTGGCACCTAGCGGTGCTTCCAGGACGTAATTCTTCTGTGCAGCAATGAGGATAATCCTCAAGTTACGGACCCAGTCCGTGTAATTTCTACCATCATCTTTCAACTTTGCTTTCTCAAGGAACGCATTAAAATTCAACGGAACAACAGCACGGGCCATTTATCTACAATTAACATAGACAAGCAAGATACTATCAGGTACTAAGTTCATGATAAATTTAAGTTCAATTAATCATATTACTTAAGAACTCCCACTTAGATAGACATCCCTCTAATCCCCTAAGTGATTATGTGATCCAAATCAACTAAACCATGTCCGATCATCACGTGAGATGGAGTAGTTTCAATGGTGAACATCACTATGTTGATCATATCTACTATATGATTCACGCTCGACCTTTCGGTCTCCGTGTTCCGAGGCCATATCTGCATATGCTAGGCTCGTCAAGTTTAACCTGAGTATTCCGCGTGTGCAACTGTTTTGCACCCATTGTATTTGAACGTAGAGCCTATCACACCCGATCATCACGTGGTGTCTCAGCACGAAGAACTTTCCCAACGGTGCATACTCAGGGAGAACACTTTTATCTTGAAATTTTAGTGAGAGATCATCTTGTAATGCTACCGTCAATCAAAGCAAGATAAGATGCATAAAAGATTAACATCACATGCAATCAATATAAGTGATATGATATGGCCATCATCATCTTGTGCTTGTGATCTCCATCTCCGAAGCACCATCATGATCACCATCGTCACCGGCGCGACACCTTGATCTCCATCGTAGTATCGTTGTCATCTCGCCAACTTATTGCTTTTACGACTATCGCTACCCCTTAGTGATAAAGTAAAACAATTACATGGCGATTGCATTGCATACAATAAAGCGACAACCATATGGCTCCTGCCAGTTGCCGATAACTCGGTTACAAAACATGATCATCTCATACAATAAAATATAGCATCATGTCTTGACCATATCACATCACAACATGCCCTGCAAAAACAAGTTAGACGTCCTCTACTTTGTTGTTGCAAGTTTTACGTGGCTGCTACGGGTTTAGCAAGAACCGTTCTTACCTACGCATCAAAACCACAACGATAGTTTGTCAAGTTGGTGTTGTTTTAACCTTCGCAAGGACCGGGCGTAGCCACACTCGGTTCAACTAAAGTGAGAGAGACAGACACCCGCCAGTCACCTTTAAGCAACGAGTGCTCGCAACGGTGAAACCAGTCTCGCGTAAGCGTACGCGTAATGTCGGTCCGGGCCACTTCATCTCACAATACCGCCGAACCAAAGCATGACATGCTGGTAAGCAGTATGACTTATATCACCCACAACTCACTTGTGTTCTACTCGTGCATAGCATCAACGCATAAAACCAGGCTCGGATGCCACTGTTGGGGAACGTAGTAATTTCAGAAAAATTCCTATGCACACGCAAGATCATGGTGATGCATAGCAACAAGAGGGGAGAGTGTTGTCCACGTACCCTCGTAGACCGAAAGCGGAAGCGTTAACACAACGCGGTTGATGTAGTCATACGTCTTCACGATCCGACCGATCAAGTACCGAACGCACGGCACCTCCGAGTTCAGCACACGTTCAGCTCGATGACGTCCCTGGAACTCCGATCCAGCCGAGTGTTGAGGGAGAATTTCGTCAGCACGACGGCGTGGTGACGATGATGATGTTCTACCGACGCAGGGCTTCGCCTAAGCTCCGCAACGATATTATCGAGGTGTAATATGGTGGAGGGGGGCACCACACACGGCTAAAAGATCGTTGATCAATTGTGTGTCTAGAGGTGCCCCCCTGCCCCCGTATATAAAGGTGCAAGGGGGAGGCCGCCGGCCTAGGAGGTGTGGCGCACCAGGAGGAGTCCTACTCCTACCGGGAGTAGGACTCCCCCCCTTTCCATGTTGGACTATGAGTGGAAGAGGGGAAGAGGTGGAGGGGAGGAAGGAAGGGGGGGCGCCGCCCCCCTCTCCTTGTCCTATTCGGACTGGGGGGAAAGGGGGCGCGGCCCTGCCCTAGCCTCCTCTCCTCTCTTCCACCTAGGCCCACTAAGGCCCATTAAGTTACCGGGGGGTTCCGGTAACCTCCCGGTACTCCGGAAAAATCCCGATTTCACCCGGAACACTTCCGATGTCCAAACATAGGCTTCCAATATATCAATCTTTATGTCTCGACCATTTCGAGACTCCTCGTCATGTCCGTGATCACATCCGGGACTCCGAACAACCTTCGGTACATCAAAACATATAAACTCATAATATAACTGTCATCGTAACGTTAAGCGTGCGGACCCTGCGGGTTCGAGAACTATGTAGACATGACCGAGACACCTCTCCGGTCAATAACCAATAGCGGAACCTGGATGCTCATATTGGTTCCTACATATTCTTCGAAGATCTTTATCGGTCAGACCGCATAACAACATACGTTGTTCCCTTTGTCATCGGTATGTTACTTGCCCGAGATTCGATCGTCGGTATCTCGATACCTAGTTCAATCTCGTTACCGGCAAGTCTCTTTACTCGTTCCGTAATACATCATCCCGCAACTAACTCATTAGTCACAATGCTTGCAAGGCTTATAGTGATGTGCATTACCGAGTGGGGCCAGAGATACCTCTTCGACAATCGGAGTGACAAATCCTAATCTCGAAATACGCCAACCCAACAAGTACCTTTGGAGACACCTGTAGGGCACCTTTATAATCACCCAATTACGTTGTGACGTTTGGTAGCACACAAAGTGTTCCTCCGCTAAACGGGAGTTGCATAATCTCATAGTCATAGGAACATGTATAAGTCATGAAGAAAGCAATAGCAACATACTAAACGATCGAGTGCTAAGCTAACTCAATGGGTCAAGTCAATCACGTCATTCTCCTAATGAGGTGATCCCGTTAATCAAATGACAACTCATGTCTATGTCTAGGAAACATAACCATCTTTGATTAACGAGCTAGTCCAGTAGAGGCATACTAGTGACACTCTGTTTGTCTATGTATTCACACATGTATTATGTTTCCGGTTAATACAATTCTAGCATGAATAATAAACATTTATCATGATATAAGGAAATAAATAATACTTTATTATTGCCTCTAGGGCATATTTCCTTCACCAGCATCAAGCTTAAAGCTTGGATAAATGCTTTAGTCTAATTACTCCAGGTAGGTAGTTCTAGTCTTGTACCTTAGCTTTGTAGGCTAGTTTCTTAGCTCCTGTATGTACTCCTACTATTCTTTTTTGTACAGTTGTTCGATTTCAATAAAGGGCTGTGGGGCTTTGCTCACTACAGGAATCAGCTACTTTGCCGTCTGCCGCGGACGGCAAAAGGCTCCGGCAAAGTAGGCTACGGTAAAGAGCTTTTTTGCCGTCTGCTTTCTGAAGCGGACGGCAAAGGGGCCTTTGCCATCAGCGGCGGACGGCAAAGAAAGCCGACGGCAATAAATTCGCTGTTAGTCCGTTAGGCGTCTAACGGCAGCCTTTGTCGTCCGCCGCTGACGGCAAAGACTGCAGGCTCTTTGCCATGTGCTGGCAGATGGCAAAGAGACCAAATAGGCATTAATTCTGTTTCTTCTTATATCCATTCATTTTCACAGAAAATCAAACACAGATATATATATGACCAATATAGCATATCCAACACATATTACCAATACTCATGAACACATATATATCCAACACATGTTACCAATATATAGTCATGAACACATATATATCCAACACATATCCATGAACTCATATCCAACAAATATTACAAGGAATGATCTAAAACTAAATATCTATTTTCCTAAAAAAACTATCTTATTACTAAGATCTTCTCCGGATCTTCTTCTTTTCTTCCAACCTGCATAACAAAAACACTAAGAAAGAGAGAATGGGTTAGGAGTAGAAATGTAGCATTTCACTTGGTGAAATGCAATGCTGTAGGAGCCAGTACTTGAGATCAAGATAATCTTAGAAGAGATAACTATTAAGGAGAACTACAGAAGACCTCAAGGTATACTTGAGGGATTATGTGCTCAGACAGCCTGGAAGTGCCAGGGCTAGTTCATCACAGCACAGGGATAGTCACATGTAAATTAAGCCTAAGAGAGGGGGGCTCAGACCAGCATCACTGCCCAAATCAGATGTAGTATCTGTCTTATCAGTAGAAAACTAGGAATGTAACGGCCAAAACCAAGTATAGCATCTGTTCATAGGCTATTAGAAAGAGACAAATAGGAATAGCCAAACCAAGTGGTATCTGTTCATATCAGTATTAGAAGTAAAATAACTAAGAACAAGTGAGTATCCGTTCATGAGTAAAGTAACTGACCAAAGTAACAACTCCAGGATCAACTAAACAGAACAGAGCAGTACAGGAGTATATATACTTCACAAATACACATAGATGGTCACTGACCAAAACCCTGACACAGCAAGAATCCATCACAGAGAGCTCCAACACCACCACAACAAGCCGGAGCTTGCCAGAGAGCACCACAACGGCGGCACCAGTGAGAGCACGGGCACGAATGCGCCAACCAGGGGCACCGCAGCACGGAGGCGCCACCCAGGGGCACCATCACGCCACGGCACATCCAGCACCGCCGGAGGATCCTCACGGCGACCGGACCTAAATGTGGTCCGTCCACTTTGGTTGCACATGCCAAATCAGCGATGAATGAGCTACTTTTCCCGCACAGCAAGCAAACACTCCATTCAATAGAAGAAAGGCCGGTTTTACAGGAGCAAAGATTAAAGGTAGAATGTTCAGAAGCAATGAATGATCGATTTGGCATAAGCAGGACCAAACCAAAACCATGGCAGAAACTAAATTGACAACACATGATGATGCCTCTGAAGTAGACAAGGACAGCACAAGTTTTACCTATACACAACACAACGATCACTATACAAAATAGTAAGCATTTATAGTTTCCTTGTGTTTGATTGATTGACACTCATTATTAACAAGTCAAGTTAAATCCTTGCAGCATATGTAGTAAGGACCCTATCAAATCGAGCTAACCACGGCAGCCCTCAAGCAGAGTAAACTGATTTATGGCACAATTATAGAAGTGAACAACTGAGTCGTCCTCAACCATTATTGCATATGCAGCAAAAACAAGATTGATAATTTTTTTTGTTTGGTTTAGATCTTGAGTGGACGGGTGCAAGGCAGGAAAAGAAGAAATCCAAGAGGGGGGAGAGGAGAAGGGGCGGACCTGGATGGCGTTGGGGCAGTGGTGGAGCTGCGTCCTCCACGGCGTCCTTCCCGTCCATGGCTTCCCGGCGTGATGGATCTGTGAGGGAGAGGAGACGCGACGTGACGCGGTGAGAAAGAGAGGGATGGATGTGACGAGGAGGAGTGAAGGGATGGATGCCCTTCACAGTAAATATTCAAAAAAAGATAAGCATATTTAAGAGTATCAGGTAATGGTTTAAGCTCAAACACGGGATCACCCTTGGGTGGAGGAGGATCCCCTAGGATTTCAACAGGCAAGTTGTGTTTCAGAATAGGTCCCTGTTTAAAGAATACTTCATCTATCTCCCTTCTTTCATTCATGAACATATCATTTTCATGGTTGAGCAAATATTGTTCTAAAGGATCATTAGGAGGCACGGCAATAGAAGCAAGACCAATAATTTCATCTTTACTAGGCAATTCCTCATCACGGTGTTGTCTACTAAATTTAGCAAAATTAAACTCATGAGACATATCACCCAAACCAATAGTAACAACATCCTTTTCGCAGTCTATCCTAGCATTAACAGTGTCCAAGAAGGGGCTACCAAATATGATGGGACAAAGCTATCTTGTGGGGAACCGAGAACAAGAAAATCAGTAGGATATTTAACCTTCCCACACAAGACTTCAACATCTCTAACAATCCCAATCGGTGAAATAGTATCTATTGGCAAGCTTAATGGTAACATCGATATCTTCTATCTCAGCAGGTGCAATATCATTCATAATTTCTTCGTATAAAGAATGAGGTATGGCACTAGCACTAGCACCCATATCACACAAGCCATGATAACAATGATCTCCTATTTTAACAGAAATAACAGGCATGCCTACCACATGTCTATGTTTATCTTTAGCACAAGGTTTAGCAATTCTAGCAGTCTCATTACAGAAGTAAATAACATGCCCATCGATATTATCAGCCAAGAGATCTTTAACCATAGCAATATTAGGTTCAACTTTAATTTGTTCAGGGGGTTTGTGTGTCCTAATATTACTTTTGTTGACTGCAGTTGAAGCTTTAGCATGATCCTTTAGTCTAACAGGGAAAGGTGGTTTCTCAACATAAGCAGTAGGAACAATAGGATCATTATAAGTGATAGTTTTTTCTTCAACTTTAATAGGTGCAACTACTTTTACTTCAATGGGAGGATTATATTTAAACCACTTCTCCTTAGGGAGATCAACATAAGTAGCAAATGATTCGCAGAAAGAAGTTACTATCTCAGAGTCAAGTCCATATTTAGTGCTAAATTCACGGAAAGCATCGATATCCATAAAAGATTTAACACAATCAAACTTAGGTGTTATACCTGACTCCTTACCTTCGTCGAGGTCCGAATCTTCAGAGTTGCGTTTAATTCTTTCCAATAAATCCCATTTGAATTCAATAGTCTTCATCATAAAGGAGCCAGTACAAGAAGTATCGAGCATGGATTGATTATTACGAGAAAGCCGAGCATAAAATTTTTGAATAATCATTTCTCTTGAGAGCTCATGATTGGGGAATGAATATAACATTGACTTAAGCCTCCCCCAAGCTTGAGCGATGCTTTCTCCATCGCGAGGCCAAAAATTATATATATAATTACCATCACGATGAACAAGATGCATAGGATAAAACTTCTGAGGAAATTCCAATTTCAATAGTTTGTAGTTCCATGATCCCATATCATCACATAGCCTATACCATGGCAATGCATCTCCCTTCAAAGATAAAGGGAAGACCTTCTTCTTGATAACATCATCGGGCATACCTGCAAGCTTAAATAATCCACAAACTTCATCCACATAGATTAAGTGTAAATCGGGATGCAATGTTCCATCTCCTGTAAAAGGATTAGCCAGCAGTTTCTCTATCATACTCGAAGGAATTTCAAAGTAGACATTTTCAATAGGTTCATTAGGTTGAGGAGCAACTATTTGCTCTACTGATCGGGGTGAAGATACCCCGAACAAGCCCCTCAAAGGATTACTTTCCATAGTAGCAAGTGACAGTAAATTTCAACACACTATATAAAATTTTCCTTACCAAATTCCACCTACCAAAGGCGCTTCACTCCCCGGCAACGGCACCAGAAAAGAGTCTTGATGACCCACAAGTATAGGGGATCTATCGTAGTCCTTTCGATAAGTAAGAGTGTCGAACCCAACGAGGAGCAGAAGGAACTGATAAGCGGTTTTCAGCAAGGTATTCTCTGCAAGCACTGAAATTATCGGTAACAGATAGTTTTGTCATAAGGTAATTTGTAACGGGTAACAAGTAACAAGTGTAAATAAAGTGCAGCAAGATGGACCAATCCTTTTTGTAGCAAAGGACAAGCCTGGACAAACTCTTATATAGAGAAAAGCGCTCCCGGGGACACATGGGAATTATCGTCAAGCTAGTTTTCATCACGTTCATATGATTCGCGTTCGGTACTTTGATAATTTGATATGTGGGTGGACCGGTGCTTGGGTGCTGTCCTTACTTGGACAAGCATCCCACTTATGATTAACTCCTATTGCAAGCATCCGCAACTACAAAAGAAGTATTAAGGTAAACCTAACCATAGCATGAAGCATATGGATCCAAAGCGGCCCCTTACGAAGCAACGCATAAACTAGGGTTTAAGCTTCTGTCACTCTAGGCCCAAATAATGGTGAAGTGTCATGTAGTCGACGTTCACATAACACCACTAGAGGAAAGACAACATACATCTCATCAAAATATCGAACGAATACCAAATTCACATGACTACTAATAGCAAGACTTCTGCCATGTCCTCAGGAACAAACATAACTACTCACAAAGCATATACATGTTCATAATCAGAGGGGTATTAATATGCATATAGGATCTGAACATATGATCTTCTACCAAATAAACCAACTAGCATCAACTACAAGGAGTAATCAACACTACTAGCAACCCACAAGTACCAATCTGAGGCTTTGGGACAAAGATTGGATACAAGAGATGAACTAGGGTTTGAGAGGAGATGGTGTTGCTGAAGATATTGATGAAGGTTGATCCCCTCCCGATGAGAGGATCGTTGGTGATGACGATGGCGATGATTTCCCCCTCCCAGAGGGAAGTTTCCCTGGCAGAACAGCTCTGTCGGAGCCCTAGATTGGTTCCGCCTCGTGGCGGCGGAGTTTCTTCCTGAAAGCTTGCTTATGTTTTTTTTCCCGGACGAAAGACTTCATATAGCAGAAGATGGGCACCGGAGGCCTGCCCGGGGCCCACGAGGCAGGGGGCGCGCCCAGGGGGGTAGGGCGCACCCCCCACCTTCGTGGCCAGGGTGTGGGCCCCCTCTGGTATTTTCTTCGCTCAGTATTTTTTATTATTTCCAAAAATGACTTCCGTGGAGTTTCAGGACTTTTGGAGTTGTGCAGAATAGGTACGGTCTCTAATATTTGCTCCTTTTCCAGCCCAGAATTCCAGCTGCCGGCATTCTCCCTCTTCATGCAAACCTTGTAAAATAAGAGAGAATAGGCATAAATATTGTGACATAATGTGTAATAACAGCCCATAATGCAATAAATATCGATATAAAAGCATGATGCAAAATGGACGTATCATCCATCGACCTCCACTACAGGAATCAGCTACTTTGCCGTCTGCCACGACAGACGGCAAAGGCAAGGATGGCGGACGACAAAGGCCTTTGCCGTCTGCCGCGAACGGCAAAAGGCTCCGGCAAAGTAGGCTACGGTAAAGAGCTTCTTTGCCGTCTGCTTTCTGAAGCGGACGGCAAAGGGGCCTTTGCCATCAGCGGCGGACGGCAAAGAAAGCCGACGGCAATAAATTCGCTGTTAGTCCGTTAGGCGTCTAACGGCAGCCTTTGTCGTCCGCCGCTGACGGCAAAGACTGCAGGCTCTTTGCCATCTGCTGGCAGATGGCAAAGAGACCAAATAGGCATTAATTATGTTTCTTCTTATATCCATTCATTTTCACAGAAAATCAAACACACACACACATATATATATATATGACCAATATAGGATATCCAACACATGTTACCAATAGTAGCAAGTTTTATCCATACATATACATAGTTTCATCAATATTACACAGTTTCATCCATAGGTAGCAAGTTTCACAAAGTAAAAACAAAAACTAAAGACAAGCACTCCATATCTGAAATTACAAGAAATGACCTAAAACTAAATATCTATTTTCCTAGGCAGCACACACTTGACCACCATAGCAGCTTGCTGGACCGTTGTATCTGTGGAGCACAAAACAGCAGTCAGCCTGATTAGAAATTTTAAGGAGAGCAGTGCTAGTTTAAGAGTTATGAACAAATAGAAATGGTGCATAAATTCCTATTATTCAACAAACATAAGTTATTTCCAAGTGAAACACGGGGCAATGTTATCCACTTCAAAATAGAACAGAACACACAGGTACACACATTGTCAAGTTTTTTCCACAAATGAGTTACTGATTGAGTTCAAGAAATGACCAAGGGCCTAATTGGTTCACAGGACCTAAAAACTCATAAATAGGAAAATCACTGGGTTGCAATGTCATGCCCTCTCTTGATACAATATGATCGACACGATGTTTGAGTGCATCATAGAAAACCATAGGAGTTTTTCAAGGCCGCATATTACAATCATATGGAATAATTTGAAGCAGAGAGGCCCCAAAAGGGGAAATCATGCTGTGTGGGAAAAGAGAATACCATTCATCGCAATGAAAAATATAGCATGCCAGAATCACTACGAGCACAACCAAATTGAGTTATCTAAGCAATTTGACAAACAAATGGAGTTAACATGGCCCCAGCGTTAGGGATTTAGTGACGGCAGCAGTCTGCTAGCCGGCTTCCTCAATAGAAGGGACAGACCCAGTGCTAGAAGCAGAACAAGAATGTTGATACACAATATAAGCACAAGCCCTTGAGAGCAGTCTGCTTGGCAGAACAATTAATTAACCTCTAGAAGCAGAAGAAGCACGTTGATAGACAAGTTATTATGAAGAACCAACCTTGAGAGCGGTCTGCTTGCGCAAGATATCATTGGACTTGTGGACAAGAAAACAGTATAATCCTAGGCTGTGTCAGGTAACAACAATGTGGAGCAAGGTATCATGGTCATAAACAGCTAGGCTGACATGGTTATGAACAACTAGACTAGAACAGTAAGAGGGCAGTGAGGATTGATGAATCATCATCATCATTAAATAAAGAAGAAGAAAAGAACATCCTTGGTTGCAGGTGGTAATAAAAGAGCTAGACTGGAGCAGGACAGTGGTGTGTGACAAGTTAGAGAAGAAAATAGCATAATCTTGGGCTAAAAGGCAACAATTTAGACATCTAGGGCAAGGCAGCAGGGTTTCACCAGAGGAAGTTGGCACATTTCCTGCATCCAGTCAGTCCACTGTGAACCCCCGAAGGTGCCAAGAACAGGAGCGACAACTAGTGCTTGCTATGATGCGAGTTGACCGTGAATCTAGACTAGCAGAGCAGAGCAGAACGGCGATGGAAACAAGGAAACAGAGATGGGGGTGAACAGAGCAGGGGACCTTCTGTGGCGCGTCGTCGTGGTCAGGGTGGACGACGCCGTCGTGGTCGAGCTCGAGGTCGAACTCGACGATGTCCTCGTCGAGCTCATTGGGCTCGGGGGTGGGGTCGCGCATGTCCTGGTCGTCCTCCCCCTCCTCCTCGTCCTCATCATCGTCGTCGTCGATGTCGTTCATGGACCTCGCCTGCACTTCCAATTCCAACATAAAAAAGGAGATCAGACAAGAAAAGAAAAGAAACAGAGGATCGGGGCCGGGGAAGGAAGGGGAAGGGACGCGGAAGATCGGACCTTAGGGGCGGCGGGCTTGGCGGAGGACGCGGCGGGCTTGGCGGAGGAGGCGGCGGGCTTGGCGGAGGAGGCGGCTGCGGCGGATCTGAGCGAGGGAGACAAGTGTGAGGGGAAATGGTGAGGTGGCAGCGCGCACCAGCGGGCGGAGGCGAGGTGGCGCAGCGGCGCGGGGTCGGGAGGCTCTCGGCTGTGAGGCGGGCGTCGTCGAATCCCGCTAGAGCTCGCCGGAATCGGCCGACGTAGCTTCTCGCGGGAGGGAGAGGGAGAGACGAGCGGGAGAGAGAGGGGATAGGGATAGAGGAGGTGGGGCAACGGCGAGGTGGGGCTCGGCCATTAGTTAGGTCACATCTTTGTCGTCCGCCCACCCTTTGTCGTCCGCTTTGTTTCCTCGTTTAGTGGGGCCAGCTCTCTCTTTGCCGTCAGCCAGCGGACGGCAAAGAACAGGCTGATGGCAAAGACCTTGTTTGCCATCAGCCAGTTCTTTGCCGTCAGCCAGCAGACGGCAAAGAATTGGCAGACGGCAAATAAGCTAATTCCAGTAGTGCTCAACGCCACACCGGTAGCCGGTGGCTCGTCATCCGGTGGGGCGAGGAAACACACGCGGGAGATGCCAGCCGACATGCTCCTTGGCGCCCGCAACCTGCTCGACAGAATGTCGGCGACGACGATTTCATGTAGAACATCATCTTCGAGGGTGGTACGGCGGCCGCTGGCGGTACCGCCGCGGCTAGATACGATCCCGATGAGACACAAAGCTAGGATGGTCGAGGGTCATTCACCCCGTTGACCTTTGATCAAGCTGGCATGCAAACTGCCTTCATGCAAGATCGGGTCGGCCTGGACCTGGACGGCTTCCCGCTCGACCACGAGTTTCCGGAGGACTACAGCCTCGAGGAAGAGGATGAGTTGGACATTGACGGGGAGCCATTTTTCAAGGACGAGATCGCCAACCAAGCCGCCGGGGTGAAGCCGAAGCGCAAGAGCAGGCGGACGAAGGCATACATGCTGGCCAAAAACAAGCTCCTTTGTGAGTGTTGGAGGAACATTGGGCAAGACCGCAAGACCGATGAAGAACAAAAGGCATCAACCTTTTGGACTCGTGTCCATCGCGAGTTCCATGGACGCAAGAAGTTTTCGTCGTACCAAATGCAAAGCATGCGCGAGTGGGTATCCATTTCGAAGCGATGGAAGGTGATCCAACAAGAGTGCAACAAGTTTTGTGCCACTCTTGCGAGCATCAAGGCACGCACCGTGAGTGCCATCGGCATGCAAGACATGGTATGCATGCAACCGCCCCTCTTTGTGTCATTCCATTTATGCTTGTATGTCAATTTCCGTATCCATTTGCCAATATGCTTGCATGCAACTCATTTGTAGGCATTCCAAGCTTTGGAGGCATTCCAGGTCCAACACGAAGGCAAGTCCTTCAACCTCTCCCATTGTTGGAGAGTCATCAAAGGCGAGGAGAAGTTCAAGGCACAATTTGCCGCCCTCATGGCGCGGGGGGGGGGGGGAAGAAAGGCGTGGAGGAGGTTGGGGAGGGCGAGAAGGCACGTCCGCGGGGGAAGACCAACTCCAAGAAGGAGGGCATGTGGGATGCGGCGTCGATCGCCTTGATCGCAACCGTGGAGGGCATGATGACCAAGAAGGACTCAAGGGAGGAGAAGCGCCGGCAAGACAAGGAAGATAAAATGAATGCCTTCATGGAGATCCAAAGGAGGATGCTTGAGATGGAGGCGGAGAAGCAAGCCAAGATGCTAGAGATCGAGGCCGCCAATGCAAAGACCAAGGCAAAAGAAGTGGCTCTCGCTAGCATGATGACGGGGTGGAGATCATGAAGGTGGATCTCAACACTGTGTCGCCAAGGAAGAGGCCGTGGTTCAAGAAGAGGCAGGCCGACTTGCTCAAGTTCGACAACGAGTGATCTATGGCGGCGAGCGCCATCCTTTTTTGTATGCCGGCAAGTGTGCTGGCATGACCATGGCCGCGATGGCGTGGTCGAACTCCCACCCCTTTTTGTGTGTTGGCATGTGTGCCGGCCGCTGGCAAGTGTGCCAGCATAAATTGTGTGGTGTTTTTTAGAAACTGACATTGTATACCGGCCGCTGGCATGGTGCCGGCATGAACTTTGGGCGACGGCATGGCCACTGGCATGATCTATGGCCGCAGGCCTTTTTAAAATTTGTGCGCGGACATTAAATGGGCCGCGGTCGTTGGGCGCACTGCCGACCCAAATCTTAAACAGGGCGAACGCCGAGCGAGCGGCCGACCTAAACGGAAAAAACGGACAAAAGCGTCGTCCATTTGGGTTGGCGCGCCAACGCAGTGACCCAAATGGATGTGCGCTTTGTCCGCTTTTTGTCCATTTGGGTCGGCCAGGCGGACGTGCGCGTCCGCATTTTCAAATGGGTCGGCTTGACCGTCCAACGGGAAACGGACCCAAATATGCCATCGTAGAAAAAGCAAGTCGCAGGAATAAATATAATTAAATATTAAGTGGCTGGTCAACCGCTGTCCAAAGTCCACTTAAACCTAATTAAATATTAATGAAAACATAAAAAAGTTTGTGCCCTCACGCTGCCCTAGACATCGTCCGCCTTGCCCTTGCCCTTGACGTCGCCATCACCATCGCCGCCGGTGAGGTCGATGAAGACGGGGGCAGGGGCAGCCCACCCGAACGCCGCTTGTTATGCTGCCAGGGCAGCCTCCTCCGGCGTCTGCTGGGGCGGCGACATTGCGGCCCGCCGGGCACACTCCTCCTGCTCAAGCAGCAGCGCCTCTATGTTGTGTGCAGCAGCTGCTCCAAGCGCATCTGCCGCTCACCGTCGGCCTCCTCCTAGGCGAGCCAGTGCGCCTTCAAGCGCTCATGGTGGGCCGCCTCCTCCTCCGGCGTCGTGGCATAGTGGATCGGAGGCGCACTCACCCACTCGCGGTACTCGTCGGTCCACATGTAGGCCTCCTCCGACCAAGTGTGAGACGCCCCCGATTCAATCGTACACTAATCATACACGCAAATGTGTACGATGAAGATCAGGGACCCACGGGAAGATATCACAACACAACTCTAAAAATAAAGTAAGCCATACAAGCATCATAATACAAGCCAGGGGTCTCGAGGGCTCAAATACAAGTGCTCGATCATAGACGAGTCAGCGGAAGCAACAATATCTGAGTACAGACATAAGTTAAACAAGTTTGCCTTAAGAAGGCTAGCACAAACTGGGATACAGATCGAAAGAGGCGCAGACCTCCTGCCTGGGATCCTCCTAAACTACTCCTGGCCGTCGTCAGCGGCTTGCACGTAGTAGTAGGCACCTCCAGTGTAGTAGGAGTCGTCGTCGACGGTGGCGTCTGGCTCCTGGGCTCCAGCATTTGGTTGCGACAACCAGGTAGAAAGGGAAGGGGGAAAAGAGGGAGAAAAGCAACCGTGAGTACTCATCCAAAGTACTCGCAAGCAAGGAGCTACACTACATATGCATGGGTATATGTGTAAAGGGCCATATCGGTGGACTGAACTGCAGAATGCCAGAATAAGAGGGGGATAGCTAATCCTGTCGAAGACTACGCTTCAGGCCACCTCCATCTTGCAGCATGTAGAAGAGAGTAGATGGTAAGTTCACCAAGTAGCATCGCATAGCATAAACCTACCTGGCGATCCCCTCCTCGTCGCCCTGTTAGAGAGCGATCACCGGGTTATATCTGGCACTTGGAAGGGTGTGTTTTATTAAGTATCCGGTTCTAGTTGTCATAAGGTCGAGGTACAACTCCGGGTCGTCCTTTTACTGAGGGACACGGCTATTCGAATAGATAAACTTCCCTGCAGAGGTGCACCACATAACCCAACACGCTCGATCCCATTTGGCCAGACACACTTTCCTGGGTCATGCCCGGCCTCGGAAGATAAACATGTCGCAGCCCCACCTAGGCACAACAGAGAGGTCAGCACGCCGGTCTAAATCCTATGCGCGCAGGGGTCTGGGCCCATCGCCCATTGCACACCTGCACGTTGCGTACGCGGCCGGAGAGCAGACCTAGCAACCTCCATTTCAAAGGAAGTTGTGTTACGCGGTCCAACCCGGCGCGCGCCGCTCAGTCGCTGACGTCACGAAGGCTTCGGCTGATACCACGACGTCGAGTGCCCATATCTTTCCCGCGTAGTTGGTTAGTGCGTATAGACCAGATGGCCAGACTCAGATCAAATACCAAGAACTCGTTAAGCGTGTTATTTTTAAGTAACCGCGAACGCCGACCAGGGCCAGGCCCACCTCTCACCTAGGTAGTCTCAACCTGCCCTGTCGCTTCGCCACAAAGTAACAGTCGGGGGCCGTCAGGAACCCAGGCCCACCTCTACCGGGATGGAGCCACCTGCCCCTTCAGCCCCCATCTCCGAACAGTATCATAAGTAATGTAACAGTATAAAGTATATAGTATATGCCCGTGATCACCTCCCGAAGTGATCACGGCCCAGTAGTATAGCATGGCAGACGGACAAGAGTGTAGGGCCACTGATGGAACACTAGCATCCTATACTAAGCAATAGAATAGTAGGTAAAGGTATCAACAATTATAGCAACAATGACAGGCTATGCAGCAGTATAGGATTAACTGAAAGCAGTAACATGCTACACTGCTCTAATGCAAGCAGTAGAGAGAAGGAATAGGCGATATCTGGTGATCAAGGGGGGCTTGCCTGGAATCTCAGCCGAGAAGGAGGGGTCGTCAACACCGTAGTCGTACTAGGTAGCAGCGGCGTCGGTCTCGATGTCTAACGAGAGAAGAGGGGGAAGAAACAATAATTATAATGCAAACATAAGCACGACGGTGCATGACAAGACAATGCGCGGTGCTAGGTGTGCCCTAACGCGGTAGGAGGTTATACCGACGAAGGGGGGAAACATCCGGGAAAGTATCCCCGGTATTTCGCGTTTTCGGACAGACGAACCGGAGGTGAAATGTTGCAGGTTCGCTATGCTAGGGATGTGTGGCGGGCGAACGGGCTGCGTATTCGGATTTGTCTCGTCGTTCTGAGCAACTTTCATGAAGAAAGTATTTCCATCTGAGCTACGGTTTATTTTATATGATTTTCTAAAGTTTTAAATCATTTTTAGAATTTATTTAATTAATTTAATCCAACATTATCTAGAATAGTGCATGCTGATGTCATCATGACGCCAGCAGTCAACAGAGGTGTTGACTGGGTCGCTGACGTGTGGGACCCGCATGTCATAGGTACAAAAACCTAATCAACCTATTAATCAGTTTAATTAGTTAATTAGGTAACTAATGTTTAATTAGTTTAATTAAACAGGATTAATTAATTAATTAATTAACATTTTTATTTAGTTATTTATTTATTTATTTTTCTTTATTTCTTTCTTTTAAACGTTCAGGGGCTGGGCCCCACGTGTCATTTGCCCAGGAGGCCGATGCGGGCATGGGCGCTAACGGGCACAGCCCGAACGGGCGCTGGATGCGGGCGCATGGGCGCCCGTTACGGCGCTCACCCAGGCCAGCCGTGGGGGCGGGACTGGCTAGGCACGGCGGGGCGCCGGCGAAGCAGGGAGGCAGGGGACGTGCGCTCGCGGGGCCGGGCAAGGATGGCGACGAGGGGGCACGGTGGAGGCGGCGGGCGCGGGTGGCAGAGGAGCAGCAGCGGGCACCTTGGAGCGGGGCGGAGGCGAGCGGCGGGTCCGGCGAGCTGCAGCAGCGCCTGCGAGGCAGGGCAGCGAGGAGCGCGGGCGAGGGCTCGGCAGGTGGGGCGCGCACCGCGAGCAGGGGCGCGGCATGGGCGGGCGGTGCGCACATGGTGCGGCTGCGGCGGGGGCCGAAGCGGATGGCGCGAGCGCTGGATGGGGCGGGGCCGCGGTGAGCGCGGCCAGGGCGATGCAGCGCGTGGCCGACGCGGCCGTGGTGAGCGCGGACGGGCGTGGTGGCTGCGCACGGTGGGTACGGGGTGGCGGCGGCACGTGGTCGTGGCTAACGGCGTGCGAGGGCGGAGGGCAGAGGGGAAGAGGCCGGGGGCCTCACCGTTGGGCGTAGGGTCAAGGGCAGTGGGGCGCGAGGTGGGGGACGGGGACGACGAGCGACGAGCGGCGCCGGCGATGGCCGCAGGGGACGATGGGGCGACGCTGTGTTGATTACGAGTTGGTGCCGGCGACATCGAGCGGCGGGGCGACGCCGGGGGTGGGCGCCGACGTCGGGGGGGCGAGTGCCCCCGATCCAGATCGGGTCGTGGGGGGAGAGAGGAGCGAGGGGATCGGGAGGAGTGGGGGTGTTTAGGGTTTGCGGGAGGTTGGACCGGGGTATGTAGGCCGGGGTAGCGGGTGGGCCGGCCTGCTAGTGGCAGGTGGCCAAACGGCCCAGGGAGGGTTCTTATCTTTTTTTTTGTTTTATTGTTAGTTTTGTTTTCTGTTTTTGTTCTTTTCATTATTATTTTCTTTTTTGTTTTAATTCATTTTAAAGTATTTAGGCTTTTTTGTAAAAGCATGGTTTCTTCACCATAATTAGCTAGGCATTAATTGGCACACTCCGAACATTTTAGTTTTAATAATTGAAATTTTTTATTGTTTGCTTGATTCTGAATCTGAATTCGAATCGGTTTCGAACTAATGCAAGACTAGCAACAGTAATCAAGGTGACGTGGCATCATTAGCAGAGGGTTACTGTAGCCTAATTATCCGGGCGTCACAATTCTCCTCCACTACAAGAAATCTCGTCCCGAGATTTAAGAGGAGAGCAAGGGGGAAGGGATTTGGTTATGAAATTCTAATGGGTCTTCTCGGTGTTGGTTGCTCTTCTCGAAGAGGTCGATCCATAGCGTTGATTTCTTCATACCTATGCATCAATGCATCATGATGAAGTTGTCGTCCTTTCTTCGGGAACTCCATCGTACTTACAGAAGAATAAAGGCTAGGTATTCCGAGAGAATGGACCTTTGCAAGTTTGACTATCTGGTCGATAACATCGGGGAGGGTGGCAGAAGTAACTCTCGAATTGAAACTTAAGGAAATATCGAGATCAAAGTAAGGAGGTATCATGGGAAGTTTCGAGCGGGCGGGCAATCGTTCGATGCTTGAAACAGGGCGTGAAAGGGGTTCAATCAACAGGGATAAGTATTCCGTCTGATACCAAAGTAGATTACTAGGAAGATGACCCATGAATTACATACGAAATCAAGCGCGAAGAATAACTTTAAGAACAGGGGGTGTATAGGAGAGTCAGGTTTCGATCCTGTGGAACTGTGGGTTATGGGCCCACCATGTGGGTTAAAAGTAGAAAGGGCGATGACGTCTTGCACGATCATGTAAGCAAGGTATGTCAGAGGATAGCCTATCAGTTATGTCGGCAACAACATCAGTACCAAGGGCGAGGGACGAAGAGAACCATTTCCTGCTCGTTGAACGAGGCGGACCAATAGGCAAAGTTCTCGTCCATCGGTGGCTACTGGAATGTCATCAACAATAATAACTGGGTCTTACTGACAAAGTTGTACACCGAGGTGTTTACATAAGCAGCAGAATATTACTGCTTAGATCATATAGATCACCAGAAAGGTTAAACAAAACAATGGAAAGGAAAAGGTGATCATCAGATTAAATAGAACAATGGAAAGGAAAATGTGTTTAAACACATTATTCAGGGGTATATCCTTCCCAAGGATAAACAGAGCATGATATCCACGACAGGATATAATGTAGAAAACCCTTTAGGAAAAGGGGGAGAAATTTCATGACATTACCCATGCAACTGTGTTTGGATAATTTGATAAAGAAAATTTAGCATTGTGCTTCAAATGTTCTTATTGAAGATCGGAGTACCATAGACATGCTTCGAGATAGCATTGACATGGTCATCAAGTAAAGGTCAAACTTGGATACTCCAAGGATTCATCTGGAACAACTTATAGAATAAGTCTTACAATTTCGTCTTGGAATAATGGTTAACCTTGCTACAAAGCAAACCATAGCAATAGGTCCTCCGGTCAGGTGTGTTAGGCACGACTTCACCTTACCGGGTGATAAAAGACCAGTGCTATAACTCTGGGAAATATGTTACAACCATCATATCTGACCGAGATTCAGATCTGATTGGTGTCGCTATACCTCAGTCTCGGGATGCCTGAGAAGAAAATGTGACATTGTAAGATTCTCGGGATTTGAACTATGGAAGCAAGTTCCGAAACAAGAGTTCATCATTAAATCAAGCAGAGGATGATGAGGTGGCTGATGGGCTAAGGTCAATTCATCGAGATTTCCAAAAGATGGATTTCCACAATTATGTGAACAAGGAGATAACATTTGTCAGATCAAATGATATAATGACATATGCTCGAGGAAAACATACATAATTAAACATAGGTTGAAAGGTGCACCCGAAATATGGGGTTAGGTAGCATGATCAATGTTTGAATGGTGATTCAAGAACCAATAGTCTAAGAATGAAATATCGACCATTAACTTCAAAGCAATAGGGTTGCTACAAGTGCAGAATCCAAACAGCACCGTTCACTTGTTGGTACCCCGGTTGGAATCAACACGAGGACCAAGAAAGAATGGTGATGGTGAGAAGTATCACTATACCAAGAATTCTTAAGAGGTGGTGCAATTCCCACGACATTCTTGACATAAAAGGTGGTAATACTCCAAGGTAAAGAAGAATAATGCTGGGTAGCAAGGAACTCAAGGTACAACACAAAACACGAACAAGTTTGTGTTGGAGGGAAGGCAATAAAGTGGCCGATGATAACACAACTCATCAAGGGCAAGGATGGTAATTCTCTTCATGAATCTGGTTGATATCCTGGAAGAGCTCATAAGGTTGATGATGATTACGACACATTTGTCGAGAGATTTCATGAAGATGTAATCAATCAGCGACGACATCAAGTCAAAGGAATGATGAAGCGAAAGGTTATTGGAACCATGACACAAACTCGAAATCAAGCTTGCTGTTCAAGGCGAAATGATATGATGAGGAAAATTGACATAATCTCAGCTCATCGTCAAAAATTGTGCTCCGGGAAGAAGGACCAGGTAGCATAGTTAAAAGTTTACACGATAATGATATAGCCGATCAGGTTAGGAATGACTTGAAGGATTAATAAACTCGTAAGCAATGAAAATTACTTAGAGTTATTGATTCGGAGTGCGGAACCGATTCACTTATCGGTGTTTTGGGTTGACAAACAACCCAGCACCCATGAAGTGACAGCGACAGGGAAAGGTAGTACTTCATCAAAAATTCATAAGATGTAGAGCAATGGCATGATATCCTCAAGATACCAGGGGTAATACTCGACGACAGATCAAAATAGAGGTTGGATTGGGTATTGCTCTGCAGAAGACAAGTGCTTAAACTTGCACGAGAAATGGTATTTAAAGGAGAACATGGTCGGAACCACGATTGTAAAAGGCCAGATCCCAGATATAACATGAACTTATACCAAGGGAATACTTAATTTAAGAGAAGCTTTCATAATAAGTTCTACATCGTGTCCATGGGCATGAACACAAAGTTCAAGGTCGACTCCCACTTCTCCAATGCATGACCATCCATTCACTTCTCGTTATTGAAGTTGTAGTGTTGAAAAGTTATCTGACAAAGCGGCAGTAGTGTATAACCCGTATAACTTTCGGGTTCACACAGATTAGTGAAGGCATAGGTTCAACCCAACGGGGCTTCTTAGGAACATATACCATAAGCTTCAAGAGTAAATATCACCAGCTCGAAAGCAAAGCATGCTTGGCAAAATGAGAGGATACAATTTACCAAAGGCATTATGTATCGGAGAAAGAACTCATAAGGCGATTAATTATGAAGGACACTGTCGGATAATAATCCAGCAGTGGATATGGTGATCCACAATGGAGCTGATGTGAGTATCGATACCCAATCAAAGGAAGAAAGAATGCAAATGCATCAGTTTATAGAACATCTGAATAATTCAACGTTTAAATAACAAAGGAATTATGATTTTCAAATCAAGGGATCAGGAGCAAACGCTCTGATCAAGGATGGATAAGTTGAATAGACTTAGGGGTACAATCGATGGCAATCTGATTGGCCGAGAACTAGCTCATGTTCAAAATGACGTCCGAGCTGGAAGGATAATTTTCAGGGAATAACTGATGATTGTGTGCATTCCCACACATGTTGAATCAACAAGATCAGAATGTCGATCACAAAGTATTTTAATGAATATTGCTAGACATATGGAAGTAACCATTATGCAAGCAGGTAAAGAAGATCAAGATCAATAGGCTACTGAGGATTTTTGGAAGATCGAATGGTATTTTGAAGACTTATGTGAAACACCTGAACAGCTGAGAAGGAGCGGATACTCGATAAGTGCAAGGAATTATCCGAATGGTTATTCTTGTGGCAAAGAGTCGTAAGGCAGAAAGCTCAAAGGATTCTCGGAACAACGAAGAGCAGTTCGTTGCACCTTGTAATAACAAGCTCAATGGGATCGAATGTAAGAATGGCAGGTGCATGCAGTTATCCATAAGGATATAACAGTGGTAGGGAATTTGCAAAGGCGGTGGGCACAAGTGTCTCGGGAGAACATCCTAGAGTATCTTCGAAATCTTCTGACGCAGTAGGCGATCATCTGTGATTAGGGGCTCTCCGGGAGAAAGTAGTTACGAGAACCTAGAGTCAGATTTAGTGAAATCATTTAACCCGAATAGAAGAGAGATCAGAGTCCCAGAGTATAGACGAGGAGTAAAAGATCCTAATACCACCCAATGGAAACGTGGGCTCGTAAGCCGCACAGCCATGTTAGTAAAAAGTTTTTCAATGTCTAGACTCAACTTCGGCCAAGGAGTTTGGAAGGGGGATTCCTACAGGCAGTCGGCTCTGATACCAACTTGTGACGCCCCCGATTCAATCGTACACTAATCATACACGCAAATGTGTATGATCAAGATCAGGGACCCACGGGAAGATATCACAACACAACTCTAAAAATAAAATAAGTCATACAAGCATCATAATACAAGCCAGGGGCCTCGAGGGCTCGAATACAAGTGCTCGATCATAGACGAGTCAGCGGAAGCAACAATATCTGAGTACAAACATAAGTTAAACAAGTTTGCCTTAAGAAGGCTAGCACAAACTGGGATACAGATCGAAAGAGGCGCGGACCTCCTGCCTGGGATCCTCCTAAACTACTCCTGGCCGTCGTCAGCGGCTTGCACGTAGTAGTAGGCACCTCCGGTGTAGTAGGAGTCGTCGTCGACGGTGGCGTCTGGCTCCTGGGCTCCAGCATCTGGTTGCGACAACCAGGTAGAAAGGAAAGGGGGAAAAGAGGGAGAAAAGCAACCGTGAGTACTCATCCAAAGTACTCGCAAGCAAGGAGCTACACTACATATGCATGGGTATATGTGTAAAGGGCCATATCGGTGGACTGAACTGCAGAATGCCAGAATAAGAGGGGGATAGCTAATCCTGTCGAAGACTACGCTTCAGGCCACCTCCATCTTGCAGCATGTAAAAGAGAGTAGATGGTAAGTTCACCAAGTAGCATCGCATAGCATAAACCTACCCGGCGATCCCCTCCTCGTCGCCCTGTTAGAGAGCGATCACCGGGTTATATCTGGCACTTGGAAGGGTGTGTTTTATTAAGTATCCGGTTCTAGTTGTCATAAGGTCAAGGTACAACTCCGGGTCGTCCTTTTACCGAGGGACACGGCTATTCGAATAGATAAACTTACCTGCAAGGGTGCACCACATAACCTAACACGCTCGATCCCATTTGGCCGGACACACTTTCCACGGTCATGCCCGGCCTCAGAAGATCAACACGTCGCGGCCCCACCTAGGCACAACAGAGAGGTCAGCACACCGGTCTAAATCCTATGCGCGCAGGGGTCTGGGCCCATCGCCCATTACACACCTGCACGTTGCGTACACGGCCGGAGAGCAGACCTAGCAACCTCCATTTCAAAGGAAGTTGTGTTACGCGGTCCAACCCGGCGCGCGCCGCTCAGTCGCTGACGTCACGAAGGCTTCGGCTGATACCACGACGTCGAGTGCCCATATCTTTCCCGCGTAGTTGGTTAGTGCGTATAGACCAGATGGCCAGACTCAGATCAAATACCAAGAACTCGTTAAGCGTGCTATTTTTAAGTAACCGCGAACGCCGACCAGGGCCAGGCCCACCTCTCACCTAGGTAGTCTCAACCTGCCCTGTCGCTTCGCCCCAAAGTAACAGTCGGGAGCCGTCAGGAACCCAGGCCCACCTCTACCGGGATGGAGCCACCTGCCCCTTCAGCCCCCATCTCCGAACAGTATCATAAGTAATGTAACAGTATAAAGTATATAGTATATGCCCGTGATCACCTCCCGAAGTGATCACGGCCCAGTAGTATAGCATGGCAGACGGACAAGAGTGTAGGGCCACTGATGGAACACTAGCATCCTATACTAAGCATTAGGATAGCAGGTAAAGGTATCAACAATTATAGCAACAATGACAGGCTATGCAGCAGAATAGATTAACTGAAAGCAGTAACATGCTACACTACTCTAATGCAAGCAGTAGAGAGAAGGAATAGGTGATATCTGGTGATCAAGGGGGGGCTTGCCTGGAATCCCAGCCGAGAAGGAGGGGCCGTCAACACCGTAGTCGTACTGGGTAGCAGCGGCGTCGGTCTCGGTGTCTAACGAGAGAAGAGGGGGAAGAAAAAATAATTATAATGCAAACATAAGCACGACGGTGCATGACAAGACAATGTGCGGTGCTAGGTGTGCCCTAATGCGGTAGGAGGTGATACCGACGAAGGGGGGAAACATCCGGGAAAGTATCCCCGGTGTTTCGCGTTTTCGGACAGACGAACCAAGGTGAAATGTTGCAGGTTCGCTATGCTAGGGATGTGTGACGGGCGAACGGGCTGCGTATTCGGATTCGTCTCGTCGTTCTGAGCAAATTTCATGTAGAAAGTATTTCCATCTGAGCTACGGTTTATTTTATATGATTTTCTAAAGTTTTAAATCATTTTAGAATTTATTTAATTAATTTAATCCAACATTATCCAGAACAGTGCATGCTGACGTCATCATGACGTCAGCAGTCAACAGAGGTGTTGACTGGGTCACTGACGTTTGGGACCCGCATGTCATAGGTACAAAAACCTAATCAACCTATTAATCAGTTTAATTGGTTAATTAGTTTAATTAAACAAGATTAATTAAGTTAATTAATTTAATTAATTAGTTAGTTAACATTTTTATTTAGTTATTTATTTATTTATTTTTCTTTATTTCTTTCTTTTAAACGTTCAGGGGCTGGGCCCCAGGTGTCATTTGCCCAGGAGGCCGATGCGGGCACGGGCGCTAACGGGCACAGCCCGAACGGGCGCTAGATGCGGGCGCGTGGGCGCTCGTTACGGCGCTCGCCCAGGCCAGTCGTGGGGGCGGGGCTGGCGAGGCACGGCGGGGCGCCGGCGACGCAGGGACGCAGGGGACGTGCGCTCGCGGGGCCGGGCAAGGATGGCGACGAGGGGGCGCGGTGGAGGCGGCCAGCGCGGCGGCGGCAGGCGCGGGTGGCAGAGGAGCAGCAGCGGGCACCTTGGAGCGGGGCGGAGGCGAGCGGCGGGTCCGGCGAGCTGCAGCAGCGCCTGCGAGGCAGGGCAGCGAGGGGCGCGGGCGAGGGCTCGGCAGGTGGGGCGCGCACCGCGAGCAGGGGCGCAGCACGGGCGGGCGGCGCGCACAGGGTGCGGCTGCGGCGGGGGCCGAAGTGGACGGCGCGAGCGCTGGGTGGGGCGGGGCCGCGGTGAGCGCGGCCGGGGCGATGCAGCGCGTGGCCGACGCGGCCGTGGTGAGCGCGGACGGGCGCGGTGGCTGCGCACGGTGGGTACGGGGTGGCGGCGGCACGTGGTCGTGGCTAACGGCGTGCGAGGGCGGAGGGCAGAGGGGAAGAGGCCGGGGGCCTCACCGTTGGGCGTAGGGTCAAGGGCAGTGGGGTGCGAGGTGGGGGACGGGGACGACGAGCGACGAGCGGCGTCAGCGATGGGCGCAGGGGACGACGGGGCGACGCTGTGTTGATGACGAGTTGGTGCCGGCGATATCGAGCGGCGGGGCGACGCCGGGGGTGGGCGCCGACGTCGGGGGGAGGCGAGCGCCCCCGATCCAGATCGGGTCGTGGTGGGAGAGAGGAGCGAGGGGATCGGGAGGAGTGGGGGTGTTTAGGGTTTGCGGGGGGTTGGACCGGGGTATGTAGGTCGGGGTAGTGGGTGGGCCGGCCTGCTAGTGGTCAGGTGGCCAAACGGCCCAGGGAGGGTTCTTATCTTTTTTATTGTTTTATTGTTAGTTTTGTTTTCTGTTTTTGTTCTTTTCATTATTATTATTTTTGTTTTAATTCATTTTAAAGTATTTAGGCTTTTTTGTAAAAGCATGGTTTCTTCACCATAATTAGCTAGGCATTAATTGGCACACTCCAAACATTTTAGTTTTAGTAATTGAAAACTTTTATTGTTTGCTTGATTTTGAATCTGAATTCGAATCGGTTTCGAACTAACGCAAGACTAGCAACAGTAATCAAGGTGACGTGGCATCATTAGCAGAGGGTTACTGTAGCTTAATTATCCGGGCGTCACAAAGTGGGTGCAGGCGGGGAGCGCTATCGCATTGGCTCCGGATCCGGCTTGGGCTCGACGACGGCGGCGGCGGCGGTGGAGGCGGGACGAAGAGCGGGGTGTGGACGAAGTCCCCCGCCGTCGACAAGGCAAGGGCTTGCTCCAACCCATCCCAATGCGCGTCCTCGTCGATCCGGCTAGCCTCTTGCGCGTGCTGCAGGGCCTGCTCGAGGGCGGCTTGGTACTCCGCCTCAGCCTCCATTTCCTCCGGCTCTACCCGCGGGGGCGGCAGTGAAAACTGCGGGTTGGCATCGACGCCTAGCCTCCGTTGCTCCTCGTGTTCGAGGGCAAACCAGGCCTCCCAGTTGGGAGAGTCGGCGGCATACTCGTGCATCCGCCGCTGCGCCGGCGTGAGCTGCGCCTGGCACCTGCGCACCTCCTCATCGTGCGCCCGTTGTGTCTGCGGAACCGCCGGCTGGGATCCGGTGCGGATCGAGGTGCCAGTGGTGCAGCAGCGTCACATCGGGGTAAGGCAGCGGCTGCCTATGCTCCCAGTGCCACCGCGCTTGGTGCACCGGGATGTGCAGACGCCGACGA
Organism: Triticum aestivum; assembly: GCF_018294505.1. NCBI lineage: Eukaryota > Viridiplantae > Streptophyta > Magnoliopsida > Poales > Poaceae > Triticum > Triticum aestivum. The sequence goes on along the minus strand of NC_057808.1, from coordinate 461,352,402 downwards.
CCTGGGCGGACGCGCGCCGGCGGCGGAGGAGGGGAGGAGGAGCACGGGAGGATGAGGCGCCGGGGGTGCACTTGCCCTGGCGGCTGCTGCTGCCGAAGAGGCCCATTGCTAGGGTTTGGGGGTGTCGCCGGCGAGGAAGCACAAGAGGGTGGTGTGGGGCCAGATGTGGACGGAAGTGGATGAGGCCGGCCCCCGCCGCACGCGTGGGTTAAAAAAGGATGCTTCCACTGGCTGACTAGTGAGCCCTCTGTCGGTGGTCGTCATAAATTAGACGACGGGTGGTAGTTGGGTGGCCGCCAAGTGAGACCGCGGCGGACACCGAGGGGACGCGCGGCGGGTCCACTTCGCGTCCGTGCCGTCGCATTTGGGCTGCAAATTTGGGTCATAAATGCGTCGGCGTGGACGCGTAGAGACGCGATTTGGGTTTGAGTCGACGCGTTGGGCCTTTGCTTTTGTCCGTGCCGACCCAAACGAACGCAGCGGATAAAATGGGTCGTCCATTCGAATTGCTCTTAGCGACTCTGCTAGAGATGCTTAACGGAGTTGTCACCCGAGCGACCCTGGTTGTAGTCGTAGACGTGTAGCATCCGCTTGGATTCGGAGCAAGATACGGCGAAATTGTCTCTCGGCGCCGGAGAGAACCTGCCAAGGCGACGACGGCGGCCGGTCTATGTGATGACGCATGTGGCGGGCGTAGGGACACGATAAAGTTGGTGCGATTTGGCCGCACGACCATGGACGACAGCAAAGAAACGGCAGAAAAGGCGACGGTAATTGCTCCCTTTTCCCATACCGTGGCGTGCATGATCCCTCGCTTTTGGGGAGATATGGGTCGACGCGCCTTTTCTCGCGCCATCATGATCTCTGGTGACGGCGGTGTGCCGTAGCAGCGTCCGTTCGGGTTCAGACCAAGCCGATCTGACCGACCCTCGTGTCCGGAAAGGCCCTAATAATTCGACAAAGTTTGGATTGCAAGGAAGGTCTCATTGCACGAAATGTTTTTCTGACGTGTTATTGCACGAAATGTTTGGTGTCACGTCCATGTCAGCGGCGTCGGTTTGTTTAGCTGGAGTATTTGCCAAAACAAAGATTCCTTTGGGGGCAGGGAATTGGTTATTACTCGGCTGCACGGGCTGTTAGTTGTACACTTGTACTACTGCTAGGTTTTTTGCACTGGGGCGCCGCCATCATGTATCTACGCGTATGTATATATTAAAATATTCTCCTATTGCGAATCAACATGTGGTTGGATGGTTAGAGGGACTGTGGTATCCTCAGCCCACCAGGGTTCAAATCCTGGTACTCGCATTTATTCCTAGATTTATTTCAGGATTTCCGGCGATGCGCATTCAGTGGGAGGAGAACGAGGCGTCTACCGTGACTTCATAAATCTCTAGATGATATGCCGGCTCAGTCTTTCGGAGGTGCTCATAGGGGTAGGGTGTGCGTGTATGCGTTCATAGGGGTGAGTGTATGCGCGTGTATATGAGCGCTTGTGTCTGTACTGATGTTAAAAAAAATATTCTCCTACTTTGCCCCGCGCGTAGTACGTACGGCATAAAGTCAAGAGACTCTTTACCGACTCACGATACGACGCTGCAGTGCCAGTGGCTGCTAACGAGCACTCCTTTTTCATAAAAAAATATAAGAGCGTTTAAATCATTATGCTTTTATATTTCTTTTCAAAAGGAGTAAATATTAAATGTCTAATCCATAGATTTGATGTCGTTGATGAAAAGGGCAATGGAAGCTACCATCCGGCCGGTGCGACCGTGCGCAACCAAAGTACTCACTAGTCTGTCCGATGCGTTTCTGCTGTTTGATACGGAGGTTTGTCAGCCGAAGCTCAACAATGACCAATGGCGGCATGGCGGTACGTAAACGCGCGTAAAGCCGATGTGATCCGGCGGGCGGAGACCACGACCAAATTAAGAGTAATGCTACATTCATGAATCATTACGTGGGTTTTACAGGGACATTATGACTTGGCAGATGGTGATTGGTTCAAGGGGGAGGGAGGGGTCCCACCCGCTGAAAATCAGGGGTGGCAAGAATTAGAGGAAGGAGCCCATGAACCTCCTGTAACCCGTCCGTTGGTTTAACAATTTCGCCAAACTAAAACGGTGCAACGCAGTGATGGATATCCCGACTGATTGACCACTAGCCTTAACGTTAGACGGGCCCATTAAGGACTTATACAATGCAAATGTGTTAAGGATGATGCTTAGTCTAAAAAAACTAGTTTAGAGATATGCACCGATGGTTAAGAAAAAACTTGATTTATTTTACGAAACATCTCCCTAAGCATCTCGCATTGTCCAAGGTCTAAGGGGCACCTGAAGCGGTTTCCAAGGATTGTTTTTAGAAAGCTTTGAAATCTTTCTCACCAGGTTTTGGGAAACTTCAAGCCGTTTTCTATTATGTGGTCTCCTTTGCTATTTTCTTATTTGTGTTTTCAGTTCTTGCGTTATTATTCTATTTATTCAAATTCAGGCACAATCTTGAAATCCATGAACATTTCTAAAATTTATGAATATTCTTCATATTTTTGAATGTTTTCAAATCCAAGAACATTTTAAAACTTCATGACCATTTCTCAAATTCATGAATGATTTTATTCAAATTCACACACAAAATCATGAAGAAAAATTTAAATTGCCGATTTTTTGGGAATTCCTGAACATATTTTCTATCCATGAACATCTTCAAATTTGTGAGAGTTTTACAAATTAGTGACATTTAGTAAATTAGAGTACATTTTAAAATTTGTGGACATTTTTTCAAATTCAAGAAGTCTTATTTGAGGTTGTGAACCTTTTTCAAAACTTGTGGCTATTTTTAAATTCATGAATGTTTTTCAAACACATGAGCATTTTTTCATTCATGAACAATTTTTTGAATTTGTAAACATTTTTAAAATTCATGATTTTCTAAATTAGTGGAATTTTTAAAATTCATGATTTGTAAGAAAATTTATAACCATTTAAAAAAATAATACCGGTGAAACCATGAGAGAAAACTAGAAATAAGAAGAAAACCTGGTCAAAGAAGATTCTAGAAGGTTCCCAAAAATTGAAGGGACATGCTACGTGTCGGCCGGCGGATTTTTTTCCACCGCCTCGGCAGCTATTAGATCTGGTGCCAACCACGGCCCAGCCTCGACCTTAAAGTTGCAACAACGACAGTGTTGCAGAACCTTTTGCAACAGAAGTCATGTTGCAGATTTTTTTGCAAGAGAACTCATATTACAGAAACTTTGCAACAGAGGTCCTCCTGCGGTGGTTTTTTTTGCAATAGAGGTCATGTTCCGGATTTTTCCCGAACCTTTTCCTTTTGCAGAATATGTTTGCAGCATAGGTCCTGTTGTAGAACCTCATTGCAACTCAAACACTTGTTGCAAAGCACCTCTGGCGAGTCCCTCGGTAACAGTTCACGGTAGTGAGCACATGATGCATCTGGTTCTACGAGATTGGGTATGGGCCTCATGGAGGCACATGGCAAGTGGACAGGCGGCGGATGCGGCTGAGCGATTCGCCAGCTAATTGTTAGCGTTTCCCAAAATTGAAGGGGGAAAAGGAGCGAGCGTCCTATTTTTGCACTGCAGATGGCTTACACGACGGTTGGCCCAGAGGTGCACAAAAGGGGATACGTGAGCGACACACTAGTATTGCTCGCTAAGAGTGACCTATCGCAGGAGGAAAGGACACATTAAGCATCTGGTCGTCCCCCTCCCGCACAGGGACCCGACTGGGCCGACCCATTAGCACACAGTAGTGATCCATGGATCGGCATGTGTAGGGAAAGATTGACCACTGTAGCCTGTGGTAGAACCAGTTACTAAAGCAAACATTTTTTTAAAATTGCATATTTCATATAAACGCAATTTTCTCCTAATTTGCGAATCTTTTTGAAAATATGAGCTTTTAAAAAATTATTAAGTCTTTTGAAAACATCACAAATTTCAAAAGTTTATGTTTGTAAAACTAAAACATATGCTAAATTTTTTGAACCTTTTTTGAAAATGCGATCAGTTTTTTCAAAAATACAACATGTCTATCAAATTTTGAATACTTTACAAAATGATAACATTTTTGAAAAATGCTAAAGCATTTTTTCCCTAAATTTGAAAATATTTTTTAATAATGCACATAACTTCTCAAATTTGTAACCAATTTTTTTAGAACAAATTCATTTCTTGAAAATGAAAACATTTATACAGATTTGTGAACCTGTGTTGAAAATGCGACCATTTTCTAATTTGTGAAGTTTTGAAGGAAAAAGAAAAAAGAAACGGCAAAAGCAAAAAAGAAAATAGCACTGTAAAACGGTAATGGAAAAAACCCTTTAAAAATTGGTTGGAAGTTTCTACAAGGTTCCCGATGGGAAGCCTAGGCCTAGTGCTTAAATGGCCCGTTTGGTTTGATCGTTGCGCGCTCCTCCCTGTGCGATCTGACGACAATTGGAAATGTGTCCCCAAACCCTATTTAGCGCCTTAAGCGTCAGTTTTTCTTCTAGCAAACCTTAAGTGCCAGTTACAAGTGTTCTGGTAACCTGTCGCGCACCCTCACCGCCAACCTTGGGCTAGACCCATTTAACTTGTTTTTATTGCATCGTACATGGCGCCTGAACCATCGCAATGGGTCAACCTATCTAAGGCAGTTGTGCCAGAGAAGCTCGTCCCGGGTTTTTGGGAAGCTGTCGGCCATTTTTTTCTATTTTTCCTATTTTGGTTTTCTGGATCTTTTTTTGTCTGGTTTCAAGCATTTTTTTCCTTTTACCCTTTTTTGTTCAAACATGTGAAATTTTTCAAATCGGTGAACTTTTTTCGCGAATTTTCTGAACTTTTTCTCAAATTAGTGAACCTTTTTATTTCATGAACCTTTTCCAAATTCATGATTTGTTTTTCAAATTTATGAACCTTTTCAAATTTGTGAACCTTTTCAAAATTCACGTACTTTTCTCAAATTAATGAACTTTTTTCAAATCTATAACCTTTTTCAACTCCATGAACATTATTCAAATCCACAAACATTTTTCAAACCCCGAACTTTTTCGAATCCGCGAACTTTTTTCAAATTCGCAAACTTTTCTCAAATTAGTGAACTTCTTTTCAAATTCATGAGATGTCTTCAAATTTGCGAACTTCTTTTCAGGCCTATGTTTTTTCAAAGTCAATGGGCAAGTGGTGACCGGTCAACTCTTCACCGAGCAAACCAAGCGGTTGTGTGATCAAACGATGTGGCGAGAGAGCGACCAACATGTTTGCTGGCCGGCGAGAGAGCGGTTGCGTGGGCGCCAGCTTGTGAACTCACGCCTGAAGCGTCGATTAGGAGGATTCTAAGGCCTTGTACAATGCAAACGTTTAGGGAAGGTACTTAAAAAAATAAGGGACTGGCTATATGCCAGTTGACTTATTTGGTTTTTAGGGTCAATCACTTTATTTACGTAGCATTCATCCAGTAATAAACAACGCTCAAGGCCAACGCTTGGCCTGGCGGGTATATGCATGCATGCTTGCATGCAATTGTTCCGGATGACCTGCATGGATGATGGTGGGTCCTACCTACATGATAATTCACAATTCAAATTTTTTTGCTGGACGGATATTAGTACACTTACACATAAGTGCATACACACACGTTTTTATAAGTTTTCAGTAATTATAAATGATATAAAAATAATAAAATTAAAATAACAAAGTTTTCTAAGCAAGAATATATTAGTAGGATTTGTATTGCCTTTTAAGAATAAAGAAAATAAAAAAATTGCACACAACACTACATTCAAATCACACTTTTGGTAATACGCAAGAATAACCAAATAATAGTGCAATTTAAAAAATCTAGTATAATTTACACACATATTATATAGTACTTGCATGTATACTTACACACGCAAAAATAATAAAGGAAATTGTTTAAAAATAATGAATTAGTAGCATCAGTATCCCCCTTTAAGAAGAAATAAAAGAATGACTAAATTTAGACACAATTTATACATAAATTGCACTTTTTATAATTTGCAAGAATAAGCATAAAATAGTGGAATGATATTGGTATTGCCCTTAAAGAAATAAAAGGAAAGAAAATAAAAAATAAAACAAAATCAAAATAATGATGTTTTCTATGGAAGAATGAAACCTTTAAGCAGAAAGAAAATGAAAAAAACTATTACATAATCAAAATAATGAAGTTTTCTAGGGAATAATGAACCCCTTTAAGAAGTAAGAAAAAAAATTGCACACAAGTTTGCACTAAAATTGCACTTTTAGTAATATGCAAAAGAGGGACATATAATATTGCAATTTCTCACTCTACTATAATATATACACTTGTTGTATAGTACTTGCATGTATAGTTATTTACACACACAAAAATAAAAAAGCAACATCTTCTAAGAAAGAATGAAGTAGTGGCACTGGTACCACCCTTTAAGAAGAAGAAGTAAAAAATAATGATAAAATTTCCACATAATTTACACATAAATTGCACATATATATATATATATATATATATATATATATATATATATATATATATATATATATAGGGTCGCGCTATTCGTCACCCTGGGTGAGGAATAGTTATTCTTCACCCCCTCTCTATTTTGACATCAATGCACCGTATTTTTACGTTTTGTAAATTTTGTCTTTTGTCTTATTTCATACATAAAAAAAGAACGTAAGAAAATATGTACTCGCCGTAAAAAATATTTTATGTTACATAAAATTACAAATGTAAAAACATATTGTAAAACATACATAAAATGTGATTTTTCTGATCTTATAACTTTTTTTAGACCAAATTTTACATATTGAATTAATGTGCATGTAACTATTTATATTCTAAACGTAATTTATTTAGGAAGTGATCGTAAGATTACCTCGGGTGAAGAATAACTTATTCTGCATCCTGGGTGATGAATAGTAACACTATATATATATATATATATATATATATATATATATATATATATATATATATATATATATATATGAAAGATCAAACATATAATCGAAGAATTTACATAAAAAATAAGTTTAAAAGAAGGAATGAATTAGTGTCATTGATATTACCCTTAAATAAGAAAGAAAGTGAAATAAAAACTTAAAACAAAAATTTCCACACAATTAGTACAAAAATTGCACTTTTTTATAATATGTAAGAAGAAACAAATAGTAGAGAAATTTCTGTACCTAACATAATATGTACATGTAGTACTTGCGTGCATGCAAAATTCAAACATCCAAAAATACACATAAAGAAAAAGGAAAACTCAACTAAAAAAGAAAAAAGAATATGAACTCAACATCCAAAATTCAAACAAAAATTGCGGTTTTTCTATAAATGTAAGAATAATAAGTGTATAATAGTGGTCAATAAGAAGTTTCCTAAGAAGGAACAGATTAATGGAATTGGGTATTACCCTTAAAGAATGATGAAAATAAAAATCAAAATTAAACAAAATCAAAATAATTAAGCTTTCTAAGAAAGAATGAATTAGTGGCATTGGTATTACTCTTCCAGAAGAAAGAGAATGAAAGAAATAAAACAAATAATGAAAAAATTGCACATAATTTACACAGAAATTGCACTTTTCATAATATATGCGAGGATAAGCTTATAATAGTGAAAAATGTCCAACAACAATTTCCCTAAGAAAGAATTAAAGAAGAAAGAAAATAAAATAAAATAAAAATTAAAAGTAAACAAGAATAATCTAGTTTTCACACTTTATTATAATTTACACTCATTTATATAGTACTTGTGTCTATACAGTTACACTCACCCAAAATACTCATATGAAAATACTGACCCCAAAAAAAGGAAAATAAAAAAACACATACAAATATAATGTCAAAGATTAATATGAACTATTTTTGTGATTTATATGTGTCTCACACATACGCGTGCACACACAATACGGACACACACGCATGCCTACAAAAATAAACACGTACAAAGAGGAAGAAAAAAAGGTGCAGCGTATATAGGCATGGAGGTAGCCCAAAGCAATTCGTGCATGCATGCATGTCCAAGATCGACTGAACCGAAAGAACAAAATCAGGCGATTGTTATATAGCTAAACTGAAAAAATAAACCAGTCTTTCTGTATGCATCGGTGCTTATTTATAGAGGGTAGACGCTTAATTAGGCACTCTCCTGTAGAAATAGGCACTGGTGCTTCAGAAAAATCTAGTTTATTTTTCTAAGAACCTAGCATTGTACAAGGGCTAATGTGTCACATAAGACATTCCATCTACATCAGCGTTTATGCTATTCATTTGTTAGGAACAACTTGACTTTATGGCTTATTCAAAATCTCTGTGTATACAAGGATGATGCCGTGGATCTTGCAGCCAAACATGGCGCCCCACTACTAAAGAAGTACGAATCTAGCTAGTCTGTGGGGTTCCCCACTATAATCACGTTGTTCAAAACGAAAGGAACAAAACATGGAGCTCTTCCTCCTATCCTCAATCTCCTTCAAGACCATGCAATAAGCTCCTCTGTACATCGACGAATGCAACTCGTTGGCGATTTTCAGATAGTCAGATGCAACGGTCAACTTATTTGCATGCAGGTCCTCAACCAGACTCAAGGCTTGCTTGCATGTTAATGCTTCAAGTGTTTCTACACCATTAGAAACTACTGCCGATGCTCCCAGGAAATGGCATCCTCCGTCTCTACAAACTATATCCACTGCTCCCGTGTTATCATGCCTCGAGAGAGCCCCATCTACATTGATTTTAACACTGCTCGGTTCAGGTTGCTGCCATCTAGGACAACCCGCTTGAGCTCCTGGGCGGCACTAGTAGAAAAATGGTCTAATGTTCAGCTCATTAGTCCCGGTTTGTATTTGAGCCGGCAATAATGTGACCATTAGTGCCGGTTGCAACGGTTAGGCGGAACGCTCTCAGTAGTACCGGTTCGTGGCGAACCTTTAGCACCGGTTCGTGCCACGAAACGGTACTAAAGAGAGTGGTGGCAGGATGTTGTCAGACTGGAGCCCCTCCAGCATCTTTAGTACCGGTTCGTGCCACGAACCGGTAGTAAAGGTACTCATATATAAACCATTCGTTCACCTGCGATCGAGCTTGCTCTGTTCTTCCCCTTTCCCCTCTCCTCTCTATTCTTCCCCTCTTCCTCGAGCTCATCACACATTTTGCACAAATTTTGTCAAGATTTGAAGGCCCCCATCCATTCAAGTGATCACAAAGGTTAGCAACTTTGTCCTTTCATCTCTCATTGCTAGATTAGCTCTTGCAATGCTTTATATAGTGATTAATTTATGGGTTTTAGTAATTTGGGAGGAATTATATGTGGTAGTTTATTTGATTTATATGCAATTTGAGCTCAAAATAACTCTTAGTTTGCATATGTAGGTGTGGTTTACTTAGTGCCTTCCCGTCTCCGTCCTACACCCGCACCGACCCGTCGCCGGCACCACCTCATGGTGAGCCTCTTGTCCTGATCTTTTTTATATAAAAAAATTCATGTTTGTGTGATTTAGATATATAGTTACTTGTATAATTATCTTACCCGTACGTTGTTTGTTATACATAGTGCCATGGTTTTGATATCCGTCCCCGTCGGCCCTCGTCCGTGTTATGATTCGGATGTGGTATATTCTCTTCTAAAACTATTTGTTGCATTTCGTGTTTATGACAAATTATGCCCATCAAGTTGACATAGATATTTTTATCTAGGAGGTATGTGAACCGGAAATTCCAACCGACCCTATTGTCGAGAGGTTAAATTTAGTTGGAGAAAACGAGCATTTGAAAGAAAAATTGAAAAGAATTGAGGGGGAGAAGATGGAATTGAAGTTGCATGTTGCCGATGTCGTCGATGATCACAAGATCAAGATGGAGAAAATGCGTTTGAAGATTAGAAAGATTAGAAAATATGCCATTGATAGTGAGGCTTGGTATCATTATGCTGTTGGATTAATTGTTACCTTAGTTGCGATCTTGATCGCATTTGTTGTTGTATTTAAATGCTTTAGCTAGAGAGTTATTTGTATGTTGCATTTAAGTGTTGTATGAACTTGTATTAATTTGGTCTTTCCGGTGTTGTGTAATGAAGATGAGCCGGCAATCGGATGTACGATGACCGATGCTCTCCCCAGTTCATTAATGGCATGCATACTTTTCTGATTGCGGCTGAGGCAAACAAGTGGGCGGATGGTTTTATGCCTTGTCCATGTGCTGGCTGTAAGAATGATCGGAATTACTCTAAGTTAAAAACCATTCACATCCACCTGTTTGAGTCCGGTTTCATGCCCCACTATAATGTTTGGACCAAGCACGGAGAAAGAGGGGTTATGATGAAAGACAATGGAGAAGAAGAGGACGATGACAGCTATCCTGGCCATGGGTTCCTTGAATACGATGGTACAACAATGGGGGAAGAAGCTGAGCCGGCAATGCGGGAAGAAGCTGAAGAAGAGGCATCAGATGAGCCCGCTGATGATCTAGGTCGGGCCATTGCCGATGCAAAGAGAAACTGCGCAAGTGAAAAGGAGAAGAAGAAGTTGCAGCACATGTTAGAGGATCATAAGAAATTGTTGTACCCGAATTGCGAAGCTGACAAGAAAAGCTGGGCACCACACTGGAATTGCTGCAATGGAAGGCAGAGAATGGTGTATCTGACAAGGGATTTGGAAAGTTGCTGGTAATGATAAAGAATATGCTTCCAAAGGACAATGAATTACCCGAGAGTACGTACGAAGCAAAGAAGGTTGTCTGCCCTCTAGGGTTAGAGGTGCAGAAGATACATGCATGCCCTAATAAATGCATCCTCTACCGCGGTGAGTACGAGGATTTGAACGTGTGCCCGGTATGCGGTGCATTGCGCTATAAAATCAGCTGCGATGACCCTGGTGATGTCGAGGGCGAGCGCCCTAGGATGAAGATTCTGCCAAGGTGATGTGGTATGCTCCTATAATACCACGGTTGAAACGTTTGTTCCAAAACAAAGAGCATGCCAAGGCGATGCGATGGCACAGAGAAGACCGTAAGAAAGACGGAAAGTTGAGAGTACCCGCTGACGGGTCGCAGTGGAGAAAAATCGAGAGAAAGTACGGGGAGGAGTTTGCAGGTGATGCAAGGAACGTATGGTTTGGTCTAAGCGCAGATGGCATTAATCCTTTTGGGGAGCAGAGCAGCAACCATAGCACCTGGCCTGTGACTCTATGTATGTATAACCTTCCTCCTTGGTTGTGCATGAAGCGGAAGTTCATTATGATGCCAGTGCTCATCCAAGGCCCTAAGCAACCCGACAACGACATTGATGTGTACCTAAGGCCATTAGTTGAAGAACTCTTACAGCTGTGTAATGGAAAAGGTGTACGTGTGTGGGATGAGCACAAACAGGAAGAATTTGACCTAAAGGCCTTGCTGTTCGTGACCATCAATGATTGGCCTGCTCTCAGTAACCTTTCAGGACAGACAAACAAGGGATACCGCGCATGCACGCACTGTTTGGATGATACCGACAGTATATATTTGGATAATTGTAGAAGAATGTGTACCTGGGACATCGTCGATTTCTTCCAAGCAGACATCCCGTAAGAAAGAAAGGCAAGCATTTCAAAGGTGAGGCGGATCACCGGACGAAGTCTCGCCACCGTACTGGTGCTGATGTACATGATATGGTCAAGGATTTGAAAGTAATCTTTGGAAAGGGTCCTGGCGGACAACCTGTTCCGAATGACGCTGATGGACGTGCACCCATGTGGAAGAAGAAATCTATATTTTGGGACCTGCCCTATTGGAAAGACCTAGAGGTCCACTCCGCAATCGACGTGATGCACATGACAAAGAATCTTTGCGTGACCCTGCTTGGCTTCTTGGGCGTGTATGGGAAGACAAAAGATACACCGAAGGCACGGGAGGACCAGCAACGTATGCACGGAAAAGACGGCATACATCAGGGTCATGCCAGCTACGCTCTTACCAAAGAAGAGAAGGAAATCTTCTTTGAATGCCTGCTCAGTATGAAGGTACCGTCTGGCTTCTCGTCGAATATAAAGGGAATAATAAATATGGCAGAGAAAAAGTTCCAGAACCTAAAGTCTCATGACTGCCACGTGATTATGACGCAACTGCTTCCGGTTGCATTGAGGGGGCTTCTACCGGAAAAACGTTCGATTAGCCATTGTGAAGCTATGTGCATTCCTCAATGCAATCTCTTAGAAGGTAATCGATCCAGAAATCATACCAAGGTTAGAGAATGATTTGGTGCAATGTCTTGTCAGTTTGAGTTGGTGTTCCCACCATCCTTCTTCAACATCATGACGCACGTCCTAGTTCACCTATGCGAAGAGATTAACGTTTTGGGTCCTGTATTTCTACACAATATGTTCCCCTTTGAGAGGGTCATGGGAGTCTTAAAGAAATATGTTCATAACCGTGCTAGGCCAGAAGGAAGCATCTCCAAGGGGCATGAAAATGAGGAGGTCATTGAGTTTTGTATTGACTTTATTCCTGACCTTAAGCCGATTGGTGTTCCTGAATCGCGGCATAAGGGCAGACTGGATGGAAAAGGCACGCTAGGAGCGGATCAAATAATATGTATGGACGGGCATTCTCTCACTCAAGCACACTACACAGTTCTACAGAATTCCTCCTTGGTAGCTCTGTATATGGAGGAACACGAGAATTTTCTACGCTCCAAACACCCGGAGCAGTCTGACGACTGGATTACACGTGAACAAACGGGGACTTTCGCCGGTTGGTTGCAGACACGTGCCATGCATGACGCCGCTATTGAAGATGACCTGTACTTGCTGTCCCAGTTACCATCTTTGAATATAATGACTTTCAAAGGGTACGAGATAAATGGGAATACATTTTACACGATCGCCCAAGATAAGAAGAGCACCAACCAAAACAGTGGTGTCCGCTTTGATGCAACAACCAAGACGGAAAAGGACACGTATTATGGTTACATAGAGGACATATGGGAACTTGACTATGGACGTGGTTTGAAGGTCCCTTTGTTTCGGTGCAAATGGGCCAATAGGACATGAGGCGGGGTAACGGAAGACCCGGAGTACGGAATGACAACAGTGGATCTCAACAATCTTGCGTATGCAGACGAACCAATCGTCCTAGCCAATGATATGGCGCAGGTTTTCTATGTGAAGGACATGTCTACCAAGCCGAGAAAAAGAAAAGATAAGGAAGCGAATACATCATACGATGAGCCAAAGCGCCACATAGTTTTTTCAGGGAAAAGAAACATCGTGGGAGTGGATGACAAGACAGACATGTCAGAAGATTATGAAAAGTTTGACAAAATTGCTCCCTTCACAGTGAATATTGACCCGAGCATCCAGTTAAATGATGAAAATTGTCCATGGTTATGGCATAAAGGGACACACGCGAAGAAAAAGTTTCACACCAAAAGATCCCACTCTGGGATGTGACCGGCTTCACTGTCATCACTTTCTTCTCTAGTGAGTTTTTGGACTTATATATTTGGAAAGTCCCACTTTGGACAAACCGTAGGGAATCTTTGTAATAGTTAGGATACTTATGTGTTTTGGCATTTGAAACGTGTACTTTTTGTGCATTCAGTATGCACCATTCAAAGCCACGTCATCAACTTTCAACCCTTTCTGACATCATTTGCTATTTTTCATGCATTTACTGATTTTTTTTGAGCTAAATGACCCTGAAATTGAAAAGCACTATAAATGAACTCTGAAAAGGTTGAACGTTGGCATGGTATCATCATTTCACTCACATATCATGTGCAAAAAAGTAGAGAGGGTTACGGCAAAAACTGGATGCACTTCGTGTACAAAATGGACAATCTCTTTCGAAGTACTAGGGTTTCAGACGAAAACTCATCTGTTACAAAGGCATTTCATTTTTTTAACTTATTACAACTCCAGACTTTTGTGCATTTAGTATGCACCATTAAAAGCCACACATTAATTTTCAACCCTTTCTGACTTCATTTGTTATTTTTCATGCATTTACTGATTTTTTGAGCGATATGACCCTGAAATTGAAAAGCACTACAAATGAACTCTGAAAAGGTTGAAAGTTGGCATGGTATCATCATTTCACCCACATAGCATGTGTTAAAAAGTTGAGAGGGTTACGGCAAAAACTGGATGCACTTCATGTACAAAATGGACAATCTCTTTCGAGTATCAGGGTTTCCGACAAAAACTCATCTGTTACAAAGGCACTTCATTTTTTTAAATAACCTAAGTATTACCAAATTGAATATAATGGTAAAACATACTAATATTAAACATAAGAAAAAAGAATCACTGAAAATCTATTTTTAAAGTAAAGTTATTCACACAAATTTCAAATAATTCAAATTTAAACTATTCAAATTTGAAAACTACTGGCACTAATAGACAGTTTGTAATTTTTTGTACCTAAAGCAAAAATATTCACAAATAAACTCTAAATACAACAAAAAACAAGCCACAAATAAAAAATAAAGCAGAAAAGAAAAAAAAAAGAAAAAAGCCCGCCTACTAGGCCACAACGGCCTGCATACGACTAGAAATCCAACCTGTAGTTGGTCCAGGATGCAGGCCCACAAAGCAGCGACGCAGTTTAGGCCAGAAGCCTGCTTTAGAGAGGAGCTCGAAGAAGCAGCCGTGGCTGGGTTTATAAACCAGTGCGGCAGCCCTTCGCTCGGCGAGGTGGGACTAAACTTTGTGCACCGTGGGGTGACAGCGCACTGATAATCCCCAAGTGCAGGGAATCATCGTACGTAGCAATTCCCAAAGGTGGAAGTGATAAGTATGGAGTGTCGAACCCACAAGGAGCTAAAGGTAAGATCAATATTCTCTCAAGTCCTATCTGCCACTGATACGATTGTACGTACACCGAACGTTTGCTTCCAACTAGAAATGAGAAATAAAACTACGTTGTGGGTATGAAGAGGATAACTTTGCATGATATCGGAGAGCTAAAACATAAAAGTAGGTGTTGTTATCATTAAGTTAGAATATATTACTAAATATTATAAATATCTAGTGTGGAATAATGATGGATCGGTGTGCGGAATTATCCTAGGCAATTGTTAACAAGACCGGTAGTCGTCATTGCAATTTCATATGAGGGAGAGGCATAAGCTAACATACTTTCTCTTCTTGGATCATATGCACTTATGATTGGAACTCTAGCAAGCATCTGCAACTACTAAAGATCATTAAGGTAAAACCCAACCATAGCATTAAAGCATCAAGTCCCCTTTATCCCATACGCAACAACCCCCTTACTCGGGTTTATGCTTCTCTCACTTAAGCAACCCACTATAAGCGAATCATAAACGTATTGCAACACCCTACAGCGGGAATCCCTCACGCTTGCACGACATGGAGGGCACAATAGGAAAGCACCAAAATAAAACATACAACTCGTACCAATCTAGATCATTAATCAACCCAAAGACAAAGGATATCTACTCAAAACATCATAAGATGGCAACACATCATTGGATCATAATATGTGGCATAAAGCACCATGTTCAAGTAGGGATTACAGCGTGGTGCGGGAGAGTGGACCGCGTAAAAGAGATGAGGATGGTGATGATGGTGGTGATGTTGATGAAGACGATCACCGCGACGATGATTCCCGTCCCGATGGCACTCCGGCGCCACCGAGAGAGAGGAGGAGAGGTTCTCCCCCTTGTGCTTCCTCCTCCATGGCCTCCCCCTAGATGGGGAGAGGTTCTCCCTCTGGTCCTTGGTCTTCATGGCGATGATGGCCCCTCTGAGATCCTCCTCCATGGCCTCCGGTGATGATGGCCCCCTCCGGCAGGGTGCCAGAGAGGGCCTAGATTGATTTCTCATGGCTACAAAGGCTTGCGGCGGCGGAACTTCTGATCTAGGTTATTTCCCAAAGGTTTCTGTATTTATAGGAGAAGTTGGCGTTGATTTCACGCCAGGGGGCTCTCGAGGAGTCCACGAGGCACAGGGGCGCGCCCAGGGGGTGGGCGCGCCCCCACCCTCATGGCCCCCCGGGACTCCCCTCCGGTTGATTTTTGTTCTAGTATTTTTCATATTTTCCCGAAAAATTCTCCGTTGATTTTCAGCGCATTCCGAGAACTTTTATTTTTGCACAAAAACAACACCACGGTAGTTCTGCTGAAAACAGCGTCAATCCGGGTTATTTCTAATCAAATCGTACCAAAATCATATAAAACAATAGTAAACATGGCCTCAATACTTCATAATTATAGATACGTTGGAGACGTATCAGCATCCCCAAGCTTAATTCTTGCTCGTCCTCGAGTAGGTAAATGATAAAAGAAATAATTTATGAAGTGTGAATGCTAGCAAGTGCATAAGTTTGATCAATGATAATTTCAATAACCTTTTCTAGCATCATTATATGTCATAACAGTAGCTCATCTCATAAAAACTTTTCATGATCAAGTAACAAGCTATTAACATGTTAAAGTATGGATCATAAACTTTCTTGAAAACTAACAAACAATGCTCTTAGTCATCAAACAATTGCAATTCATCTTATTTTCAGGAAGGGTCTATATCAGAGTTTTGATTCAGCAAACTCCACATACTCAACTATCATTCAATCTTTCACAATTGCTAACACTCATGTGATATTTGTGGGTTCAAAGTTTTAATCGGACACAGAGAAAGATAGGGGCTTATAGTTTTGCCTCCCAACCTTTTACCTCAAGGGTAATGTCAACAATAATAACTCATGAAAACCTACATCCAAGTAGATATATATATATATCCGGATCGCTCCAACACAAAGTGCTTGCCAAAGGAAAAAGTGTAAAAAGGAAAGGTGATGATCACCATGACTCTTGTATAAGGTAGAAGATAAAAGTAAAAGATAAGCCCTTCGCAGAGGGAAGCAGAGGTTGTCATGCGCTTTTAAGGTTGGATGCACAAAATCTTAATGCAAAAGAACGTCACTTTATATTGCCTCTTGTGATAGAGACATTTATTATGCAGTCCGTCGCTTTTATTTCTTCCCTATCACAAGTTCGTATAAAGCTTATTTTCTTCGCACTAATAGATCATACATATTTAGAGAGCAATTTTTATTGCATGCACCGATGACAACTTACTTGAAGGATCTTACTCAATCCACAGGTAGGTATGGTGGACTCTCATGGAAAAACTAGTTTAAGGGATATTCGGAAGCATAAGTAGTATCTCTACTTGGTGCAAAGAATTTGGCTAGCATGAGGGGGAAAGGCAAGCTCAACATGTTGGATGATCTATGACAATATACTTTATTTCGGATATAAGAAAACATAACCCATTACGTTGTCTTCCTTGTCCAACATCAACCTTTTAGCATGTCATATTTTAATGAGTGCTCACAATTACAAAAGATGTCCAAGATAGTATATTTATATCTGAAATCTCTCTTCCTTCAATATTCTTTCATGAATTGTTCAAGTGACCAATTCCGCGTTTGCTAACTTTCAATAAGTTTACTACCTATACTTATTATGTGTGAAATCATTACTCCCCATGTTATAAGCATATGAAACATATATAAATTCAGATTTATATTATTCAATTCATTCAACCATTTACTCATAGGACATATGTTAAGCACATGAGTAAATGACAAACTACTCCAAAAAGATATAAGTGAAGAACACTGAGTAGTCAAATAATTAACTAGCCATGGGAGGATTTTTTTCTCATTCAAGATTTCAGATCCAATTATTTTACTCAAACATCAAGTAAAATTGAAAATACGCTCCAAGCAAAAGACATATCATGTGACAAATAAAAATATAGCTCCGAGTAAGGTATACCGATAGTTTTGAAGACAAAAGAGGGGATGCCTTCCGGGGCATCCCCAAGATTAGGCGCTTGAGTCTTCCTTGAATATTAACTTGGGGTGCCTTGGGAATCCCCAAGGCTAGGGTCTTTCCACTTCTTATTCTCCTCATATCGATATCTCACCCAAAGCTTGAAAACTTCAATCACACAAAACTTAACGGAACTTCGTGAGATAGGTTAGTATGATTAAGAGTAAACCATTCACTTTGGTACTGTCAAAGACAAGGTTCATAATTGTTCTCACACAATGCCTACTGTACCATATCATTTCTACAATTTATATTGAGAAATATAAGCCATAGAAACTAGAAAACAAGCAAACTTTGCAATGAAAACAGAATCTGCCAGAAACAGAACAGTCTGTAATGATCTGAACAGCAACCATACTTCTTCTACTCCAAAAATTATGAAATAAATTGGTGGACCTGAGGAATTTGTCTATTAATCTTCTGCAAAAATAATGAACTCAAAATAACTCATCTGTAAAAAATGACAGCTAATCTCGTGAGCGCAAAGGTTCTGTTTTTTACAGCAAGATCACATTAACTTTCACCCAAGTCTTCCCAAAGGTCTTACTTGGCACTTTATTGAAACAAAAGCTATAAAACATGATTACTACAGTAGCTTAATCATGTAAACACAAAAAAAAGTAAGGGTAAATATTGGGTTGTCTCCCAACAAGCGCTTTTCTTTAATGCCTTTTAGCTAGGCATGATGATTTCAATGATGCTCACATAAAATATAATAATTGAAACATAAAGAGAGCATCTTGAAGAATATGACTAGCACATTTAAATCTAACCCACTTCCTATTCCTAGGGATTTTGTGAGCACACAATTTATAGGAACAACAATCAACTAGCATAGGAAGGCAAAACAAGTATAACTTCAAAACTTTATGCACATAGAGAGGAAACTTGATATTATTGCAACTCCTACAAGCATATATTCCTCCCTCATAATACTTTCAGTAGCATCATGAATGAATTCAACAATATAAAAATCACATAAAGCTTTCTTTTCATGATCTACAAGCATAGAAACTTTTCTACTCTCCACATAAGCAAAATTCTTCTCATTCGGAATAGTGGGATCACTAATTCCTAAAGTTGACACTCTTCCAAACCCACTTTAGATGATAGTATTAATACTCCAAAATATATAAGTGAAGTTCATGGAGCATTCTACAATTAATATTGACTAACCAATATCCAAGCTCAAAATATATAAGTGAAGCACACGAAGCATTCTATAAAACCATACTCAAAAGATTTAAGTGAAGCACAAAGAGCATTCCATAAGGTCATACTCAAAAGATATAAGTGAAGCACATGAATCATTTTATAAATTAATAAAGGGACATCTCATACTAGCATGGTTCTTAAAGAAAAAGAAAAACACAAAGGACACAAATCATGTGAACAAAACAAAAACCGAGGTATACCGATAATTGTTGAAGAAGAAAGATGGAATGCCAACCGAGGCATCCCCAAGCTTAGATGCTTGAGTATCCTTTGAAATATTTACTTGGGGTGCCTTGGGCATCCCCAAGCTTGAACTCTTGCTCTCTTTATTCTTCTCATATTGATAGCTCCTCGATCTTCGAACACTTCATCCACACAAAACTTTAACAAAAACACTAGTAAAGTACACATCAATAATCTGTATATCAAATATACCTTTGTTCACTTTTACTAGTCTCTGTTTATTCTGCAACTCCCGTTTCGAGTTACTACTCTTAGCAACTGAACCAGTATCAATTACCGAGGGATTGCTATAAACACTAGTAAAGTACACATCAATAATCTGTATATCAAATATACCTTTGTTCACTTTGCCATCCTTCTTATCCACCAAATAGTTGGGGTAGTTCCGCTTCCAGTGACCAGTCCCTTTGCAGTAGAAGCACTTAGTCTCAGGCTTAGGACCAGACTTAGGCTTCTTCACTTGAGCAGCAACTTGCTTGCCGTTCTTTTTGAAGTTCCCCTTTTTCCCTTTGCCCTTTTCTTGAAACTAGCGGTCTCGTCAACCATCAACACTTGAAGTGGTCTCGTCAACCATCAACACTTGATGTTTTTCTTGATTTCTACCTTCGTCGATTTTAGCATCACGAAGAGCTTGGGAATTACTTTCGTCATCCCTTGCATACCATAGTTCATCACGAAGTTCTACTAACTTGGTGATGGTGACTAGAGAATTCTGTCAATCACTATTTTATCTGGAAGATAAACTCCCACTTGATTCAAGCGATTATAGTACCCAAATAATCTGAGCACATGCTCACTAGTTGAGCGATTCTCCTCCATCTTTTTGCTATAGAACTTGTTGGAGATTTCATATCTCTCAACTCGGGTATTTGCTTGAAATATTAACTTCAACTCCTGGAACATCTCATATGGTCCATGACGTTCAAAACGTCTTTGAAGTCCCGATTCTAAGCCGTTAAGCATGGTGCACTAAACTATCAAGTAGTCATCATATTGAGCTAGCCAAACGTTCATAACGTCTGCATCTGCTCCTGCAATAGGTCTGTCACCTAGCGGTGCATCAAGGACATAATTTTTCTGTGCAGCAATGAGGATAATCCTCAGATCACGGATCCAATCCGCATCTTTGCTATAACATCTTTCAACATAATTTTTCTCTAGGAACAAAAAATAAACACAGGGAAGCAACAACGCGAGCTATTGATCTACAACATAATTTGCAAAATACTATCAGGACTAAGTTCATGATAAATTTAAGTTCAATTAATCATATTACTTAAGAACTCCCACTTAGATAGACATCTCTCTAATCATCTAAGTGATTACGTGATCCAAAGCAACTAAACCATGTCCGATTAACACGTGAGATGGAGTAGTTTCAATGGTGAACATCACTATGTTGATCATATCTACTATATGATTCACGCTCGACCTTTCGGTCTCTGTGTTCCGAGGCCATATCTGTATATGCTAGGCTCGTCAAGTTTAACCTGAGTATTCCGCGTGTGCAACTGTTTTGCACCCGTTGTATTTGAACGTAGAGCCTATCACACCCGATTAACACGTGGTGTCTCAGCACGAAGAACTTTTGCAACGGTGCATACTCAGGGAGAACACTTTTATCTTGAAATTTTAGTGAGAGATCATCTTATAATGCTACCGTCAATCAAAGCAAGATAAGATGCATAAAGGATTAACATCACATGCAATCAATATAAATGATATGATATGGCCATCATCATCTTGTGCTTGTGATCTCCATCTCCGAAGCACCGTGCTTGTGATCTCCATCTCCGAAGCACCGTCACCGGCGCGACACCTTAATCTCCATCGTAGCATCGTTGTCGTCTCGCCAACTTATTGCTTTTACGACTATCGCTACCGCTTAGTGATAAAGTAAAACTATTACATGGCGATTGCATCTCATACAATAAAGCGACAACCATATGGCTCCTGCCAGTTGCCGATAACTCGGTTACAAAACATGATCATCTCATACAACACATTATATCACATCATGTCTTGACCATATCACATCACAACATGCCCTGCAAAAACAAGTTAGACGTCCTCTACTTTGTTGTTGCAAGTTTTACGTGGCTGCTACGGGCTTAGCAAGAACCGTTCTTACCTACGCATCAAAACCACAACGATAGTTTGTCAAGTTGGTGTTGTTTTAACCTTCGTAAGGACCGGGCATAGCCACACTCGGTTCAACTAAAGTGAGAGAGACAGACACCCGCCAGTCAGCTTTAAGCAACGAGTGCTCGCAACGGTGAAACCAGTCTCGCGTAAGCGTACGCGTAATGTCGGTCCGGGCCGCTTCATCTCACAATACCGCTGAACCAAAGTATGACATGCTGGTAAGCAGTATGACTTATATCGCCCACAACTCACTTGTGTTCTACTCGTGCATAGCATCAACGCATAAAACCAGGCTCGGATGCCACTGTTGGGGAACGTAGTAATTTCAAAAAAATTCCTACGCACACGCAAGATCATGGTGATGCATAGCAACGAGAGGGGAGAGTGTTGTCCGCGTACCCTCGTAGACCGACAGCGGAAGCGTTATCACAACGCGGTTGATGTAGTCGTACGTCTTCACGATCCGACCGATCAAGTACCGAACGCACGGCACCTCCGAGTTCTACACACGTTCAGCTCGATGACGTCCCTTGAACTCCGATCCAGCCGAGTGTTGAGGGAGAGTTTCGTCAGCACGACGGCGTGGTGACGATGATGATGTTCTACCGACGCAGGGCTTCGCCTAAGCTCCGCAATGATATTATCGAGGTGTAATTTGGTGGAGGGGGGCACCGCACACGGCTAAAAGATCTCAAGGATCAATTGTTGTGTCTCTGGGGTGCCCCCCTGCCCCCGTATATAAAGGAGCAAGGGAGGAGGAGGCCGGCCCTAGGAGGGGGCGCACCAAGTGTGGAGTCCTACTAGGACTCCCTAGTCCTTGTAGGATTCCACCTCCCATATGGAATAGGAAAAGAGGAAGGGAAAAAGAGAAGGAAGGAAGGGGGCGCCCCCCTTCCCTAGTCCAATTCGGACCAGACCAAGGGGAGGGGTGCGGCCACCCTTGAGGCCCTTTTTCTTCTTTCCCGTATGGCCCAATAAGGCCCAATACGTATTCCCGTAACTCTCCGGTACTCCAAAAAATACCCGAATCACTCGGAACCTTTCCGAAGTCCGAATATAGTCGTCCAATATATTGATCTTTACGTCTCGACCATTTCGAGACTCCTCGTCATGTCCCCGATCTCATCCGGGACTCTGAACTCCTTCGGTACATCAACATACATAAACTCATAATAAAACTGTCATCGTAACTTTAAGCGTGCGGACCCTACGGGTTCGAGAACTATGTAGACATGACCGAGACACGTCTCCGGTCAATAACCAATAGCGGGACCTGGATGCCCATATTGGCTCCCACATATTCTACGAAGATCTTTATCGGTCAGACCGCATAACAACATACGTTGTTCCCTTTGTCATCAGTATGTTACTTGCCCGAGATTCGATTGTCGGTATCTCGATACCTAGTTCAATCTTGTTACCGGCAAGTCTCTTTACTCGTTCCGTAACACATCATCCCGCAACTAACTTATTAGTCACAATGCTTGCAAGGCTTATAGTGATGTGCATTACCGAGTGGGCCCAGAGATACCTCTCCGACAATCGGAGTGACAAATCCTAATCTCGAAATACGCCAACCCAACAAGTACCTTTGGAGACACCTGTAGAGCACCTTTATAATCACCCATTTACGTTGTGACGTTTGGTAGCACACAAAGTGTTCCTCCGGTAAACGGGAGTTGCATAATCTCATAGTCAGAGGAACATGTATAAGTCATGAAGAAAGCAATAGCAACATACTAAACGATCGGGTGCTAAGCTAACGGAATGGGTCAAGTCAATCACGTCATTCTCCTAATGAGGTGATCTCGTTAATCAAATGACAACTTATGTCTATGGCTAGGAAACATAACCATCTTTGATTAACGAGCTAGTCAAGTAGGGGCATACTAGTGACACTCTGTTTGTCTATGTATTCACACATGTATTATGTTTCCGGTTAATACAATTCTAGCATGAATAATAAACATTTATCATGATATAAGGAAATAACTAATAACTTTATTATTGCCTCTAGGGCATATTTCCTTCACCCGATACTAGCCATAGATTCATCAAAATAAGCAAACAACACGCGAAAAACAGAATCTGTCAAAAACAGGACAGTCTGTAGTAATCTGGAAGCTTAGTAAACTTCTGTAACTCCTAAAATTATGAAATAAATATGAAAATTTGAAAAAATTGTACATAAGTAATGTGCAAAAAGGTTCAGATCCATTTGACCTTCCAGTAAAAAATATAAAATCACGCGCTACAGCCAAAGTTTCTGTTTTTGTTCTGCACATAGTAAACAAGCAATCTAATCATTCTAAAACCAAAGCTTGGCACATTATTTTTATAATACAATGGATATACACAAGGGGATAATTATTTACAGAGAAACTTCCATGAAAAATTCTACATTGTTTCCGTGAGCATGAACACAAGTGCTCAAGGTCGACCCTCACTTTTTCAATGCATAACTTTCCAATCACTTCTCTTTTTGCAAAACTTTTTAGGCATGAGAGGCAAGTAATTTTTTTTGTATTTTCATTCTTTAAATTTTTTTGTATGTTTCACCCACAACTAAACAAAAAGAAAAAGAAAAAAATAAAATCTACTTAGTGGAGAAAGCAAACAAGCACACACGAGAATATCAACCCAACGCTATTGCTCCCCGGCAACGGCGCCAGAAAAGAGCTTGATAATCCCCAAGTGCAGGGAATCATCGTAGCAATTCCCAAAGGTGGAAGTGATAAGTATGGAGTGCCGAACCCACAAGGAGCTAAAGGTAAGATCAATATTCTCTCAAGTCCTATCTGCCACTGATACGACTGTACGTACACCGAACGTTTGCTTCCAACTAGAAACGAGAAATAAAACTACGTTGTGGGTATGAAGAGGATAACTTTGCATGATATCGGAGAGCTAAAACATAAAAGTAGGTGCTGTTATCATTAAGTTAGAATATATTAATAAATATTATAAATAGCTAGTGTGGAATAATGATGGATCGGTGTGCGGAATTATCCTAGGCAATTGTTAACAAGACCGGTAGTCGTCATTGCAATTTCATATGAGGGAGAGGCATAAGCTAACATACTTTCTCTTCTTGGATCATATGCACTTATGATTGGAACTCTAGCAAGCATCCGCAACTACTAAAGATCATTAAGGTAAAACCCAACCATAGCATTAAAGCATCAAGTCCCCTTTATCCCATACGCAACAACCCCCTTACTTGGGTTTATGCTTCTCTCACTCAAGCAACCCACTATAAGTGAATCATAAACGTATTGCAACACCCTACAGCGGGAATCCCTCACGCTTGCGCGACACGGAGGGCACAATAGGACAGCACCAAAATAAAACATACAACTCGTACCAATCTAGATCATCAATCAACCCAAAGACAAAGTATATCTACTCAAAACATCATAAGATGGCAACACATCATTGGATCATAATATGTGGCATAAAGCACCATGTTCAAGTAGGGATTACAGCGGGGTGCAGGAGAGTAGACCGCGTAAAAGAGATGAGGATGGTGATGATGGTGGTGATGTTGATGAAGATGATCACCGCGGCGATGATTCCCCTCCCGATGGCACTCCGGCGCCACCGAGACAGAGGAGGAGAGGTTCTCCCCCTTGTGCTTCCTCATCCATGGCCTCCCCCCTAGATGGGGAGAGGTTCTCCCTCTGGTCCTTGGCCTTCTGGCGATGATGGCCCCTCCGAGATCCTCCTCCATGGCCTCCGGTGATGATGGCCCCCTCCGTTAGGGTGCCAGAGAGGGCCTAGATTGATTTCTCGTGGCTACAGAGGCTTGCGGCGGCGGAACTTCCGATCTAGGTTATTTCCCGAAGGTTTCTGTATTTATAGGAGAAGTTGGCGTTGATTTCACGTCAGGGGGGCTCTCGAGGAGTCCACGAGGCACAGGGGCGCGCCCAGGGGGGTGGGCGCGTCCCCCCACCCTCGTGGGCCCCCCGGGACTCCCCTCCGGTAGATTTTTGTTCCAGTATTTTTCATATTTTTCCAAAAAATTCTCCGTTGATTTTCAGCGCATTCCGAGAACTTCTATTTCTGCACAAAAACAACACCACGGTAGTTCTGCTGAAAACAGCGTCAGTCCGGGTTAGTTCTAATCAAATCATACCAAAATCATATAAAACAATAGTAAACATGGCATGAATACTTCATAAATTATAGATACGTTGGAGACGTATCACGCACCCCCTTTATTACCGGGTCGTGGCTCCAACCGGTACTAAAGGGGGGTCTTTAGTACCGGTTGCAGCCATGACCCGGTACTAAAGGGGGTCGCTTTCCGCCGCTTGGACTGGCCAAATTTGACCTTTAGTACCGGTTGGTGACTCCAACCGGTACTAAAGGCCCCTCCTATATAAACAACACTTACGAATTTCGTCAATTTTCATCTCTTCCTCTGCTTCTTCTCCTCTGCCCCGTCGCCGCCCCCGTCGATGCCCCCGTCGCCGCCCGTCCCCGTCGCCGCCCGTCGCTGCGCCGTCCCCGTCGCCGCCCGTCGCCATCCCCGTCGTCGTCGCGCGTCGCTGTCCCTGTCGCCGCCCGTCTCCATCCCCGACGTCGCCGCCCGTCTCCATCCCCGTCGTTGCCGCCCGTCACCGTCCCCGTCGCCGCCCCCGTCGCCTCGCCTCGCCGGTGAGCTCCTGCCCCGCCATGGCCACACACACACATCGTTAGTTATAAAAATGTTAGTAATTTTTATGTTTTTTAGTTATAAAAATGTTAGAAAATTTTCTGTTTTTTGGTTATAGAAATGTTAGAAATTTTAGAAATGTTAGTTTTAGCTAGATGAATTAGATTACTGTCAAATTGTTAGACGATGATCGATGTTATAGATGCATATAGAATTTGCATATAAAATTTTGACATATGCAACGATATCATTTTTTAAATTTGTATATAAGAAATCACAATCCAATCATTTAAAAAATGTTACATTTGCATATAGTATTTCTTCTCGACGATGCCCGGCCTGCATCCTCGTCGTCGACCCGTTCATGACGACGTCCTGCTTCAGAGGACCCATGTCCGGGACTGGGCTCCACCGGGCTGGCACTGGGAGGTGCTACCTTCAGGGGCGCGCCGCTTGGTGAGGAACCCGACCCCGGGTCCCGTCGTCGAACCTGAGCTCCTTTGGTGGCGTTCGTGTGGGCCACTTTTGGTGCGGAGGGAGCCGGCCTGCCGGAGGTGGTACGTCGCCGTGTCAGGGAGGAGGACGAGCACGTCCGTCGCTACATGGCTGTTATGGACATCAGGTTCTCCAATACCTGGCAGGTTCTTTGAGGAGATGACCCGAGCTATGATCTTGTGATGGTTCCTTCTCTTTGGGTGTCCACCGCCCGCGCCTCAGGAACCGTGAGTGGCCTAGATTATTCTGTAGTATTCGATATTTATTAGCTAGAGCTAGCTAGTGATGTATTTGATATATAATATTCGAGACGATGTATTCAAGATTATATATATTATTCGAGACGATGTATTCGAGATTATATATATTATTCGATAATATTCGAGACGATGTATTCGAGATTATATTCGATGATGCATATTATGTACTATGATTCAGTTTTTCCTTATTGATTGCATGCATGCATTGTAATTTGAATACTAAATTGTTTTATATTTCTTCTAGATTAGTTAAATAAAAGCTATGACGGACAATACCGGCAGAGACGGAGAAGAGGCCTTGTTCAAGATCATACGCTCCCCTCGCGGGCCAGATGATCAGAATGAAGAAGATGAAGGCTCCCAATATCTGAACAATACCGGGGAGGGTGATATGATATTCGATCACGACGACCGAATTGATGAAGTCATGAACTATGATGATGATGACGGAGAAAATGTTGATCTTGAAGTAACAGAGACCCGCGAGGTATATTTATATAAGCAGGCATCTGGTGATCATCACATGTTTTAAATGATTTGAAGATATATTAACGAATCGATCTTTCTTCTTTCAGCCCTCCGGATCGAGCAAATCTTCTACAGGCAGCAGGACAGTGCGAGGCCCGGCCAAAAAGTTGAAGGAGGGCGTAAAGTACAACATCGATGCCGTCAAACTAATGGCGAACCAATCGCGCCTAAGAACATTGCGAACAAGTTCGTTCATCAGTGCGGTGTTCTTGTGAAGGACCAACTCCCGATCTCCCTTCAAGAATGGAAAAAGGCAGCAAAGAAACGTCCAGATCTTACTTTTGTCGACAACAGAGCAAAATCTCTGCTTTGGGAATCTCTCATGGAACATTTCACCCTACCAGACCATTTCAGAGATGCAGATGTGCAGAAAGTCAAGGACGCTGCTCTTAGGAAGATATCAATTGCATTCAACAACCACAAGAAAACTATATGGACCAACTACGTCGCAGGTGGAAGGAAGACTCCAGAATTCAAGGGAACACTGGAGAAGCAAAGAGATCACTGGCCTGCTTTCGTGAAATTCAAGGAATCAGAATTATCCATGAAGGTGGCGACGTCGTTGCTTATACAAATCCCCCCGAAGCAACCTTCCATTGCAACCCGATTCCAGCTGGCTATGCTCGTGTCGTGGTTGATGAGGTGGTGGACCAATATTCCGGGCTAGAGCTTGACATTCCTGGAGGTGACGAGGAGCACACACTGGGAGAGGCCATACATCGTATCATCCTATGGAGAAAGGATTGCATCATCTTTCGAAGGCCACCGACACCACGTCAGCCGACTCCTCCTTGAAGTCCGCCACCGCGTCAGCAGACTCCCGCTCCTCCAAGTCATCAGCCACTGCCTCAGCAGAGTCCTGCTCCTTCAAGTCTGCCAACGCGTCAGGCCACTCCTCCTCCTCCAAGTCCGGCACTGCGTTAGGCCACTCCTCCTACTCCAAGTCCGGCACCGCGTCGGCCCACTCCTCCTCCTCCAAGTCAGCCACGGCAGCCGTCTCCGCCGCCTCAGCAACAGCGGAAGAGAGCCACCGCAGCTATGATGCGTAGCGGTACAAGTCGAGTTACAGGAGATATAGGCGGAGGCAAGCGGTTTCAATATGGTCCAAGCCTCGTGCCTCTTTCGTTGAGGCCTTTCGACATGAGCGAGGAGGAAAACTCAGCCGAATGCAGGCGACAATTGGACGCCTATTTTGGACCGAAACCGCCACCGCCGCCAAAGGAGAAAGTGCCCGAGGAAGCCGTGGAACACTTTATTCGTATGGCTAAAGCACCAGCTCCCAAGCCTGTTGACTCAGACTATGAGCGCCAAATCAAGAAGGCCCATCGAGCATAACAAAAGAAGGAGTCGAGCTCGAGCCAAGCAGCTGCCAAAAAAGCGGGAAAACCGTTCCCCAGCTGGGAGAACAGGCGGTGCAATCGATACCCCCGCTCATTGTACCAACACATGCGAGTAGCGGCGCCGATCAGCTGGTAATAACCGACGAGCATAGAAGACATGTTGAAGAGCTCGGTATCACTGTTGGACAACTCCTCGAGATTAAGCCCATGTCTCTGCTTAGAGAGGAGGACATAAAACAGAAATATGTTCGCGGTGAACCTTTCGTCAAGCCTGAGGAGGTCAAGAACCTCCCAACAAGAATGTATGAATTGCATGAATGGTACATGAAAATTACCAAGAGTTCCAATCGAGAGCCCCTCATGGTGAAAGTCAATGCAGACCATTACTTCCATGCGCTAGCTCTGTCCGTTGAGTATACAAAACTATTTCAGTTATTCAATCAAGAAGCACTCGACAAATCTCTCGTCAGTTGCTATTGTCTGTAAGTGATTTCTTTCTGTAATTTAAGTCTCAAGTTAGCTATAGTGCTCATTGATCGATCATTACCTGTAATTATCCTCACTATATTCTTTTCTGTGGTATTTTATACAGGATGAAGATGTATGAAATGAAAAAAGTTGTACGCTATGGCATTGGGTTCATTGACCCAAATACCATTAATGAAGAGACATGGACATTGAAATGGTATCGAGCAGATGTATAGAAAAACATGCTAGAGTTCTTGAAGCGCCTCAGTACCAATGAAGATATACTACTTCCTTACAACTTTCGTTGAGTCACACTGTCTTGTACTACAAATTCGGTTTTTGCTTACTAGCTAGCTAGATGTTAATAATTAAGTGTATATGGTTTAGGGTAGTTGATGAGTGTTATGCACATGCCTGCTTAATTAAGACATGCAAACGTGTGCGCATGCAGTTACCGCTGAATCTTGTTAGTCATTAAAGTTGAAGAAGAAACAGTTGAAGTACTGGACTCACTACTTAAAAAACAAAGTGACTACTCAATCTTGAAGGGGATAGTCGTAATTTCAATCATTATTAACTATATGTCGGCCTCTTTAGTTCGTCATTTCCTGATATCAACTATTTAATAACTCCTTTATTCATTTTCTTTGCCGGCGGGCAGGGCTTGGGAAAAGTTCATCAACGTGACTCCAGGCCAATAGAAAAAAAGTTGTATTGGTTTCGACCCAAGGTAAGTAATTAAGTAGTACTAGCTAGCTACCGTCTCTTTAATTCTTGTTTTAATACCATTAATTATCATGCTTGATTAATTATTATCTGATTAAATTCTATTCACGTAAAGGCCCTGAAGCAGGCGCTGGGGACTGAAGTGTGTGCATACTACGTTTGCGAGAACATTCGCATGATGACGTCCGAAAGGAGCAAATCTGATAGACAGGTATGGGTACGTTTGCCAGAAAACTATTCATAATTCTTACATCATTATCGATATCTAATCACACAACTAATACATGCATATTGATCTCCTTCTTAAAAGTTCAATAAGATGCGGGATAAGCTCCTACCAACGGAGCGCATACGAGCACTTCAAGAGGAAATAGCGGGATTTTTGCTCGACCAGGTCATAGATCCCAAAGGAGAATACCATTACCCACTACTGCCTCCATGAACCACTCCCAATTGTCATCGTGCTCCGAAGGCACCAAGGCAAATGCCACTGTCGTAAAATACCAGCAAACGAAAAAGAATTAAATAGAAAACACAAAATTAAAGAAAAAAGAAATCATGAACCCCAAACCCCCCAAACCTTTTAGTACCGGTTGGTGTTACCAACCGGTACTAAAGGGCTCCCCGCCCCCCGGCGCTAGCTCGTGCCACGTGGTGGCCCTTTAGCGGCGGTTCGTGCAAAACCGGTAATAAAGGGAGGGGACCTTTAGTCCCCACCCTTTAGTGCCGGTTACAGAACCGACACTAAAGGGCCTTACGAACCGGTGCTATAGCCCGGTTCTGCACTAGTGCGGGTCTAGCCACTGTAGTTTGAGTTTGTCTGCTCATGTCAAGATCTTGCAAACATTGACAGATGAAAACATGTGTAGAAAGGGGACTTTGATACCGTCATGGATAACACGCCCCCTCGCCCACCATAACGCCCACAAGGTAACTAAGACCTTAATAAACTGATCATTGCTTAATCTATACCTACTAATAAAAGAAATAGACATTCTTTGTCCGTCGTCGTTTTTTTAGAAAAACCCTTCACTTTTTGAAGAGCCAACCCGCAATCCAGACCTCCACTACCGACCACAACAGAACAACCAACTCACCTATCATTTTTTCCGTGTGCAAAACCTGGTCGTTACCTAATCACGAGTTGCCTAGAAAATGGAAACTACCTCAAAGAAAAAAAGGAATGCACGTGTCAACGAAAAAAATCCCGCTAAATGTGGACATGAAGATGCCAATAAAAGTGAAAGACCCGAGATAAGGAAGGACGTGCAGGAAATTGACTCCAATTATATGGATTGTGGGCATTATTTGAAAATTAAGTGGGATTTCTGAAAACCCAATAAAGGACCACATGCACGCCGTATTTCTTTCTATGAAATGGAATTTTCATGACATAATTGGCCGCATTTCTTTCCATCAAATGGAATTTTCATGACATAACTGGCCACATTTCTTTCCATTAAATGGAATTTTCTTCACGTAATTGGCTCCCTAATAAATGTTATTATGCTGAAATTTGTTAGATAGGCCAACAATTAAGTCGCTTTAAACGGTGACAAGACGTTGCACCCCATAAGAAAAAATAAAATTAAAAGGCAGCACAACAAATCCACACGTTTTTTTGGAACAAACATAAAAGAATTCCCTCAAAAACCACAAACATACAATAAAATATAGTATTATTTAGATGCATATATGGGAGTACAAGATGCGTAACATGCCTTAGAAATTAGTGTTGGAATATCGAAGTTATGTAATCGACTTTTGTTCCCAGTAACAAAATGGATAATTGAATTTTGTTGTGCTAAATTTTCATAGCCTGATTTTTAAAATATCTTTAGGACATATTAGTACCTGGCTTTTCGTTATTTAATTTTACATATTGTGTTTTCTAGACGCAAAGATATTTTTTTATTCCCGTTGCAACGCACGGGCATATTTTCTAGTGTTTTGCTCAAGCTCAATCCAGACAACCAAAGTTTGGTATTTGGTGTCTCATCACCAAGGAGGGGTACGACTAAGTCATCCCCATGTAGTGCCCACACACTCTTTTCCATGTTACAATCTCACAACGAATGACGCCATGAATCGTTCGTGGGCCTGCACACCGGAAAACAGGCGAATCGGTCATATGTCGCCTGACTCTCTCTTCACCCGTAGTCAAGGATGATCTAATGAGTCTCCATGTGAATATCCTAAGTTTTGCCGGCACCTTCACCTTCAAGTCACTTCCAGTCCTGCTCCTCCACTTCCCTGCTCGATGTTTCTGTTGCACCCTCCCGCCAACTCTCCCTCTGGAGTTTTTTCCAATTAACATGCGATTAGCATATCTTATCGAAAAATTCAAGATTTTTCATATTGCCAAGCCCAAAAATCCTCTTGAGGGACATAACTCATCAGACACTGCTTGGTAGCTTCTACATCCATCGACAACATGTGCCTTTCTAACTCCTGCATTTTCCATCCCCTTGAGGCGTGGATGATAAAATATGAAACTAACCCAGGTGGGTCATTGGTCACATGACGTGTTGGGCTCATACGATAGCCTCTGGGTATCCAATTATCTCTTCATGCATCAGTAGTTCTACCATTACCCATTCTCCTTACCAGACCAACACACATAACATATCTTCCTTCACACATTGATTTCCACACTTGAGAGGGGTGTGAACCAAACTCAGCAGAGACGATATCCCCGTTAGGGAAGTAGACAACCTTTAGAATTCTTGCACTCGAAGTAGACGAATCTTGAAGTAGCCCCCACACTCGTCTTGCCAAGAGCGCAAGATTAAATAATTCCATGTCTGTGAAGCCAAGTCCAGGGTCCTCCTTGACATCCTTGCTATTTTCCTCTCACCGGTTTTACTTCCCCACACAGATTTCCTGATAAGCGATATTATGTGCTAAGCGATGTGGTT
Source organism: Triticum aestivum (assembly GCF_018294505.1). NCBI lineage: Eukaryota > Viridiplantae > Streptophyta > Magnoliopsida > Poales > Poaceae > Triticum > Triticum aestivum. Next base: position 461,319,558 of record NC_057808.1, on the reverse strand, counting down.
GTTAAAGAATCGAAGATGGAGATGTCATCCACGGTGGTGGCAGTCATCCGCGATTCAACTATGCCCCGATTTGAGACAGGATACTGCATATCAGGGTTATGCGCGGCTACGGGTGCAGTTGGACAACTGAAGGGATTCATTTTCCCAAGTTCGTCATCAGTTGATGGCTAGGACGGCATGGGTCTGCCAAAGGGGCCCTTAACATGGGTTTCGACGGTGCCTGGCAGTCGCGTCATCGCCCGTCAGCAAGCTCATACGAGCACAACTTTTGGTCGCGTTGATCAACTGTGCGCGTGATAGTGGTTGGAAACCCCAACATTCTAGCTGAAGACATTTTGAGATGTCATGTTCCATGGTCCTCGTGCACTAGATGCATATTCATTGTGGAGTGGTCTGGTCGGCATTGTCAAGGATAGAAGGAATGAAGGTGGTGGTCAAGCGGATGCGGCAACACATTGTGGTTGTGTTTTGGTGGTGATAATTTAGTACCAGGACTGGAGTTTCAGGGTGAAAACCCTTGGTATATATGACCTTCGTCGGTCATACCTGGCAATGACGGTGTTTTGACATCGTTACCTTATTGAAGGCATTGCATGTAATTTTGCTAAATTATGCTCTCAGGGTGAAAACTCAGGATTTAGTCTTTGACTGGATCTGGCGACAGTGACACTTGTGTGTCCTTATCTTCCCGAAGGCGTTGCTTTTGGAGAACCTTCTCGTAGCTTGTGTGTTGTCACGGTAGTGGTTGATGTTGTTGGTTACTGCAAGCCTTAGATCTTGTTTTTTCTTTCTTTTTGTTTTACTTTTTTGGCTGTGTGCATCCTCGATGCCTCGAGTTGATTGCGGCGTTGTGTTCTTGCAGAAGCCGGGTGTATTTGATATTGTCTTGATATTACTAATATATTACCATTTATCTAGAAAATAGATATTGAACTCGACTCTTGATCGTTTCGAAAAACGGCCCAAGGTTCCACGTTGGGCCGCAATGTAAAAGACATAAAAAATAATACAAGCCCATCTTGTACTTCGTTCTGGGCCTTCAGGCCCTGTTGGTCGGCAGTTTGACTACAAACACAGCACAGGACCACAAACAGACTCGGTGAGCACGTACCCCTAAAAAAACGTACCCCTAAAAAAAACGTACCACAAGCGCGCGCGGGCGATACATCACGGTGTTGTAGTTCGTGTAAGATTACCAGAGTGTTCGATCCGATCACCAAACATGGCCATGGGTTTCGTCGCGCGTGCTCTCCCATAAAGGGCACACAACTGGGTGCAACAATATTCCGTACAGGACAACTTCCGACGACGATCGATGATGACGATGACGATGCGGCGCAACCTCGCGGCGATAGTGCTCGTCGTGCTTGCCTGCCTCGTCTCTCTAGCCTCGGCCGAGCAGATCAAGACGACGAACACGCGGTGGAGCTACCGCCTCCCGCTGCCCGACGGCGTCAGCGGCACTGAGAGCCTCGCCTTCTCCGGCAAGGACGGGGTCTACACGGGCGTCTCCGATGGCCGCGTGCTAAAGTGGGGTGGCAGCGCCGCCGGCTGGAGCACCTTCGCGTACAATGCCAACTACAGGTCGGTGTAATTACAAGCTAAACATCGTGTACGTAGATCGTGATCAAATTAGCAGATTTGTGGAGACATGTACTAAAACGTGTTTGTTATGTGTTTGATTTGAAGCTAAATTATTTTTAGAAACTAGGTTTTTGTTCATTCTTGAAAGAACAAAAAATCCCTATTTTTAGAGGGGGGGTGTTTTTTCTTCTAAACTTGCCATGTGCATTTTTCTTTTAGCTCACATGGCAATTTCTAAATGCCCTCCCCCCACCCCCCCCCCCCCCCCAGCGTGCGCGCAAGCTTTTGGGAAATTTGTATTACTTATTTTCATGGGGACTTTGGAATTGTTTTTTTTACTTTCTCAGATGGCAGTTTTATTACTATGAGCATCGTATTTTAATAATTGACTAGTAAATGGCACGTGCTTTGCACGTGTAGCTTTATGAATGTAGACCAACATCACCAAGTGAACTTTGCAACTCAAAATAAGTAAAATACTCCCTCTGTCGCATATTAGTTATCGCTACAACGGATATATCAACAACAACTAATATAGGACAAAGGGAATAAATAGTTACTCGCTCCAATCTGAATTAATTGATGTGACTTCTAGGCAATGTCTTACTTACATTGTATAGAGGTTGCGTCAGTTAATTCGTATTGGATGGAGTATTCTTTTTAAGACCGGACAGAGGGCTTCCTGAGGTTGGCCTTTAACATAGCAAACCATCAATGTAGGAACACCCAAGGATTTCTTTTTTTGAGTTTCCTGAAATTCATAGTTTGACACACTTGTCTTCAAACAAAAAGAAAAAACAGAGGAAAAATATGTGCTCTTTGTGTTTGGTACGTGTACATATATCATCTACTTCAAAGCTCAAGCTTTGTCCTTCTTATCAGATTTTACAGAACAGCATAAAAAATATACTCTAATGAGTAACAACATATTTTCAAATTGCAACATAAAAGTTTCAGTTTTGATTAGGCTGAACTTCTTCGCAAAACAGATTTCCCTAGAGAGCTGACATTCCCCGATTTTCAGAGACATTTCCTTCAAAAACCATTTGCTACTGCACCATTGTAGACATGATCAGCTCTTGACATTCTTCTAGAATAGGCATCCGCAAGGACTTGGTGCTTTGCAAACCTGCCCAGTAATTACATTTGTAAGGGGAAAAAAATATTATACCACAAGGATGCACTTGGACAAAAAAATGCAAGAGGAACAGAGACAATTCTATGCTTGCAGGTAACACCTTAAGTTACATACACACGCACAAGATTGCATGTTTCTAATGTCATGGAATCAAGCATGGATGCAAATGTGTAAGTTTTATGCTTGTAAACATAAAGAAACTTGCAGTATTAGAAGTAACAATGACTAATACACCAATACCTGTATGTAAATTACATCAAGACATCTTTGTAGACAATATTTTTGGTGCTTTTTCCCGATGGATCAATTTCCTTATTTGGCTTTGCAAGTATTCTTGTTGTTTGTCTTGACATCCCTCTTGATAAAGCAACATAGAGTTGACCATGAGAGAACACCGGCTCTGGAAGATAGATGCCAACATTTGGAATAGTTTGACCTTGAGCTTTGTTGATTGTCATTGCAAAGCTGAGTCGAATTGGAAATTGCTTTCTTTTAAACTTGAAGGGGAGTACATCATCTTCTGAAGGATATAGAGGAATTCGTGGAAGGAATACTCTTTTCCCAGCATGTTGCCCGCCAATTATTTCTGCATCAATAGCGTTCTCTTGAAATGCTCTGATAATAAGTCTTGTTCCATTGCACAATCCGTTAAAAGGATCTAGATTCCGAAGTAAAATCACAGGACAATTAATCTTCAGTCGAAGGACATGTGGAGGCAGGCCATTAGGTGTGAGTAAGTTTATAAATTCAGGTGGGTAGTAGTTATGTGGATCATCCACTGCTGAATCAAAACTATAGTAGATTTGTTCTTCCCCAGGAAACCGATCAATAAGCTTCTCGTTTAGTTCATCAACATATTCATTCTTGGTGGAGAGAATGGCGCGAGTACTAATATAAGATGGTGATATTCCATTCTGGCCTAGTGAAGGAAAGATATCATTAATTAACTTACTGACAGAGTGTTTTGGATCTATGTATGGTACAACAATTTCATCTGGTAGGCGCACATAATCTTGGCCGATTGATTCTTCTGTACCATCACCAATTCTTAACAGAAAATCTGAGGACCATGGATCAGATTGTGCTCTCATATTACGCCATAGTTTTATTTGTTTTATACACCGCCAAAGATACGATTTCTTTAGTGTAGCATCTGTAATTTGTGCTCTTATGCCTCGCCTCACTACAGGGAGAACTTGTGTGAAATCTCCTCCTAACACTATGACCTTTCCTCCAAATGGAGATAGAACACCAGTAATATCTTGCAAGGATCTATCAAGTGCCTCCACAGCTTGACGTTTTGTCATGGCTACTTCGTCCCAAATTATCAAGGATGCTCTCCGAAGCAACTCTGCAGTCCCACTCTGTTTACTGAAGCTGCACAAACTGTCATCATGAATATTTACTGGTATTTTAAATCTCGAATGTGCTGTCCTACCGCCCGGCATGATGGACGCTGCAATTCCAGATGTTGCAGTTGCAATTGCTATTAGCCCCATGGAACACACTTTAGCGAGCAAAGCTTTATAGAGATGCGTCTTTCCTGTACCTCCTGGACCATCAATAAAGAATACCTTACTCTTCTTCTGTAGGACGTGATGCATTATCTCATCAAAGGCAAGTCTTTGCTCACAATTTAGTGTTGCATAAAGGTCCAGATGCTCTGGATCAATATTAATAGACATCTCTTCTATTACTTCTCTACAATTAGAGCCAGCCAACTCAGTGCCATCTAGCATTTCTGGAAGATCAAAGCAACTGATGTCCTTCCCCATTGAATATAGGATATCACTAATATCTCTAAGTACCATCTGCTCTATAGATTCTTTATCAGTTGCGCTGCCCTGCTGAAAATCATCAGCCATGGCCTCAAAATGCTTTCCCCATAATTCACGGACATTTTTTACCTCACAGAAAACCAATATTGTAGCAAAAAGCCTTCTAAAGGCAGAAGGCATTGCAAATGTCGCAGCCTCGCTCAGACAATCAGAAATACTACAATCAGCCTCAATCAGACCCCTTCTTTCTGCGGCCTCTCTAAAAGTGGCAAAAACAAAACCATCGACAGTCCGTAAATCCTCAAAAGATGTAGCCCCTCTCACATGATTTAGCAGTATCCTCAAGTAATAGCGTTCTCCTTCAGCTGGGTGTGCAGCGACAAGTCTCCCCACTTGTATTCTCTGTTTGCGACGTTTCCAGCTCTTGGTACTATTATTCCATACAAAAAATTCTGGAAATTCCTTGTATAAGAAATTCCTGGCATAACTATAAATAGAGTTCATTCTGAAGTATTCAGTTAGCATTGTTCTCGAAGACGATCCTTTGCAGACCACATCCTCTAATTTTTCTGAATCTTTATAGTGAACAAGGTGCATATTTGGCAGATGGACTTGTAGCTGTATAACTGATGGATACATCTCACTAAGGTTGAAAGAGTAAATCCTCCAGATTGCTTCCGGAGGTGAAATAAACCTTGCATCTCTATACTCACGAATTTCATTAATAACCACATCATCTTCTGCGGCTTCGATGACAATGGAGGCACGATCATGACCTTTGTAGATGTATTTGAATAAATATTTCACAGCCTTGATGCTAGAGCAAACTTCAATATTTATATGGCAATTGTATCGAATAAGTAAATAGGGATTGTATGGGACAACCCATCTATTATCCAAAACTGCACCCCTGATGCGCACTCGACGGCCGTCATTCCTGCGCCTATAAATTGGATAAGAGTCCTCTCCTTGTTGTGTGGTCTCTGCGAAATGCCGAGGATAATGATACCGACAACTTCCATTTTCCATGCAAGGATCATTTATGTTGAGAATTCCACATGGGCCGTGCATCATGTGCTTAATAACTAAATCATGCAGTATAGGATATTTATCATTATCAGGAATTTCAGCTGATATTATCTCATCATATTGGTCCGAATTAGTTATCTTGTAGTCTGATTTCAGAATTATTAGAAAATGTGCATGTGGTAGACCTCTTTTCTGAAATTCAATTACGTGCACATGTGCAGCAACTTCACCAAAGAATTTCTTCTTAAACAAAAGATCCTTTAAATCCTCCAACTTTGCCTTGAAGACTCGTGCTACCAAGTCCGGCCTGTCTTGTGGTGATTGACCTTCTGCTAGTTCTCTAGTTATCTCTTCCCAATGTGGGTTGCAAGTCATTGTAAGGAATATGTCTGGTTTCCCAAACCGTTGGACCAAAGCCATTGCATCCAGATATCTTCGACGCATATCTCTTGGTCCTCCGATAAATGATGGGGGAAGCACAATGCGCCTACCTGTCATGCACCCACGTGTTTCACCGGCAACAATGCTATCGACCAATCCTTGATACAAATCTGCTCTGATGAGAACCTGAGTTGATGGCTTTGACAAGAATGCCAATCTTATTGATTCAATCTTAATTTACATATCAACTATATATTGTTGAGTCAATCGCCTTCCAAAGAGTAAGATGTTAAACTTCCCAGGTCTAATTTGCAACTTGAAACAATAATATTCTCTTGGTGAGATGCAAGAACCAGAACTATTCTCCAGCATTCCTACAGAATCCAAAATAATATATGATTATTAAATAGTTCTAGAAACTAAAACTTTGAGCATGTAACCAATTAATGTATGATGGAAACTTACCTTCTATATCAAAATCATTTGCTTGATTGTCTATTATTTTCCTAGCATGTCAACTTAATCTGGGCAGATCCAAGTTCCATCCGACCTCTCCGTTTGGGAAAAACAACGGATATGATAGTGGATCATAGCAACCATGATATGCTTTTATATATTGTGGACGGTCTGATACACCATAAATCATGATACTTCTATCAAAATGACCTCGAGGATCGCTTCCCTCGACCCAAATTGCTGCCACCTGTGATGCTGTCGGAGCATTATATACTCTCTGGTCTAAAGCAATATTTGTGTTGAGCTCAATCCTATACTCGCAAAGGTTTGGAATGGAGCCGAGACTTCTAAAGATATGGACATAAGGATTAGATGAGAGTATGCCCAACAATTTTCTGATGAGATCTTTATCAAGGTTAGGTGAATGACGAAATCTTTGCTGTAAATCTGCATCAGTGTCATAAAAGTACAGTTCTAGATGCTTGGGCCCATCATCCTTTGGCACTAATTGGTCAATTCGATGATAAATTTGACCTTGTGCGCGGAATGTGTAAACTCCAGATCTGTTATTGCAAAAATGTTGATCCAAGACAACACCAAGAGATGTAAAGGAGAAGTGAGAATTGAAGTAACGTATGTTATCCCGGAAATACTTCGCATCTGGATCTTGGCTGCTGTACAGTCGACGTAATTCATCAGGGATTGGTGGAGTTACTATTTTAACTTTTCCACCCATGCAACAAAACGTTGGTTTCTCATACTGGAACCTTTTTGCATTGCAATGCCTACAGTCAGGAACTGGATCTAGAAGATGATAATCAGTGGGTAAATTTTGATATATATGATCATATGGATCTGCCTGAATGCAACTTTGGGCATTATTATTTTCTAAATACAACTGAAATTCAAAACCTGCATTTTTTATTAGGCTAGATTAGAAATACAAATGATATTTAAAAGTAGTATTGTCGATTAAGTACAGTAATACTTACCATGCCCACTAAACATACGAATTTCTTCATTAGGGTCATCATTATATCCAAGCATTTCTCCTGTTTCCCCAATGTTATCTGTTGATTGTCAAATCATCATATACGTCACACAATGTTTTATATGGACCAATATAATAGATAAATGCTAGTTGGTACTGAGATTACCTTGAATGGCAGGAAAATAATCCTTTGGCAGGTAGATGAGATCTTCATGTTGACGGCTGGTATGACCTTGTAGTTGCACATGAGTATATCCAACTGTATTTTGTAAATTACTACTAATTGCCCCATCAGATGTATCTTGTGCATGGCTGCAACTTGCGTCTTGAGACTTTCTTCTTCTTTTATACTCACGGCCTCTTTGTAAATATGCTTCTTTTTGTTCAGGTGCCAATTGGGAATACCAGCTAGTGCCGTGTCGCCGCTTACATCCACTGTTATTTTTTTGCCATCAATTACAACTTGGCCTTCCGAAGCAATAGGAGATACAGAAATTCCAGATGGACTGATCTTCAGCCGAATACCCTTTTTTGGGTGGCACATGTTTGGCTGAACAAGGACGCTTTGGTCAGATGCAGACACATCATAACTAGTGTTGGAAATATGCCCTAGAGGCAATAATAAAATGGTTATTATTATATTTCCTTGTTCATGATAATTTTCTATTGTTCATGCTATAATTGTGTTATCCGGAAATCGTAATACATGTGTGAATACATAGACCACAACATGTCCCTAGTGAGCCTCTAGTTGACTAGCTCGTTGATCAACAGATAGTCATGGTTTCCTGACTATGGACATTGGATGTCATTGATAACGGGATCACATCATTAGGAGAATGATGTGATGGACAAGACCCAATCCTAAGCATAGCACAAAGATCGTGTAGTTCGTTTGCTAGAGCTTTTCCAATGTCAAGTATCATTTCCTTAGACCATGAGATCGTGCAACTCCCGGATGCCGTAGGAGTGCTTTGGGTGTGCCAAACGTCACAACGTAACTGGGTGACTATAAAGGTGCACTACGGGTATCTCCGAAAGTGTCTGTTGGGTTGGCACGGATCGAGACTGGGATTTGTCACTCCGTATGACGGAGAGATATCTCTGGGCCCACTCGGTAATGCATCATCATAATGAGCTCAATGTGACCAAGTGTCTGGTCACGGGATCATGCATTACGGTACGAGTAAAGTGACTTGCCGGTAACGAGATTGAACAAGGTATTGGGATACCGACGATCGAATCTCGGGCAAGTAACGTACCGATTGACAAAGGGAATTGTATACGGGATTGATTGAATCCTCGACATCGTGGTTCATCTGATGAGATCATCGAGGAACATGTGGGAGCCAACATGGGTATCCAGATCCCGCTGTTGGTTATTGACCGGAGAGTCGTCTCGGTCATGTCTGCATGTCTCCCGAACCCGTAGGGTCTATACACTTAAGGTTCGGTGACGCTAGGGTTGTAGAGATATTAGTATGCGGAAATCCGAAAGTTGTTCGGAGTCCCGGATGAGATCCCGGACGTCAGAGGAGTTCCGGAATGGTCCGGAGGTGAAGAATTATATATGGGAAGTCCAGTTTCGGCCACCGGGAAAGTTTCGGGGGTTATCGGTATTGTACCGGGACCACCGGAAGGGTCCCGGGGGTCCACCGGGTGGGGCCACCTGTCCCGGAGGGCCCCATGGGCTGAAGTGAGGAGGGGAACCAGCCACTGGTGGGCTGGTGCGCCCCCCTTGGGCCTCCCCTGCGCCTAGGGTTGGAAACCCTAGGGGTGGGGGCGCCCCACTTGGCTTGGGGGGCAAGCCCTTGGCCGCCGGCCCCCCCTCAGATGGGATCTCCAGGGGGCCGGCGCCCCCCCAGGACCCCTATATATAGTGGGGGGGGGGAGGGAGGGCAGCAGTACCCTAGCCCCTGGCGCCTCCCTCTCCCTCCCGTGACACCTCTCCCTCCCGCTTGCGCTTGGCGAAGCCCTGCCGGGATCCCCGCTACTTCCACCACCACGCCGTCGTGCTGCTGGATCTCCATCAACCTCTCCTTCCCCCTTGCTAGATCAAGAAGGAGGAGACGTCGCTGCGCCATACGTGTGTTGAACGCGGAGGTGTCGTCCGTTCGGCGCTCGGTCATCGGTGATTTGGATCACGACGAGTACGACTCCATCAACCCCGTTCACTTGAACGCTTCCGCTCGCGATCTACAAGGGTATGTAGATGCACTCTTTCCCTCTCATTGCTAGTAAACTACATAGATGGATCTTGGTGATGCATAGAAAATTTTAAAATTCTGCAACGATCCCCAACAGGGGCATCATGAGCCAGGCCTATGCGTAGTTTCTATGCACGAGTAGAACACAAAGCAGTTGTGGGCGTAGATGTTGTTAATTTTTCTTGCCACTACTAGTCTTATCTTGTTTCGGCGGTATTGTGGGATGAAGCGGCCCGGACCGACCTTACACGTACGCTTACGTGAGACAGGTTCCACCGACTGACATGCACTAGTTGCATAAGGTGGCTAGCGGGTGTCTGCCTCTCCCACTTTAGTCGGAACGGATTCGATGAAAAGGGTCCTTATGAAGGGTAAATAGAAATTGGCATATCACGTTGTGGTTTTACGTAGGTAAGAAACGTTCTTGCTAGAAACCTATAGAAGCCATGTAAAAACATGCAACAACAATTAGAGGACGTCTAACTTGTTTTTGCAGCATGTGCCTTGTGATGTGATATGGCCAAAAGGATGTGATGAATGAGATATATGTGATGTATGAGATTGATCATGTTCTTGTAATAGGAATCACGACTTGCATGTCGATGAGTATGACAACCGGCAGGAGCCATAGGAGTTGTCTTTATTTTTTGTATGACCTGCGTGTCATTGAATAACGCCATGTAAATTACTTTACTTTATTGCTAAACACGTTAGCCATAGAAGTAGAAGTACTCGTTGGCGTGACAACTTCATGAAGACACGATGATGGAGATCATGATGATGGAGATCATGGTGTCATGCCGGTGACGAAGATGATCATGGCGCCCTGAAGATGGAGATCAAAGGAGCAAAATGATACTGGCCATATCATGTCACTATTTGATTGCATGTGATGTTTATCATGTTTTACATCTTATTTGCTTAGAACGACGGTAGTAAGTAAGATGATCCCTTATAATAATTTCAAGAAAGTGTTCCCCCTAACTGTGCACCGTTGCGAAGGTTCGTTGTTTCGAAGCACCACGTGATGATCGGGTGTGATAGATTCTAACGTTCGCATACAACGGGTGTTGACGAGCCTAGCATGTACAGACATGGCCTCGGAACACACGCAATACACTTAGGTTGACTTGACGAGCCTAGCATGTACAGACATGGCCTCGGAACACACGCAATACACTTAGGTTGACTTGACGAGCCTAGCATGTACAGACATGGCCTCGGAACACGGAAGACCGAAAGGTCGAGCATGAGTCGTATAGAGGATACGATCAACATGAAGATGTTCACCGATCTTGACTAGTCCGTCTCACGTGATGATCGGACACGGCCTAGTTGACTCGGATCATGTTTCACTTAGATGACTAGAGGGATGTCTATCTGAGTGGGAGTTCATTGAATAATTTGATTAGATGAACTTAATTATCATGAACTTAGTCTAAAATCTTTACAATATGTCTTGTAGATCAAATGGCCCACGTTGCCCTCAACTTCAACGCGTTCCTAGAGAAAACCAAGCTGAAAGATGATGGCAGCAACTATACGGACTGGGTCCGGAACCTGAGGATCATCCTCATAGCTGCCAAGAAAGATTATGTCCTAGAAGCACCGCTAGGTGAAGCACCCATCCCAGAGAACCAAGACGTTATGAACGCTTGGCAATCACGTGCTGATGATTACTCCCTCGTTCAGTGCGGCATGCTTTACAGCTTAGAACCGGGGCTCCAAAAGCGTTTTGAGAAACATGGAGCATATGAGATGTTCGAAGAGCTGAAAATGGTTTTCCAAGCTCATGCCCGGGTCGAGAGATATGAAGTCTCCGACAAGTTCTTCAGTTGTAAAATGGAGGAAAATAGTTCTGTCAGTGAGCACATACTCAAAATGTCTGGGTTACACAACCGCTTGTCTCAGCTGGGAGTTAATCTCCCGGATGACGCGGTCATTGACAGAATCCTTCAGTCGCTTCCACCAAGCTACAAGAGCTTTGTGATGAACTTCAATATGCAGGGGATGGAAAAGACCATTCCTGAGGTATATTCAATGCTGAAATCAGCGGAGGTGGAGATCAAAAAGGAACATCAAGTGTTGATGGTGAATAAAACCACTAAGTTCAAGAAAGGCAAGGGTAAGAAGAACTTCAAGAAGGACGGCAAGGGAGTTGCCGCGCCCGGTAAGCCAGTTGCCGGGAAGAAGTCAAAGAATGGACCCAAGCCTGAGACTGAGTGCTTTTATTGCAAGGGAAGTGGTCACTGGAAGCGGAACTGCCCCAAATACTTAGCGGACAAGAAGGCCGGCAACACCAAAGGTATATGTGATATACATGTAATTGATGTGTACCTTACCAGTACTCGTAGTAGCTCCTGGGTATTTGATACCGGTGCGGTTGCTCATATTTGTAACTCAAAACAGGAGCTGCGGAATAAGCGGAGACTGGCGAAGGACGAGGTGACGATGCGCGTCGGGAATGGTTCCAAGGTCGATGTGATCGCCGTCGGCACGCTGCCTCTACATTTACCTACGGGATTAGTTTTAAACCTCAATAATTGTTATTTAGTGCCAGCTTTGAGCATGAACATTGTATCAGGATCTCGTTTAATTCGAGATGGCTACTCATTTAAATCCGAGAATAATGGTTGTTCTATTTATATGAGAGATATGTTTTATGGTCATGCCCCGCTGGTCAATGGTTTATTCTTAATGAATCTCGAACGTGATGTTACACATATTCATAGTGTGAATACCAAAAGATGTAAAGTTGATAACGATAGTCCCACATACTTGTGGCACTGCCGCCTTGGTCACATTGGTGTCAAACGCATGAAGAAGCTCCATGCAGATGGACTTTTGGAGTCTCTTGATTACGAATCATTTGACACGTGCGAACCATGCCTCATGGGTAAGATGACCAAGACTCCGTTCTCCGGAACAATGGAGCGAGCAACCAACTTATTGGAAATCATACATACTGATGTGTGCGGTCCAATGAGTGTTGAGGCTCGCGGTGGCTATCGTTATGTTCTCACTCTCACTGATGACTTAAGTAGATATGGGTATGTCTACCTAATGAAACACAAGTCTGAAACCTTTGAAAAGTTCAAGGAATTTCAGAGTGAGGTTGAGAATCAACGTGACAGGAAAATAAAGTTCTTACGATCAGATCGTGGGGGAAATATTTAAGTCACGAATTTGGTACGCACTTAAGGAAATGTGGAATCGTTTCACAACTCACGCCGCCTGGAACACCTCAGCGAAATGGTGTGTCCGAACGTCGTAATCGCACTCTATTGGATATGGTGCGATCTATGATGTCTCTTACCGATCTACCGCTCTCATTTTGGGGCTATGCTTTAGAGACTGCCGCATTCACTTTAAATAGGGCTCCGTCGAAATCCGTTGAGACGACACCGTATGAATTATGGTTTGGGAAGAAACCTAAGCTGTCGTTTCTAAAAGTTTGGGGATGCGATGCTTATGTCAAGAAACTTCAACCTGAAAAGCTCGAACCCAAGTCGGAAAAATGCGTCTTCATAGGATACCCTAAGGAAACCATTGGGTATACCTTCTACCTCAGATCCGAAGGCAAGATCTTTGTTGCCAAGAACGGGTCCTTTCTGGAGAAAGAGTTTCTCTCGAAAGAAGTGAGTGGGAGGAAAGTGGAACTTGATGAGGTGATAGTCACCCCTTCCGAACCGGAAAGTAGCGCAGCGCGGGAAGATGTTCCTGTGGTGCCTACACCGACTGGGGAGGAAGTTAATGATGATGATCATGAAGCTTCGGATCAAGTTACTGCTGAACTTCGTAGGTCCACAAGGACACGTTCCGCACCAGAGTGGTACGGCAACCCTGTCCTGGAAATCATGTTGTTAGACAACGGTGAACCTTCGAACTATGAAGAAGCGATGGCGGGCCCGGATTCCAACAAATGGCTTGAAGCCATGCAATCCGAGATAGGATCCATGTATGAAAACGAAGTATGGACTTTGACTGACTTGCCCGATGATCGGCGAGCCATAGAAAATAAATGGATCTTTAAGAAGAAGACAGACGCGGATGGTAATGTGACCATCTATAAGGCTCGACTTGTCGCTAAGGGTTATCGACAAGTTCAAGGGGTTGACTACGATGAGACTTTCTCACCCGTAGCGAAGCTGAAGTCCGTCCGAATCATGTTAGCAATTGCCGCATTCTATGATTATGAGATATGGCAAATGGACGTCAAAACGGCATTCCTTAACGGCTTTCTTAAGGAAGAATTGTATATGATGCAGCCGGAAGGTTTTGTCGATCCTAAGAATGCTAACAAGGTATGCAAGCTCCAGCGCTCCATCTATGGGCTGGTGCAAGCATCTCGGAGTTGGAACATTCGATTTGATGAGATGATCAAAGCGTTTGGGTTTACACAGACTTATGGAGAAGCCTGTGTTTACAAGAAAGTGAGTGGGAGCTCTGTAGCATTTCTCATATTATATGTGGATGACATACTATTGATGGGAAATGATATAGAATTCTTGGAAAGTATAAAGGCCTATTTGAATAAGTGTTTTTCAATGAAGGACCTTGGAGAAGCTGCTTATATATTAGGCATCAAGATCTATAGAGATAGATCAAGACGCCTCATTGGTCTTTCACAGAGTACGTACCTTGACAAGATATTGAAGAAGTTCAATATGGATCAGTCCAAGAAGGGGTTCTTGCCTGTATTGCAAGGTGTGCAATTGAGCACGGCTCAATGCCCGACCACGGCAGAAGATAGAGAAAAGATGAGTGTCATCCCCTATGCCTCGGCCATAGGGTCTATTATGTATGCCATGCTGTGTACCAGACCTGATGTAAACCTTGCCGTAAGTTTGGTAGGAAGGTACCAAAGTAATCCCGGCATGGAACACTGGACAGCGGTCAAGAATATCCTGAAGTACCTGAAGAGGACTAAGGATATGTTTCTCGTATATGGAGGTGACGAAGAGCTCGTCGTAAAGGGTTACGTCGACGCTAGCTTCGACACAGATCTGGATGACTCTAAGTCACAAACCGGATACGTGTATATTTTGAATGGAGGGGCAGTAAGCTGGTGCAGTTGCAAGCAAAGCGTCGTGGCGGGATCTACATGTGAAGCGGAGTACATGGCGGCCTCAGAGGCAGCGCAAGAAGCAATCTGGATGAAGGAGTTCATTACCGACCTAGGGGTGATTCCCAATGCGTCGGGCCCGATGACTCTCTTCTGTGACAACACTGGAGCTATTGCCCTTGCCAAGGAGCCCAGGTTTCACAGGAAGACCAGGCATATCAAGCGTCGCTTCAACTCCATTCGTGAAAGTGTTCAAAATGGAGACATAGATATTTGTAAAGTACATACGGACCTGAATGTAGCAGATCCGTTGACTAAACCTCTCCCTAGAGCAAAACATGATCAACACCAGAACTCTATGGGTGTTCGATTCATCACAATGTAACTAGATTATTGACTCTAGTGCAAGTGGGAGACTGTTGGAAATATGCCCTAGAGGCAATAATAAAATGGTTATTATTATATTTCCTTGTTCATGATAATTGTCTATTGTTCATGCTATAATTGTGTTATCCGGAAATCGTAATACATGTGTGAATACATAGACCACAACATGTCCCTAGTGAGCCTCTAGTTGACTAGCTCGTTGATCAACAGATAGTCATGGTTTCCTGACTATGGACATTGGATGTCATTGATAACGGGATCACATCATTAGGAGAATGATGTGATGGACAAGACCCAATCCTAAGCATAGCACAAAGATCGTGTAGTTCGTTTGCTAGAGCTTTTCCAATGTCAAGTATCATTTCCTTAGACCATGAGATCGTGCAACTCCCGGATGCCGTAGGAGTGCTTTGGGTGTGCCAAACGTCACAACGTAACTGGGTGACTATAAAGGTGCACTACGGGTATCTCCGAAAGTGTCTGTTGGGTTGGCACGGATCGAGACTGGGATTTGTCACTCCGTATGACGGAGAGGTATCTCTGGGCCCACTCGGTAATGCATCATCATAATGAGCTCAATGTGACCAAGTGTCTGGTCACGGGATCATGCATTACGGTACGAGTAAAGT
Organism: Triticum aestivum; assembly: GCF_018294505.1. Taxonomy (NCBI): domain Eukaryota; kingdom Viridiplantae; phylum Streptophyta; class Magnoliopsida; order Poales; family Poaceae; genus Triticum; species Triticum aestivum. Next base: position 461,303,913 of record NC_057808.1, on the reverse strand, counting down.
GACTTGCCGGTAACGAGATTGAACAAGGTATTGGGATACCGACGATCGAATCTCGGGCAAGTAACGTACCGATTGACAAAGGGAATTGTATACGGGATTGATTGAATCCTCGACATCGTGGTTCATCCGATGAGATCATCGTGGAACATGTGGGAGCCAACATGGGTATCCAGATCCCGCTGTTGGTTATTGACCGGAGAGTCGTCTCGGTCATGTCTGCATGTCTCCCGAACCCGTAGGGTCTACACACTTAAGGTTCGGTGACGCTAGGGTTGTAGAGATATTAGTATGCGGAAACCCGAAAGTTGTTCGGAGTCCCGGATGAGATCCCGGACGTCACGAGGAGTTCCGGAATGGTCCGGAGGTGAAGAATTATATATAGGAAGTCCAGTTTCGGCCACCGGGAAAGTTTCGGGGGTTATCGGTATTGTACCGGGACCACCGGAAGGGTCCCAGGGGTCCACCGGGTGGGGCCACCTGTCCCGGAGGGCCCCATGGGCTGAAGTGGGGAGGGGAACCAGCCACTGGTGGGCTGGTGCGCCCCCCTTGGGCCTCCCCCGCGCCTAGGGTTGGAAACCCTAGGGGTGGGGGGCGCCCCACTTGGCTTGGGGGGCAAGCCACCCCCTTGGCCGCCTCCCCCCCCCCTCAGATGGGATCTCCAGGGGGCCGGCGCCCCCCCAGGACCCCTATATATAGTGGGGGGAGGGAGGGCAGCAGTACCCTAGCCCCTGGCGCCTCCCTCTCCCTCCCGTGACACCTCTCCCTCCCGCTTGCGCTTGGCGAAGCCCTGCCGGGATCCTCGCTACTTCCACCACCACGCCGTCGTGCTGCTGGATCTCCATCAACCTCTCCTTCCCCCTTGCTAGATCAAGAAGGAGGAGACGTCGCTGCTCTGTACGTGTGTTGAACGCGGAGGTGCCGTCCGTTCGGCGCTCGGTCATCGGTGATTTGGATCACGACGAGTACGACTCCATCAACCCCGTTCACTTGAACGCTTCCGCTCGCGATCTACAAGGGTATGTAGATGCACTCTTTCCCTCTCATTGCTAGTAAACTCCATAGATGGATCTTGGTGATGCATAGAAAATTTTAAAATTCTGCAACGATCCCCAACAACTATCGACTGTTGTCACTGTTTTTGACATTACAACAAACAAATTAGTCTGTAATATTAGTAAACAGAAATGTATTAGTACTGAATTAATATATTTTTATCAACCTCGTTTCCTTTTTGTCAGACACCTACTTTGATGGACCCCTGAACTGTGTGTCATAGAACCTGAAAATGGAAGGCTTTCTTGTTCTTGTAACATAGTCACAGCTACTTCTTTCCCTGGCACACAAATTGCAGACTAATGTCACCACCTAATCATGTATAGTGAAGATGATTATTTTACTTATCATCACACAACAAAGTACCTTCTGTCGTCGTAGAAGATTCAGTTGGCAAGTGTGTGTTATCATTGGTACTCATACTGGCCTTCCCTCTTACGGGCTGCACAGTCTTACTAATTGCACTGTCACCTCGCTTGATTCGTTTGTACTCACGATTCCTTTTCAAATAAGCTTCTCTCTGTTGTGGCCTCATCTGCATATACCTAACCCGATCACGGTAACGTTTGCGTTGAGAAGGATCCGTTGGTACAGCACCGGTTTGTTCAGTTAGGTGACAATATTGATCTACAATTATCAGCTTAATGAGACACACACAAGAAAAGATTGGTACTAAACTGGAATTTACATTTCAGGGCATGGAGAGAGAGAGAGAGGGAGAGAGAGAGAGAGAATGTTCTTTAGCCAACAATCATTTTTTCATGGGTAAACAGAAAATATGAATTCATTATCGCAGTTGATGTCCGTCAGTAATGAGTGTCAAGCATATTTCTATCAAAATAAATATTTTAAATGTGAATAATGAAAAGGCCCAAATAAAATAGCAGAGTCATAAAAAATCAAGAAAAATAATCAAATCATCTTTCATGACACACTTATCTCAAAACATAGTAGCTTTTGTAGTCTACGTACAGAATCTGCAACTTACACTGGCTTAGTCAAAAACGCAAACACCTTGCACGCAAAGAAATAGCCAAGAACATCAACAAGGTATAACCAGCTAATCCTAATGACAGGAAGCAATCTGACATAAAGGAATTCTCCAAACTCATAACCATCAACAGAAAAAGAAAAACGGTAATGTAGAGAAGGAGCAACTCACCTGTGCTTTCCTCCCGTGCTGTTGGCCGTCCGCACAGAGAATGTGTATTGTACATGGCGACTTGCCGGTGTACGGCGCGGCTGGAGAGAGCGAAGAGACGAAGACGCGCGAATCTGAATGAACGGAGACGGGGCGCAAGAGTGGCACACTTCAGAACAACCAAGCCCTGCGATCCCAGTAGTGAGGTCGTCAAAGAGTTGAGGTACTCTGCAAGCAGATGGAAATGGAATTTTAGCAAGATGTGAGCGGGGAGATACAGGCAATGGGAGACAACGGGGATGGAGTTGTGGCAGGATGATAGCCTTGTGCTAGCCCGGGATGAAGCTTTTTGTTTTTTCCTTTTGAAAGCGGGATGAAGCTTGAAGGTATGCAGTCTTTTCCGTTCCAGCAGAGCACGCGCGGGGGGCTCTGTTTTTTCAATTAAATTATTCCAAACGTCGTGGGCCGTGGAGCTACCGGGAAGGTGCGAGTAGCTTCCAAACGCGCGAGCGCGCGGGAGACAGCGCGGGAAGGGAGTGGTGACGAATCCAACTGATTGCAGCCGTCCGATTCAGTGGAGCTAAGGGCTGATGAAGGGTGGATAAGGGGATATGTGGTGAAATCAACGGCTAGAAGTGAGTTTGTGTTACTTGGCGGGAATCAAGAGTGGAGTGTAAATCCAATTTCAAAACTGATGCATTATAGTAGTAGAGATAACATGTCATTTTTATTATTAAGAGGATGACATTTTTATCACAAAGAGCATGGCATTTTAATAATTAAGAACCTGTGATTTTTATTATTAAGTAGATGGCTGTTTTCTGATTAAGAGCATGGCATTTTTATTACTTAATGACATGGCATTTTTATTATTAACATGATGGTTTTATAATAGAGACATGATATTTTTATTATTAACAGGATGGCAATTTTATTATTAAGATGATGCAATTTTTATTCGCGTGACAATTTTATTTTTCATTGCATGTTATTTTTTATTATTTTTTGCATAGTGGACCAAATAAAGCAAGAAAATACAACATAGTATTTTGTTTTTGGTCCATAGCAAAAATAAAGAACAAAGATGAAACATCTCCACAACATAATTCATAAAAAAAATATCACACCGCACATTTTTTTAATCATATCATTTCTTAATTTATAAATTAGCATGTTGTTTCTCTAAAGTAGCATGACATTTTTTTCATATTTTAATATTCATGGAAATTTTACGGCTTTTTAATATGTATTTTTTTGTTCATGGCATTTAAACAATAAAATAGTAAAGTGGGCTCTGGGCCAATGTGGATTCACACCGGGCCCTCACCCCGGCGATCGATCCAGGTGGGGATACATGATTCTTAAAAAAAATAAAAGGTGGGGATACGCTCACTAGAGCTGCTCCCCTCCTTAGAAACTAGGGGGTACTCACCCCCATGGTGGTTCATCAATGGGCCACTTCGGGCAGCCCATGACATATACAAGGAAGATCCCACAAGACTTGGCGGTGAAGACGAGGACTCTTTTAAACTCTAGGCCTCCGGTGCATTATATAAACCGAGTCTAGACCATTCAATAGATCAGATGGTATTTATTAGAATCATACACAACAATCTCGTGGTAGATACCTGTGCTATGTACTATACCCCGTATTAATACATCAAAAGCAGAATATTGGATATTATCTCTTTGAGAGAGACCGAACAGTAAAATCATGTGTCCATGTTACCATCTCTCCAGGACGCCTAACTTAGGACCCCTACCTCGAGATATGCCGGATTAAGCACCGACATCGGTGCCTTGTTGGGGCGTAGCTTCCCGACATGGCGGAGCAGGCGCAATCCAGTAGTTCCTCGAAATACCGCGAGGAAGGGAGGTAAAAGATGGACACAATGAATTAACTACGGGGTGTGGGCTCCATTGTAATTGTGTTCGAATACACAAAAAAGAAAAATCATTCGACCACTGTTGATACATTGACTACGGTACACACATGATTTGTACGCACGAATCGTGGGATGCACCTGTCGCCTCTGAGGTACCCGGTAAAAACTGGGGATGACAATTTTACCCATGTGTAAGGGTACCAGCGGATACCGTACCCGCATGGGCAGGGTATGGGCATAATTTTATAACCACGAGTAGTACCCATACCCCACCCGTGAAGTCATGGGTAGGGTACGTGTATAGCCTTTTACCCACGGATATACCCGTAACCCACATGTGAACCTTAATTACGCGTGATTCACAAAGTGTACCTATGTTAAATTTGTGTTGTGAGCTTTTGAATCTATGTTAAAGTTGTCGCCAATTTTCAGTTTTAATTGAGATAATAGTCATGTACTCATATATCTATTATTGAGTTGAGATCAATGATTTTTTTGTCAAATGTGCTATAGATGAATGTGAAATTGCGAATAACTTGTGTACTATTTGATCTACCTGTTGGATACCTAATGGGTATGGATACACATCGGGTATGAGTACGGGTAAAGTTTCATACCCGTGGGTACGTGTATGAGTAGAATTTTGTATCCATTTTGTACGGGTATGATATTGCTCTACCCGCCCCGTACCCTACCAATTGCCATTCTTAGTAGAAACCGGTACCACTAGTTTTTCATTCGCGTGATGTAGTAGGTTTTATTTGCTATGGAGACCTCAGCCTCTTCACTCAGCCGGTGTGCTGAGGACATGACAAATAAATTTTCTCTTTGCACAAGATTGATAGCCTTGAAAGTAAAACACACACACACAAATTTCTTACTTAGATCAACATGGTTTTAAATGTCAAATATCTTATAAAAGCTTAAGTTACTTCAGAAATTCAATATGGCTCGTACGTCTATATGCTTTCATTATCCTAACCCATGGTCTGCTGTCTTGGGATATGAGCTCCCACTGGTGTTTCCTTCCGTATTTTGGTTTTGGGTCAGTTCTTCGAACAGTCATCGGGGCCACTCCTGCTCACATTTATTGTGGGAATAGCAGTTTGCTGCAGTACTGCTCATGCATTTAGGACAACTTCTTTGCAAATATCTGGACTGGGTCATGAGTTAGATGACGAAGGGCAATTTAACTTAGCATGTTGCGAGCAACTTAAATTATATTAAGCCAGACCTGTTAAGATTGTTTTGGTGCAACTTCCCCTATCATATTTTTGTACTTCGTACACTTTTTTTTCTGGTCACTACTAGGAAGCTAGGAGTTTTTTTTTGACACAGTACAGACGCAAGCGCTTATATATACCCGCATACACTCACCCTACCCCTATGAGCACCTCCGAAAGATCGAGCCGGCATATTCGTCTTGAAATTTACGAAGTCACCATAGGCACCTCGTAGTCGACGGAAACGTCTCCTCCCACCATCCTTTGCATGAGTTGCGAAATATTCAGGTTCATCAAACACTTTTGGACTCATGGATAGCTTCCCATCAGCGAATTTACTTACTTTCAGAGTGTAAGGCAATTTAGCCTTGTTGACACGGTGGACCATCCGAACAGTGTCCTTGAATACATCAAACCGGCGAACCATCTCATCATGGTCACGCTTCTGGTTCAAAGTGTTGCACCAGCGCAGATACAAGGCCCACAGGGCTTCCTCTGACTCAACGTCCTCGTCTGAAGGCAGAATTTTCACCTTACCTACAGATGCAAGTCATTTATATGTCATGAGAAAAGCTGTCAAAAATTGAAGTTTGCCTTGTGTGATACATGATCCACAAATTTTAACCTCCAAACATATGAATGAGCTGGAAAAGATGCGCTCCATCCATTCACAACAAAAGGCTATATAATAAATACAGTATATACAAAGAATGTTGACCTAAGATGCACTGGTAAATCTCCAAACAAATATATCGTATGCTTGATTGATTAAGCAGCAGAAGTGCATGATACATTAGCTTACAGCTTACCTGTAGGAGTAGAGTGAAGTAGCTAGCCTACTAGAGTTAAATCGTGTGGACATCTAGATGAAATCATGAACAAGGAAAATACATATTGATTTGGTTATTACCTGGGTGGGGGGTGAAGGAGGCGGGCGATGCCATTTCTTCGGGTGGTGCGTTGGTGGAGCTGGGTATGTTAGTGCCGCTGTGGAAGGAGAGGCGGCTCCTCAGATCTGAGGGGGCTGAGATCGCCGCTGTCACTGGCGCTGCCCACCGACCAGCCGACGCGATCCTGCTGGCGGCGCGAGCAAAGTCACGGGAGGCCCTCAAGAGCATGGACTCCATGACGGGAAACGAGACGAGGCTCCCGCCTCTGGACGTGGATGGGGGAGGGTATGTAGGTGGGAGGAGGGGGTCGTCATCTTGCTCCAAAAACAGCCCAAGGCTCCACGTTGGGCCGTAATATAAATAAAAAACACAGCATCCCTAAAAAAAGAAAAGAAGAAGACTACAAACACGGCGTTTCCTATTTGGCGCTGCAGGCGCCCGTTAATGTGCATTCTGCAAACGGGCGCCTGCAGCGCGGGCGCGCTGGCCGGCCCACCTATTATTGTAGAATCGCAAAAAACATCCGAAACGGCGAAATCACTAATTAAGGAGTACTCGTTGCAAAGAACACTCCACTTTCCCAGGTCGCGACAAGTGGCGCCCATGCAGCGCGCCACTTGTCGCAATCTGGGAGTTTTCCCTTTTTTCGTAGATCTGTTAATTCAAAATGTTTTATCTCTTAAACCGTGCGTCCAAATCTCGAACCGTTTTCATCATTGGATTCCTCGCGTCGAGATCTTCAAAACTAGATCCCATGTTGATAGGTTTTGACGAACTTTTTTTCACGAAAAACCGGACAAAAAAACCGGGCGAAAAAACTGAACCGGGAGCATGGTTTTTTTCCCTTTCCGAAAGAGGCACGACCGTGACTCTCGCGAAAGCACAACCGTGCCTCTCGCGAAAGCAAAACCGTGACTCTCATGAAAGAAAAAAAATGGAAAACGCGTATTTTTTTCCCTAGGCACGGCCGTGACTTTCGCGAAAGCACAACAGTGTCTCTCGCGGAAGCAAAACCGTGACTCTCACGAAAGAAAAAAACAGAAAATGCGTTTTGTTTTTCCCTTTCCGAGAGGCACGGCCGTGACTCTCGCGAAAGTACAACCGTGCCTCTCGCGGAAGAAAAACCGTGACTCTCGCGAAAAAAAGAGAAAACACGTTTTTTTTCGTTTCCGAAAGGCACGGCGTGACTCTCGCTAAAGCACAACCGTGCCTCTCGTGAAAGAAAAACCGTGACTTTCGCGAAAGAAAAATAACGCATTTTTTTCGCGCAAATGTTTTTTTGAATTATTTATCATAAAGCTAAGAAAGGCACGGCGTGACTCTCGCTAAAGCACAACCGTGCCTCTCGTGAAAGAAAAACCGTGATTTTCGCGAAAGAAAAATAACGCATTTTTTTCGCGCAAATGTTTTTTTGAATTATTTATCATAAAGCTAAGAAAGACCGGGTGAAAACCAAAACGTCGAAAAAACCCGGAAAAAACCGTTTAAAAAGCCAAAAACGCGTGCGAAAAAATAAAAAAATAAAATCCGAAGGAAGCGTCTAGAGCGCGACACGTGGCGAATGGCTGAGAGCGAGTCAAGTGGCGCTGATCGTTGTGAGGCTCCCGAAGGAGCGCTCGTTAACTAGTTGCTCACCCGAAACGGGGATTCGAACCCACAACATATCCAAGGCGAACCCTACGTTCAAACCACCAGGCTACGCTGCAGTTGTTGTACTATTGTACTCTTTTTCACTTCTTCTTTAGTTCCATTCTTTTTTTTCTTTTACTTTTTTCTTATCCTTTTCTGTTACTTGTTTTTGTTTTCTTTAATGCGCGCTTTCTTAAATTTTGTGAACCTTTTCCCTAAATTGACAAACTTTTTCTGAATTTGGATGAACTTTTTCAAATCCGATATTATTTTTAAAAATTCGATGAACTCTTTTTCAAATTTGCTAAAAAATTTCAAATTTGATGAACTATTTTGCAAATCCGGTGAACTTTTTTGAAAAGTTGATGAACTTTTTTGAAATTCGATGAACTATTTTTCGAGATTCGATGAACTATTTTTCAAATCCGATGCACTTTTTTGAAAAGTTGATGAACTTTTTCCAAATTCAATGAACTTTTTTTCAAATTCGATGAACTTTTTTCAAATCCGTGAACTTTTTTCAAACTCATGGTTGTTTTTCATTGTTGTGAACTGTTTTTTCAAAATTAGTGCACTTTTTTCCATTTCATGAACTTTTATTTTTGAATTCATGGACTTTTTTGAATATATGAACCTTTTTTACATTGGCCAACCTTTTTGTGCATGTTCATCAACTTTCCAAATTTGTTCACATTTTTTCATACATTAATGTTTTCAAATAAGTCAAAATCTAAGCGAGGGGCTGTACGATAAGTAGCGCTGCTACATTGTTTCTTAAATCAACACACGCTGAAATTACTCACTAGCAGCAACTAGGTGTACCTGTTGGCCAACCTCGAAGACGAGTGTGTGGGCGTGAGTTCGATTCTCAGCGAAGCCTCTTTTTTGGATGTCTTTTCGCGTAAAAATACAATTTTGCCTGCGTGCGCGTTTGTGGGCTGGCCCAGCAGGGGCTGCTGCAGGCGCCAGCTGCCTTCGGCGGCGCCTTCAGCGCCGAATAGGCGCTCCCTACAAACACAGCACGCGCGGGCGATACATCACGGTGTTGTAGACGTAGTTCGTGTAGTATCACGACCGTGTCCGATCCGATCACCAAACGTGGCCATGGGTTTCGTCGCGCGTGCTCTCCCATAAAAGGCATGGAGGTGCGTGCAACGATATTCCGTGCAGAACCTCCGACGACGACGATGACGATGGGGCGCAACCTCGCGGCGATACTACTCGTCGTGCTTGCCTGTCTCGTCTCTCTAGCCTCGGCCGAGCAGATCAAGACGACGAACACGCGGTGGAGCTACCGCCTCCCGCTGCCCGAAGGCGTCAGCGGCGCCGAGAGCCTCGCCTTCTCCGGCAAGGATGGGGTCTACACCGGCGTCTCCGATGGCCGGGTGCTCAAGTGGGGCGGCAGCGCCGCCGGCTGGAGCACCTTCGCGTACAATGCCAACTACAGGTCGGTGTAAGTACAAATTAAACATCGTGTTATCAAATAGTAGTACGTAGATCATGATCAAATTAGCTTACCTGTGACATGTGCGGCGTCTGCAGGAAAATCCCTCTGTGCTCGGACTCTGGGGTGCCATCGGAACAAAAAGAGAGCATCTGCGGGCGGCCTTTGGGCGTCCGGTTCAACAGGAAAACCGGCGAGCTCTTCATCGCCGACGCCTACATGGGGCTCATGAAAGTAGGGCCGGACGGCGGCGAGGCCCAGGTGCTGGCGACGGAGGCGGACGGCGTTCCTTTCCACTTCCTCAACGGCCTCGACGTGGATCAAGCCACCGGCGATGTGTACTTCACCGACAGCAGCGCCAACTACCCCCGCAGGTGCCCTACACGCCCGCCCGCCCGCCCGATCAAGCCCCAATTCGATTCACTTCATCATGCTTATGCGCGACAAATCTGTGTGTGCATGCAGGTTTAACACGGAGATCATCATGAACGCCGACGCGACCGGGCGCCTGCTCAAGTACGACGCGCGGACGAAGCTCGTCACGGTGCTGAAGGCCGAGCTGCCGTACCCGAACGGCGTGGCGCTCAGCCGCGACAGGACGCACGTGGTGGTGGCGCACACGGTGCCGTGCGAGGCGTTCCGGTACTGGCTCAAGGGGCCCAAGGCCGGGCGGTACGAGCTCCTGGCGGACCTGCCGGGGTACCCGGACAACGTGAGGCGCGACGGTCAGGGTGGCTTCTGGGTGGCGCTGAACCAGGAGAAGGCGCGGCTGAACGCGACTGCGGCGGCTCCGGCGAAGCACTTGGTCGGCGTCCGTCTCAGCGCCGACGGCGTGGAGGTCGAAGAGCTGACGGCCGCCAGGGGCGTCACGCTCAGCGAGGTGGCGGAGAACGGCAACAAGCTGTGGCTGGGTTCCGTCGAGCTTGATTATATCGGCATCTTTGCCTGATCGAATTATTTGTTGGCGGCTTGATTTGATTTATTAGTAGGGTGTCTGTTAGCGGTTGTCTGATCGAGTTTTTTCCTTTTTCTTTTGACATGAGACTGATTCAGTATTAGACTGTTTTTAAGAAGGAATTAAGTCAGTACACTTATGAAATTTGTATGGTTTCACGACTTCCTGCAACGTTTTCTATAAATGAAATTATGCACGTATTTAGCTTTTGTTTCTGTAAAAAAGATATGCTTGATTTGCTTATGTATGTTTTCTTCGTAATAAGGAGCTCTATTTGACAGCCTTCCAGCAACCACAAATAAGTGGCTATGGTCTTCATGCCGGCCCTGTTCATCGACTCAGAAAGTCCATGTTCGGTGGTGCATTTCGAATCCAGTGGATCTTCAATGTACGCCTCGACGTCGTTGGTGTTTCGGTGGTTAGCGGTTTTATTGACATCTGCAAGGATCTTCATAGACTAAGCACCTTTTTTTCCTTTACTCGGAGAGTCTTTTGCAAAATTTAAGCACATTTGTATTCTCTCGTGCTTTCTTGTTGTATCCATGTGGATCAGTTAAAGCTCTATTTGACAGTTGCCTGATGAAAACTAAAATAATTGCTTGCCGATTTTAATCTTCTCCTACCTTTTCCTTTCAGCCGCCCTCCAACCACCCCCTCTAATCACAACCTGGTCAACCTCTGACTTCCCTCCACAGGTGATGCGGCGGCCAGCTGCCTTGTCCCCGACTCCGGTTGCTCTTTGCTCGGCGTTGCTGGACGCCGTGGCCGGCCGCGACACTCATGTCACTTCCTTTGGCTGCACCTCACCATCTTCTCTTTCCAAAGAGCAAACATTTTTTCCATATGTTTTCCTTTTTGAACTTGATTTTTTATGTATTTAGTATCATCAGGAAAACATGAAAGAGTGATTAGAAATCGAAAATGTCATCTCGTGAAAGTTCGCCAGGAGCTGACGGCTGCCAGGGGCGTGACGCTCAGCGAGGTGGCGGAGAACGGCAACAAGCTGTGGCTGGGTTCCGTCGAGCTTGATTACATCGGCATCTTTGCCTGATCGAATTATTTGTTGGCGGCTTGATTTATTATCCGTAGGGTGTCATTAGCGGTTGTCTGATCGAGTTTTTTTCTTTTTCGGTTGAGAAATGAGATGAGACTGATTCAGTAAGTAGACTGTTTTTTAGTAGAAGGAATTAAGTCAGTACACTTATTAAATTTGTATGGTTTCACGACTTCCTGCAACGTTTTCTATAGATGTAATTATGCACGTATTTAGCTTTTCTTTCTGTGAAAAAGATATGTTTGATATGCTTATGTATGTTTTTTTTTCAGAAAAACTTTCAATAAGTTCAACTTTAATCATGGCAATACAACAAATATCACAAATAATAAAAAAAATACATCCAAATGTGTAGACCACCTAGTGACGACTACAAACATTGAAGCGACCCGAAGGTGCGCCGCTGTTTGCCCTTCCTCATTGGAGCCGGCCATAACTTATTTTAGTAGACAATAGGGAAGTCGCTGTGGTAAGGCCGCATAGGACCAGCATACTAGAATAGCAATCGCCGCCAGTGAAGAGACATGTAGATCGGGAGGATTCAATCTGAAGACACGCGAACAAATACCGGATCTAAGCATATCCACCAACGACAACCACCGACTGAATCCTGCGAGATCCGCTAGAGACACACCTCGACACATCTTCCGACGATGCTAGAAGCAAACACCGGGATAGGGGCTAGGCGGGGAGAACTTTATTGCATCTTCATGAAGCCGCTGTCATCTCGCCTTCCTGAGCAGGACACAAACTCTAACAAAACTTAAAGAATCAGTTAAATACGAAGCCCTCCGATGGCATGAGCCGGGATCCACCGCGCCCCATGGCCCTAAGGCCACTGGAGACGAGGCAGATCGGTGGTACCACGGACGGGAGACGGGAACCCTAGTTTCGTGTTTGCTTTGGAGGAGAGACTTCTCTCCTAATGTATGTTTTGTTCGTAAGGAGCTCTATTTGACAGTTGACAATTGCCGATGAAAAACTAAAATTGTGCCTCTAGATTTTCATCTTCTCCTACCTCCTCCCTTTGAGCCGTCCAACGACATTAGCCGAACTGCTGACCACCGCCTCCTCCAACCATCTCTCTAATCACAACCTCCTCTCTAGCGTGGGTGAGCATTCCGCTCCGTCAACCTCTGATTCCCCTTAGCTAGTGACGCGGCGACCAGCTGCTTCGGTCCTCGACTCCGGGTCACTCCCGGCTCGGCATTTCTGGGACGTCGTGGTTGGCCGTGCTACCCCTGTCTCCTCCTTTGGCTGCGCATCACCATCGACTCCTCTTACTAAATCGACTGATGCAAGTTGTATTTTTAGGCAACTTGCAAATAGCAAACATGATGTTTTCTTTTTAAACTTTGTTTTTTATGTATTTAGTATCATTAGGAAAACATGAAAGAGTGAGTAGAAATATGACGCGTCAAGCCCACTCTTGTTTTTTTTCTTCCAGAAAACAAGTTTGGTTCAATTCGACAAACCGTTCACAGTTAGTACGAAACAAGACAGAAGATAAGCACTGAAAATGTAATTTTTGGTTACAGTTACAAACAAAATATAATCATCTAAATAGAAAAGATCCACGAAAGTTAGAACTTAATTAATTGGTCATTTATTGATTTTGCCATATAGAACATAAAATCAAGTTAAGTTCAACTATTACACAACAAATATATAAGCATGCGCCAAAATGTCCCTTGGCCCTGACGCTCTGAAAGGCAGCAAACTTACCTAGATCCGTCACTATATCACAACTCCAGATGTATGTATATGCCCGGGCATGATGTTTTCGTGCCGTTCACTTCTCACCGATCGTCTTCAACAGTATATATATGAACAAAATCCAGAAACTCCTTTGCTTAATCCGTCAAGATGTTCAAAACTTGTGCGTTCCGTTGGGGCGTACGTATCGACGACCTTAGCGGAACGATGTCGAGCTGCTTGCCCCGAACGGGTCGCCGGGGTACCGGTCAAACATCTGCGACCCCTCGCCGGGGCCCCCGAGCAGCGTGTCCGCCGGCTCGTCGGTAACGCGCCACACCTTGATCGACTTGTCGAGGCTGCCGCTGTAGACGATCCACCGCCCCACGCCGCTGTTGTCTCCTGTCTCTGCGGCAGCGGCCGCGACGTTTTCCTTGTTGTACTCCACGACGGCGAGGCACCTGATCGGCTCGGTGTGGCCGGAGAGCACGGAGAGGCAGGAGTGCACGCCGGCGTCGCGCCGCCAGACCATGATGGTGTTGTCGGCGGAGCCGCTGAAGAGGAGCGCTCCCGCCGCGGCGAGGCAGAAGACGGCCTTCTTGTGCCCGCGAAGCACGCCCCCGTGGACGAGCTTGCTGTCGCCCTCCCAGCAGTTGACGAGCCCGTCGGAGGAGCCGCAGTAGAGCACCGGCGCGACGGCGCTCACGGCGAGCGCGTTCACGGCGTGCTCCTGCTTCAGCAGCGTCTGCACGGGCGAGTGCTTGGTCCCCTTCCCCTGCACCTCCCGCTTCCACACCTTGACCGTGCCGTCCGCGGAGCCGGTGAACACCAGCCCGTCGTACGCCGCCACGATGGCGTTCACGTTGTCGTCGTGCGCCACCACGGACTCGAGGCACTTGGAGTCGCTGATGCGCCACACCTTGAAGGTGCGGTCCCAGGAGCCGGAGTAGAGCAGGCCCTGGCCGGCGTCCGTGGGGCTCAGGCACGACACGGCGTCGCTGTGCCGGATCCAGAGCGCCGAGCGGTTCTTGCGCACCTCGACGTAGTTGGACGGGTTGAGAGAGCCGCGCAGGAAGTCGCGCAGCCGCGGCAGGCTGCCCACGCGCTTGTGCAGGCCGTTCTTGGGCGACACCTTCCACACCCGGATCTTGCCGTCCTGGTGGCCCGTGAAGATGCGCTCGCCGGAGATGACGATGGCCTTCACGAGGCCGCTGGACGACTTGAAGCCGCCGGAGTCCTTCTGCTTGCGCCAGACGCGGATGTTCTTGCTGTCGGAGCCAGTGTACAGCGCGTCGCCCTTGGCGGCGAGAGAGTAGATGTGGCCTTCCTCCCTGACGAGCGAGCTGATGAGGCTGGTGCCGGGCGCCATCGCGGGCGCGGCCATGGACGCCTCGCTGTGGTGGGACCAGGGGGACGCCATGGTCTGGTTCCAAGGGGACATGTTGTACGGCGAGCACTCGCCGCTGAAGCTGGATGGGTAGTCATTGTAGAACCCGCCCGTCGCCGACGAGCTGCTCTGCCTGTTGGAGCATTCGTCGTCCGTGCCCGAGTAGTTGGGGTCGGAGTGCGACATCGGCAGCGGGATGTTGGAGGGGTGCGAGCGCGGGACTCCGCCGCCGGCCCCTTCGCCGTCGCTATCTCTCATAGGCTCTTGCTGGAGGCTGTGGGCGAGACCGTGGTGGAGAGAATTGCGAGAGGAGGAGAAGGGAGGGAATGTGTATGTGGAGGGGAGGGGAGTGAGAGGCGACGAGAGAGTGGCGGGAGGCGAGAAAGCCGTTGAGACCGTTACGACATCCGGGGTGGGGCCTCGGCCCGCAAACTGCTGCCTTTCACCAGTTCTTTTTTACAGTTCATTTCACGAGTTTTTTTTAGCGGTATTTCACAAGTTTTGGAGCCTAGGAATTATGATAATTTCCTGCTCGATTTTTTAGGTGATAAATTACTAAATTTAGCCTCCTAAAGAATGGAGTCGTTTTTCTTCTTCTGTATGAACAATTTTATTAATTTGAAATAACAATTACTTTGTCTATAAGAAGAGGCTCCTCAAACCAATCCTTAGTTGAATAAAAACTAGCCCCCCGCAAAAAAGAGAGAAGAAAACTAGTTAACCTAGCAAGTTTTTTTTTGCAGGATAATACTTGTATTACTCAAAATCAAGAATTACAGTCACGACTGCAATGTCGAGAAGTTCATTTGGACCAGACCCAAGCCACACAACAGTTCGGCATTGTGATCTTTCAAAATTTGCCAGACAATGACTAGCATAATTTTTTGTGCGACCAACATGAGTAATACAAGAATTACGCTCGATCAAACTTTCTTGGATCTCCTTTATCAGAAGGCATATTTTGATCTATTAGTATCTCTGCTTTGCACCATCTTGACTGCTTACTGTCTGATTCTATATCGATTGGTCGGTTGCTCCACTTCAATGCAAGCATGAGTCCGTCCCTTATAGCAAGAATTTCAGTCTCTAGAACATCATTACAGTCAAATAAATACCTGCACGAGCTAAAGATAATGCCACCTCCATCATCTCTCAAGATCATTCCTATTCCACCCCGATCTGTGTTCAGCTTCACACGTCCAGCCATTGGTGGTTCCCACAGGCTAAGGACCGGGCACTTAACATTGTGTGTGGGTGCTAACAGAGGGAAGCATACTTGAGATTGGTACTTGCCTTTGGTGTGGTCCGCCGTCGGATCAGTAGCAATAGAATTCAGGGAGGAAATATAGCTAGTTAGAAAACGAAAAGATACATCAACTGGTGGTGCTGGTTTATGGTGAACTATTTCATTTCTGACATGCCAAATTCGCCAAAGCAACATCATTGTGTGCAGCCGGACACGTTCACTCAAATCAGAGACAAGCTGGACGAACAATTCTCTGCCAGTGTGTAATATCTTAGTAACATCCGGGAGCTCCAATTCAGCATTCATTGCTTGCCACAAGCGTCATGCATTGATGCAGGTACAGAAAGTATGAAAAGAGTCCTCATCTTCACAACAGTAGATTGGACAAATAGCAGTAATCTCAAGTTTGCGTTTCTGTTTGTTTTTCCATATCGCAATTGAGTCATTTGCAAGCCTCCAAGCAAAGTTTGTTGGGGAACGCAGTAATTTCAAAAAAATTCCTACGATCACGCAAGATCTATCTAGGTGATGCATAACAACGAGAGGGGAGAGTGTTGTCTACGTACCCTCGTAGACCGAAAGCGGAACCGTTATGACAACGCGGTTGATGTAGTCGTACGTCTTCACGATCCGACCGATCCTAGCACCGAACGTACGGCACCTCCGTGATCTGCACACGTTCAACTCGGTGACGTCCCACGAACTCTAAATCCAGCTGAGGTCGAGGGAGAGTTTCGTCAGCACGACGGCGTGATGACGGTGTTGATGAAGTTACCGACGCAGGGCTTCGCCTAAGCACTGCAACGATATGACCGAGGTAGAAATCTGTGGAGGGGGGCACCGCACACGGCTAAGACAACTGTCAACTCGTGTGTTCTAGGGTGCCCCCTGCCCCCGTATATAAAGGAGCAAGGGGGAGGCCGGCCGGCCCTCCTGGGGCGCGCCCCAAGTAGGATTCCTACTAGGAATCCTATTCCTAGTAGGTTTCCAACAAGGGAAGAGAGGGGGAAGGAAGCAGAGGGAGAGAGGGAGAAGGAAAGGGGGCGCGGCCCCCCCTTCCCTAGTCCAATTCGGACCCAAGGGGGAGGGGCGTGCGGCCTGCCCTAGCCGCCCCTCTCTCTCTCCACTAAGGCCCATGTGGCCCATTAGTTCCCCCGGGGGGTTCCGGTAACCCTCCGGCACTCCGGTTTTATCCGAAACTTCTCCGGAACATTTCCGGTGTTCGAATATAGTCGTCCAATATATCAATCTTTATGTCTTGACCATTTCGAGACTCCTCGTCATGTCCGTGATCACATCCGGGACTCCGAACAACCTTCGGTACATCAAAACACATAAACTCATAATACCGATCGTCACCGAACGTTAAGCGTGCGGACCCTACGGGTTCGAGAACTGTGTAGACATGACCGAGACTCACTTCCGGTCAGTAACCAATAGCGGAACCTGGATGCTCATATTGGTTCCTACATATTCTACGAAGATCTTTATCGGTCAAACCGCATAACAACATACATTGTTCCCTTTGTCATCGGTATGTTACTTGCCCGAGATTCGATCGTCGGTATCTCAATACCTAGTTCAATCTCGTTACCGTCAAGTCTCTTTACTCGTTCCGTAATGCATCATCCTGCAACTAACTCATTAGTCACATTGCTTGCAAGGCTTATAGTGATGTGCATTACCGAGAGGGCCCAGAGACACCTCTCCGAAACACGGAGTGACAAATCCTAATCTCGATCTATGCCAACCCAACAAACACCATCGGAGACACCTGTAGAGCATCTTTATAATCACCCAGTTACGTTGTGACGTTTGATAGCACACTAAGTGTTCCTCCGGTATTCCGGAGTTGCATAATCTCATAGTCATAGGAACATGTATAAGTCATGAAGAAAGCAATAGCAATAAACTAAACGATTAGTGCTAAGCTAACGGATGGGTCAAGTCAATCACATCATTCTCTAATGATGTGATCCCGTTAATCAAATGACAACTCATGTCAATGGCTAGGAAACTTAACCATCTTTGATCAACGAGCTAGTCAAGTAGAAGCATACTAGTGACACTCTGTTTGTCTATGTATTCACACATCACTGGTGCGCGTCGGTCCTAAACAAACGGTTTTTAACCCCTTCCGCGAAGGCATTTGGAACCGTCGCCAAGTGAGTGTGGGCGATAGGGGGGTCCTTCCCACACGACCCAGAAACTGTCGGGGATAGGGCCCCTACAGTACTCCTACTCGTTTCCTCTCGCATTGCCATCGCAGTCGGTATTCGGTGGTGCTACGTTTACCATGCGCGGCCCATCCCAAACGGTTCACTATTATAGAACGTGTATGATGCGTGGCCCATCACAAACGGTTCACCATTAAGAAGATTAGCTAATCGTCGTACGAGTGTCGGACAGGATTACGAAACATCGGACCATCGTAACATCATCGTACACGACAACTATCGCACACGCTATTCTGTGGTGCAACGTTTACGATGCATACTTCATCAGAAACATTTCATGGTTGCGAATCATGTACGATAAGGCAACTAACACAAGCATTTAGTTTGCCCACACCGTTTGTGATATTGTCTGACATTGCACACACTTTGCAAACGACAACTGTGTGCATGCTTGCACACGTTTCCTCTCTGTGAACCGTCTCCGATTAAGGTGCATATCGCAAACATTTGTATTTTACCAACCGTGTGTGTCGTAACAACCTGGAGAGCGTAATTTCACCGTAATTTAATTGCTGATTTTCCAAATTGTACCGGATTTGGATTTGAATTTGAATGTATGCTACAACTTTATTCATATCCATCAGTTTCAAACAACCAATGCATTATTCGATTCATAGGTACATATCTTCAAGAATTACATAAGAACCAAATAAAGAACGATGAACCACAGCGGTATACTTGTACTATTAAAGACGGTAAAGAAAGAGGCGAAATATATTCTGGTTGCTGAACAAGGTGAAGCGGAATGCCCATAATGTGCCCTCCTCCATGCAGAAGGCACGCACGACTCTAGTCCAACCCCTTGTGATGGCCGACCGCCCATCCTTCACGGTCTTCATGAAAACATCTAGATAATCATCGTGTTCTGGTAGAAATACTTTAATCTTTGCATGCCCACCAATCATGTAGTTTGAGAGGTAATCTTGAGTAAACTACTTTGGAAACCACTGCAAATGAAAAAGATTCAGACATTGTCATCTAACACAACTCATTATGGGCAGTAAAAAGAAGGCTGCAGAGTTCTTACTTACCATCCTGCAGTTCGCTGTTGTCTTGGATAAAGTGTAAACAAATAGTTTAATTGCCATCTTTGGACCCATTTACTAATAATCTTTATCAGCTTCCTCACTTGATGCTGGTTCATCGATATTTCATTGCCCCATACGCAGAAAGGGTCGAAACGCGGATCTTTACCAATGGCATATGTACCTAAAAGCACCAAGTTAATATTAGAAGCTAAACAGCAATTGCACAATGATGTAGTACAACACTCTTTTATAATATGTCTATATACATCTGTATGTGGTAGTCCATTTGAAACCTCTAAAAAGACAAATATTTAGGAGCGGAGGGAGTATCTTATAACATCCAATATACTCACATATTAGATGAATTAACATCTTATATTATGGGCCGGAAGGAGTTTAGTTCATTCTTACAAATTATCTGCTGCTGTATCCACGGGTTACAGTTAGTTTGAGCTAGCTCGGGCTCAAATAGCCCAAAAGTATATCTAAACATGAGGGCTAGTTTGAACTAGTTGCATCTATAACCCACCCAAAAAACTAGTATCCAACCCAAGAGGTGCTAATTGGAGCTAGTTCTCCTAGTGCATTTATTGTTAATCTAACCCTGCCATCCAAACAACTCTTTGGATGGAGTTAGTTCAGGGTTAGTAATGAGCTAGAAACTAACTCTAACCTCTAGCTAAGTTGAGTATCCAAACAGGGCTGTGTTGTTGCTGTTGTTGTTGCTGCTGCTCTTCTACGTATATCTAGACATCATTAGAACATTAATGTAACACTCTTCCTTGTTGCTATGTAGCCTAGGATTGCATATTTATACATTAAGTACAGTGCATGTTGCTATGTAGCCTCAGATACATTACATATGGCCCTAGTTAACCTAAGGAAATATGGGTTGCAGATATATTCAGTTAAAAGTCCGATTCACCGATTAGTCCCTTATCAGCCGCCGGCCTATATGGTACCAGCTACCGATATCCTGAACAGTGAGCAGATATAAGCCATGGGATGAAACTAACCTCGATGGAAAACAACAGTCATTCCCAAAATTGTCCTGTGTAGGTACATCAAGAAGCATGTTAAGCACAAGTGGTTAAACATCAACCAAAATTACACATGGCAGACAAAATAATCTCCAAAAGATAGCTTCAGTGTGCAGGTTTAAGCACGCTAGTAAAGCAAAACAAGTGGAAAGGTGTGCTAACTGCAACAAGCCAAACATCTAACAACAAGCAAGCATGGTCATTCAAACTGGTATTGTGCCGGTCTAAGTACACTGGTTATGGTTAAATAAAAATGGAAAGGCGTGTTAACTACAAGATGCAGCAACCAAATGTAGTCATTCATAGTGGTATTGTTGAAACTGGTACTGATGAAATTGAACTGCACAGTTCATACTTGCACATATAGAACATCACGTTGTGAATAACTGGAATAAACAAGGCATACTATGAACAACCAAAGATAGCATTTGAAACTGAACATATGCTAACTACAAACAACCGAACAATCAAAAAACTTTAAAAAGAGGCATATGCTAGCTATAACAGGCTTAACAGCAAGCAAATATATGCATTCCTATCGGTATGTTAAAAACTGGATTGATGAAATGTATTGCACAGTAAATAATTGCACACATAGAGCATCACATTGTGAACAACTGAAATAAACAAGGCATGCTGCAAACAACCAGATATAGCAATTAAAACTGGACATATTCTCACTACACTACAAAAGGGACTCGACAAAACAAATCATGGGTTTCCCCCTGTGAAGAGGCACGTCAAAACAAATCATGGGTTTCCTCACTTGTCACGGATGGGCTCGTTCCCGTGGGAAGAGCACGGACCCTGGATGCGCTCCATGTTGTCGCAGATGGGCTCCTTCCCCTTGGAAGATCACGGCTGTAGGGTGCCCTCCCTGATGTCGCAAACGGCCGCCTTCCCCTTGGAAGAGCAAATGGGCTCTTTCCCCTTGGAAGAGCCGGAGAGGGTGCCCTCCTCGTGGTCGCCGTCGATGAGGTCTGACTTGGAAGCTGTGGATCCCAAGCCAGCGTCATGCCCTTCAGGAATGACAAAAGGGCCTCGATGGCGATGTAGAATGGCAAATTGTTGACAGCGAGCCAGAGGAGATCAGCGGCGGGGCCATGGATGAGATCCACGGCGGTTGAACCCGAGGGGTTGGGGGTGGGCCACTTAACCTGTGACACAGCCCGCCTCAGGGCATCGCTCTCGATGACCTCGATGTCGTAGCCGGCGGACGAGACATGCCCGCATACTCTAGCCCACTGCTTGAGTGCCTGCCGCCAGTAATGGTCGTCAGCTTCCTCGGCGATGTCGGGCGAAGAGACCGCTATACACCTCTTTTGGGCCAGTCGCTGCTCGAGCTCCACGGGAAGCGTAGCCGGGCTTAGGCTGCGACGCTCTGGAGTGGGGGATGGGGATGGGGATGTGACAACCTGATTTTTGGCCCATTATTTTTCTTTTGTTTTTCTGAGGTTTTTGCTTGAGTTTTCTTTTTCAGTGGCTTTGTGGTCTGGAAACTGAAGAAGATGCCTTCTTATTTGTTTCCAGAGTGGCTTGTCATTCCCAAATCTTTTCCTAGACCCTGTCATTTTCATCCTAGCCCAAATCCCAATATTCTTTTTATTGGGAATATTCCTTTTCTATTAACGGAATAACTCAAATTGCCCTAGGTTGTGAAGCAACCTTTATTTCCATCACTCCTAAAATTCCCAAATAATTCTCATAAATTGTTTGGGTCATATATTTCTCAAATATGGCAAAATATTTCATTTGTCATGTTTATCATCATGCTCAAATAATTCATTTCCTATTCTGCCCTAAATGGCACATTGTGAAGCAAGTGCTATTTTCCTTTTCCCAATTGACCTCAAACTCCTTGGACACAGTTTCCTGTCCATATCATTGCCACATGCCAAAATGCAACCTCATTTCCCTAGTAATTATTTAATTATGATTTTCCAAAGTTTCTATCCAGAAAGAAGCTTTGTGAAGGATGTGCAAGCTAGGCATATCCAAATGAGTTGCCATTTTGCATGATCCCTCATATCATCATATCATAGCCCTCCACCAAAGTAGAGCTCATGTCATGCCTCCATGTGAGATCATCCTCAATTCTTTGATTCTGTCCAAAATTTCAGTTTGTGAAGCAAGTATATTTTATCTTGCTCCATTATGGCTGCCAATTTTTTCTAGGCCTTCTATTATCCATATAACCTACCTCCACCCATTTTGGGCATGGTTCATCAAGCCATTATTCCTCTAGAATTTTTCCAAGTTTTTGTCCAAAATGAAGCTTTGTGAAGAAAGTGGCACTTTGGTATTTCCAAATGGCATGAAATCTTTATTGGAGCTTCATACCATCATATAACTCCTCTCTGCCAGATTTCAGCTCATGGCAATCAAGTATGTGAGTGTATCATCCAAATCCCTAATTCTGGCCAGTTTTGCACTTTCTACAGCAACCCTCATCTAAACTCCTCCTCTTAGTCTGATTTTTGGTGATCAAAATAACCTTAGTGTGTGACCATCGCCAGACAAACTCTTTACCATGTTACCTAGCTGGTTTAACCATAGAGAGTTACAAACACTTTCTTACTGATTTACTTTGGAGCTAAGTGCAAATCTCTTCTTTGCTCCTGGACCGATTTATTTCCTCATTTTGACTAAGGGCACGAAGGTCAATCTACTAGACATGTTTGGCCACGCCAAAGAGCGCTGCTTGCGCCAGTGCGCGTGGTGATCACGCTTGCGTCACGGCTGAACGCGTGCTCTGGCTTGTTCCGGCCACTGTTCTCATCTCCTCCCTCCTTGTCTCAACCTCCATTCATGTCCTGGAGCTCGCCCACGCTCGACTGCATCGCCCTGCATTGGTGCCTCGTCGTGGTTCGCCATTAATGGGCCGCTACAACAGTGCCCGTGCCATGCCCAGCCTCTGACCTCCATTAGAGCACCGCTTGAGCTAGCTAGCGATGCTCTAGAGCCTTCCCCTCGGCTATATAAGCATGCCCCGAGCTCTCCCGCAGCTCACCCATCTCCCCCTCGCCTCATTTGCCCTCTGGAATCGCCCCATCTCGCCGGAGTCCACTGTTTTCCTCCATGGCCGCCTCGGCCTCGGCATTCCGGCCAAGCCAAGCCTCCTCTCGCCTCCCTGACCTGTCCACCGCACTCCCCACTCCTCTGCGGTTCGCCCCACCCCACTCGTCGACCCCGGAGTACCTCTGGCCAGGCCTCCCCACGCACGGCCGTCGCCTCCGCCGTTCGGCCACCTCATCGTCCGGCCGTCTCGAGCCTCCTCGTGCTTCCCCGACTCCACCAACGGCTTCCCCTCGTCCCACTGAGCCACCCACCCTTTCCCCCTTCGCCGGAGTGTCCACATCGCCGGCGAACCTCGTCGCCCGAGCCCTCTGTACCCCTCCTCGTCGTCGTGACCTCCCCTCCTCTCCACTCCACCCCGGCGCCGGCTGACCCTCTGAACGGGTGCGGCCTGGCCCCGCGGTCCCGCCGGAGTGCTCGGCCTGGCCGGAGCTCGCCAGAGCGACCCGGCCCATCGCCGGCCTCGCTCCTGTCCTCGCTCCTCTGTTTCCGATCGGGGGCAGGGAGAGGAGGAAGAAGACGAGCGCGCCTGGACCCCCTCCTCCCCACGGACCCCACCGATCAGCCTCTCAGGGGTTGACCACGCGCGGGCCCAGGCGCATAAGTGGAAGCGCCCCCGGGTGAGTACGTTTTCAATTACCCGAAGGCGTATTCCTATTTGTACGCTTTCATTTCCCCGAAAGCGTACTTCTTTCCTTCCTCAGCCTGCAATACGTTTTCTTACTCAGAAAGCGTATTTTTTGAAATCCGTTTCTATCTTATCCACTCACGGACCCGTTGATGATAAATTTTTCACATATTAGTCCCCGTTCTTCCAACCTTCACAACTTTTTGCTCGCAACTCCAAATGAGGTGATTCCAAAGCCCACTTCTTCGTCTCGTCGAGCCCGTTCTGTTGGTTTCATTTTCACTATAGTTTGGCACTGTGAAAATGACCTTTTTGCCCTTGCACGTAAACAGCCCCTCCGAGAGAGAACTGTTTTCGGCAAATCTTTCCGTGGCTTCACCGCACTTCTCCCCGGTGCCTTCTTCATCCCCAGGCAAGCCACAATACCCACTTGCATGATAGTCATGCAGTAGCCATGGTTTTCAACTGAAATATTTATTAAATGTTTGCGTGTTTAAAATATGGTTATCGTTGTTCGGTAATGATTCTTGGCTAGTGCTTACTTTCTTGCTATGTTGTTATGCACCTGGCTAGTATGCCCTGATAGTTGCTAGTATTCTTTTCATATGCTTATGCTTGCTAGTAGTACATGTTGATGTTGGTGATGGCCTTTGGTGCATGACTAACGTCTGTTCCGAGCGCCGTCGTTACGCATGTCCCTTTGCATCCAGTCGGTTAAATGATTGCATGGTAGCATTGTTGATATGTCTTGCATGATAATTATTGTTGATGCTAGTGGTCATGCTAGGTTTCTATGAGTAGTGTTGTACTTGTGATATTCATGCTCGTCATTATATTATGCTCAGTTGGATATGATTCATTGTGGATATGGTGGATAGTTATGTTGCACCCCGTGCTTCTGTTGATATCATGTTTATGCATTGTAATTGCATCATGTTATTTTATCATGGATCAGCATATTGCATTCAAGTTTAACCGGATTAATTGAACTTGAACAACTGTTGGCTGAGTCATGGTGCCACCATATCGAGCTGACCAGTGCAACCACGCTTACCTTTATGGGAAGGTCCTAACTGGGTCTATTGTCGTGCCTCTCGCCGGTGCCTCCAACGAGGGAAGGTTATGGGCGTGCGTACCCTGGCCCGGTAAGCAGACATAACCTTGTGTGCCCGTTGTTGTTGTTATGGATCCGGTCCCCGTGAGGGACGTTTTGGCCACGACGGTGGTCGTTGTGTCTTTGGTAGACACGGGGCCACCCAGGACTAGCCCAGTTGGGACTGGGTCGGAGTGGCCGAGAGAGTGTCATGGCAGTAGATCGGTTTTGTCGGAACACCGTTGGTCCACCCGAGTGGGAGTGCGAGGCCATGGGTTCCGTAGTGTGGGTACAGTGTACTAACCTCTGCAGAGTGTATATTAAATCTATCGATAGCCGCGCCCGCGATAAGGGCCCAGTTCGTGTCGGTCACACTATGCGTCAACATTATTAATAATAATGTGCTTAATATCAACACCGGTTCGTTGAGGAGATAAGTTGAGGTAATGTACATATTCCTATAGCCATGTATATATTATGATAAATAATAATGCAGGACCTCTGTCCTTTTTCCCCTCCAAAGGTAAATGTGTCATTGTTATTTTTCATCATGATATCACATGGTCACTTGGAGGATACTCCGGCTTATGATCGTATTCGAATCTCACCGTTGATTATATGATCACTTGGGGGCTTCCTGTTCAAACATAGGTCGTATCCGAACCAAAGAGAACATAGCTGTCGATACCCACTTGATTGGCATATTGCCGAGCTCACTGGGGAGTTTCTTGATCATATTTGAATCATAGCTCAACCCCCTTTGGGAACCGACGTGGACCGTATTCGAATCAGCGTCGTTAAACAACTCTCAAGATCATTTGGGGGCTTCCTGTTCAAACATAGGTCGTATTCGAACCAAAGAGAACATAGCTGTCGATACCCTCTTGATCGGCAACGCCACAGCCACTGGGGGCTATATGATCGTATTCGAATCTTAGCTTAACCCCTTTGGGACGGTTCTCTGGTCGTATTCGAATCAGAGGCCTCTAAATTTTTGAAGTCTCTTTGTTGTAAACAAGTTCTTTGGATTATATCTAAGGTGTTCAAGGGTGGTTTCTATTCCACCGGCTTAACTTTGGTCAATAAAGTTGATCACACATGATAAGTATCATATTACATAGTGGGGTTTTTACTCATTATTCGGATCACATAAACCGGAGGTGTACTTGAAGGATCACAGGTATGCTGTTATGGTTGTCTCAAGGATGTAATGGAGAGCCGGTTTGTTATGATTCCGGGTTATATGACTCTCCATGCGGTAAGCCGCCAAGGGACTTGTGATTTGTTTTTCTATGCAGGACAATTAAAGACAACTCTTTAAACATAAGGAAAACAGAGGATCAAGCATAACCCGGAAGAATATAAAAGGGCAGCTTAAACAATGTTGAGCGCTACACACGTACGCGATGGCACGACAAAGTTAAGTGTTTGTCCTACTCTATTACATGACTCCCCGAGTCCAAAAGGTGAGGCATCGTCTCTTAAGACATAACCATGAGCCGCCTGAGAGATCAAAGGCGTTGTTGGCCTGAGGTTTCCGGGTCATCCCTCTCCGCTCCTCCGGCTGTTTCCATGACCTGGAAGGTTGATGATTTCCAGTCAATGCCACTCAAGGCTTCAAATTGCGCTTCATCATCAATTAACCCGGCCGGGTCAACTTCAGGGGCGAAGGTATGCTTACGAGTTGGAGGAATCAGGCTGACTGCTTCATAGCGTGGTGTTGGGATTCTCTGATTCTCCGTGTCATAGCCCGGTTGATATTTGGTAAGATCTGTGTCATTGCCAATCAAAGTGGCCACAGGGCGTACGCTCTTTACACAAGCGGCGAAGTCCTTCTGGTCAAAGGGGGTGTCGTCTTCCTTCAAGCTGGGATACCCAAGGGCGATGTCGGCCGGGTCTAGCTCTGGTAGAAACGCCTTGGCCCGGCTCAGAGCGGCTATAGCTCCGGCTCTTGCAGGAGGTAGCACGGCGAGCCGCCTGAGCACATCCGCCAGATGAGTGGCAACTTCATTGGACAGAGCCACGACGGCTAAAGCACGTTGTGACCCGGTGTAAAGTTGCTCCACCAAGGTGTAAACCGCCTTCAATTTTGTCAGCATGTTTTGATTAAGATTGGAGGTCCTGGGACCTGCATTGTAAAGTCAGGTAAGCTGATGACAATTGAGATGCTCTTTGGAAAAGATGTAAACTAGCTAAACACTTACAGAGTAACTTACCAATCGATTGCGGAGACCATCTGAGAAACATGGAGTTTTAAGCCGGATAGCTCGGCGGCTGTTTCAGCAAGAGTGGCCTCCGCTTGCTCGGCCCGGCTGAGCAAAGCCGTCTTTTCATCCGCCCAAGCTTTTTTCTCTGCTTCAAACTTCTTCTTCAGTTTCTCTTGAGCAGCTACACTGAATTCAAACTTGGAGTTGGCCTTTTGGGTTTCACTTTTTGAGTCTTCAGGCGGTTCTTTAAATCATAGATCTCCGATTCAAATTGCTTGAAGGCGGCCTGTATAAATTCCGGGTCACAGTTAGGATGAGTATAATGCAACATTATGTCCGAAGCACTTTGCAAGCAAAGGTACTTGGCACTTGGGGGCTAATGTATGCTGAAGAGCTCTATTTACAGTGGCGGTTCATGCAAATAAGTCCCAAGCACTTTGCAAGCAAAGGTACTTGGCACTTGGGGGCTAATGCATATTGCTGTTCAACTACTTGATTAAAATAAGGTAAGGACCGGTTCAGATATGCTGATTAAACCGGACCTTGAGTGCTACCAGGTAAGCCGGTTTTCTTGCAGTGATTGCTAAGCCGGTATTAAGTCTACAACATATTTTATCATAAGTAATAGACTTGGGGGCTGGCATGGTAAGTATAACTATGGAGTAAGAAAGAGTGTTATACCTCAGATTTTTGCTGTATTTGTTTCACCATGTCAATCTCCAGATCCCGGCTGTTGTGCACCTGATTCACATAGCCAGAGACAATATATTCAATGCTCAGATGAGCATAATCAGTGATGTCCAGCCTGGCCCGGCGGCGCTCTAGAAGTTCTTCCTTGGCAGAGCACTTGGCCAGCACGGTAGGTCGTCCCGGTTCGACAAACTCAGTCCGGGTGATCTCAACGTCCGGATCATCTGGATGAGCCGGGCTGGGGATCTCTGGGTTCTCAGAACCTTCCATAGCTTGTTCAACAGTTGGAGCAGTGGTGGCATCAGGAGATGGTATAGCCGGCGGCTCATTAGCAGAGGCGTCAGGAGCAGCCGTTCTGAGTTCCGGCTCAGAAAGGACCGGCTCTTCGGCCGGCTTATTTTTCTTCGCCCTCTTGCTGGGCTTCACTTGTACACTGCAAGTCAAAGGGTTAGTGCCAAAACATGAGTAAGATAAACACAAAATAAACTGATCATCATTACCCAGGAGCGGTTTTGAAAGCCGGCAGGCTGGACTGCATTGAGTCGCTGGAGGAAGGTGAAGTTCCCTGGTAGTTTGAGTCAGAATAGTTGAGTGGTTGACGAGTGACGCCCGGCAAAGGATACAAAGAATATAAGTCGGAGATAACCTCAGTCCGGCGCTTCCTTGATGCTTCGGTAAGCCGGAGGAGAGGTCTGCATCTTTGTTGGTCTGGGTCTGCCTCCGACTTTCGTGAATCTGTCGCTTCAAAAGAAATTGAGGATCTTGATAAGCTAAAGGATGTGAAAATCTTACTTTCTGGGTTACTCGTCGGACTTTCTGTCTCGGCAAAGGCTCGGAGTCGGAGGAAATTATAGTTACCTCTTCAATCACCGGGTTACTCGCTCCGGTATCCTCCTGCTGATAATCAGTGTCAATAAGATGGTTAAAAAAGGAGCCTAAAGAGTCAAGAGCTACCTCTGACTTGGAGGTGTCGTCCAGGTGAAACATATCCGAGGTGCTAGGCTTGCTTCCCTTCTTACGGGGAGCGGCTTTCCTGGCGGCTTTCTTAATTTTTCTGGCTTTCTTGGCAGCTTCGTGGTCATACTTGACCTTCCAGAATTTATCATTAGCCTGTAAAATACAACAAAGGTTGGTGAGTTAAGACAAAATCATTAAAATGGAAGGTGAAGTATTTAGGTCAATGGTTTACCGCTGGAGCCGGGTTAGCCTTGCAGAAAGGGCTTAAGCCCACTCTCCCGCAGTCTGCCAGGCTCTCGTTCAGAAGAGACTTGGTTGTATCATCAATAACGTCCTCAGGTAAGTTGTCTGGACTATGCCGAAGAGGATCATCCTTCTGGCCCGTGTAATCACACATCAAGCCGGGGCGGCGGCTTAAAGGAATCACCCGCCAGGCAATCCAGACCCGGACCAGATCAATGCCATTTAGGCCGTTCCCCAGAAGAGCTTTGATTTTGTTGATGGTGGGAGTAAGTGGTTGACGTTCAGCTTGAGATAATTTGTCTGGCAAGGGGTGATTTGACTCTAGACGCAGGGCCCGAAAGCCGGGCAGAGGGTTCTCATCAGCCGGAGAAGTGTCTTGGCAGTAGAACCATGTCTGGTTCCAATCTTTCGGGTGGCTTGGCGGCTCAGCATAAGGAAAGAGGCAATCTCTCCGTCGTTGGATTGAGATTCCACCGAGCTCCAAGCTGGGCCCATTGGCACATTCATTCTGGCGTTTCAAATAAAATAACTCCCTAAAGAGTAGCAAGCTGGGTTCTTCTCCGAGGTACACCTCACAGAACACTTGGAAATTGTAGATATTTGACACGGAATTGGGTCCGATGTCTTGAGGTCGCAGGTCAAAAAAGTGCAGGACGTCTCTGAAATTTTTTGAGTCGGGTGGAGCAAAGTCCCGGTTCATGTGATCAGTAAAGATGACAACTTCCCCATACTTGGGTTGAGGCTTTTCTTCTGACGGGTCAGGAGCACGATAAGACATGATCTCTTTCCTTGGCAGATAACCCGTCTTTACAAAATCAGCTAGGATGCTGTCAGTGACGTTGGATCTGACCCAGTTGCATGTGATGGGTGCTTTGGGAGCCTTAGGCGGCATTGTGAAAGATGGAAGCCTATGACAAAATAAAATTTCCGGTTCAAATTTAAGCCGGAGGAAAGTTTCAGTTCAGTATTCAAGATGGCGGCTTATGAAGGGGCCTAATGATATATGGCTAATTGTGTCAGGTTATTTAAGCCGCCGTGGATATCATGAGCAATTAAGTTATTTAACTCTATTATGAATGATCCGGAAATTTCACAAAGCATGGCCTCTTTTAAGCCGGCGATATAAGCCGCCATGGATAACAGATGCAGGTTTTTTCCTAAGTGTTGCACAAACAAGTTTCACAGGTTGCAGTTATTATTTTGGATCAAACGGTCGTCCAGAAAAGAAAAATTTCTAGACCTAAAAATTGGTACAGAGGAGTTCATGAGCTCTAATGAGGTCTTTTTGCAAGCAAA
Source organism: Triticum aestivum (assembly GCF_018294505.1). Taxonomy (NCBI): domain Eukaryota; kingdom Viridiplantae; phylum Streptophyta; class Magnoliopsida; order Poales; family Poaceae; genus Triticum; species Triticum aestivum. The sequence continues at coordinate 461,273,816 of NC_057808.1, read as the reverse complement.
AGGGATGGGTTAGTATTGAAAATGGGTGCGAAACAACTACCGCATGAGCTCTGTATTGTTTTTGGATCAAAGGGGACCGTATTGGAAGAACTGTGAAGGAATCGCGATGAACTATGAAGAACACAGAGAACTCGCGAACCCTAATGCGGATCTAACGTACGGGACGGCGAAGACTTACTGGTGCTGATGAGCAGCGGAGGTGCGCCGCGGTTCTCTGGTCAAGACAGGTCGATGCAGCGGCCTTGGTTGGTGCAGACGAGATGCGCGACGGTGGCGGCGGAGCTCGGGTTCTGAGACGTCGAGAGGAGGAAGACGATGGAAAGGGGAGAATGAGACAGGACCCGGTCGTGCCTATTTATAGGGGACGGCTGATAAGTGGGCGCGAGAAACGAGGAGGCTGAAGACATGATTATCCAGCTTTAGAGACGCCTCGATTTTCGGGACAGTTATTAAGATAAGGATCCGTTGAGATATGTTGGGCAAAACGTGCATTAATGGCGGATGACGTCACGGCGGGTTACTAAGAATCCAGAAGATGACGTCACGGCGGGTTACAACCTTTGCGCAAACAGAAGCGAGAAGATTTTTCCTTAAGGTATGGAAGATTGACATGAACTGGTTCAAATCAATCCGGGGCCTAATGTTGGGGATATAACTACTGGTGTCACCCGCCCAGGAGGGGCCGGGTTATGTCATGACGATCATCACATGAAGCCCAATATCAAGCTTGAGGATGGCGGTTCAGTAATGGGCCTAAGGCCTAGAGGCGGCTTAAGGCCCGTAGTGATAAACCGCCGTTAAGGCATGACTTGTAGTGTAAGGCAAGAATAGTTAAGAGTCCGAGCCGGACACTGTTTATAAGCCGACCGGGACTTTGAGAGCCGCTGGGCGTTAACCTCTCTATATAAAGGGACGACCCGGCGGCGGTTCAGGACATGTAAGATCAGATCGATAGCCAGGCACAACGGTCAAGCTCCCTGGTCATCGAAACCCTAAGTAATTCCACCTCAACTGGGGTAGGCTTTTACCTTCACCGTAAGGGGCCGAACCAGTATAATCCTCATGTCCTTTGTCCCGTTTAACCCCTTTAAGCTTCCTAGTTGCGATGGCTCCACGACTAAGTCCTTGCACGAGGACATCTGCCGTGACAATTCCACGACAGTTGTGATCACCGGAAAGATCACCATTGGAGACCAAGTGTTGGTCATGGTTGTGATCGCCGGAAAGATCACCGTGGTATCGAGGATACCGAGTTGTTGGATATTCGTGATGTTGTGCGAGAATCGTGGGTAAAGATCAAGCTCCTTGTGGTTATTTAAGGATTACTATGGTATTGTTTATACCAAGCTTGATTTGATCCGGAGATAATCGTATGATGTCCGAGGTTGGTAAGTGATGCATGTGATGGTTACGAAGTAACCCGAGCAGAATAAATAGTGCATATAGTGTCATCATGTTGCATGCTAGTATCGTCAGATTTATATGCTCATGTTGTTCTAGCTGTACCATGTTCATGTTGTTCACGTCATGTTGTTATGAGGATCTCATGTTAATTCCTGCTTAACCTGTAAATGCCATGCTGATGTTTATCTTGAATGCTTCTGGTTATTGTGAGCTTGCAAGTACATTCAATGTACTGACCTGGCGTGTCATGCCAGCTTGCAGGTCGTGCCTGGATTGCTTGCTTGTTTGGTGTTGTTCCTATGTTCGCGAGCTAGGATAAGCATTCCAGCCAGAGTCCCTGCGGAGTGGAGTTCACTCTTGGGGAACGTAGCAGAAATTCAAAATTTTCTATGCATCACCAAGATCAATCTATGGAATAACTAGCAACGAGAGAGAGGGGAGTGCATCTTCATACCCTTGAAGATCGCGATGCGGAAGCGTTGCAAGAACGCGGTCGGTGGAGTCGTACACGAAGCGATTCAGATCGCGGCCGAATCCGATCTAAGCACCGAACAACGGTGCCTCCGCGTTCAACACACATGCAGCCCGGTGACGTCTCCCGCGCCTTGATCCAGCAAGGGAGAGGGAGAGGTTGGGGAAGACTCCGTCCAGCAGCAGCACGACGGCATGGTGGTGGTGGAGGAGCGTGGCACTCTAGCAGGGCTTCGCCAAGCACTGCGAGAGACGAGGAGGGAGAGGGGTAGGGCTGCGCCAAGAGAGAGGGAGACTCATGTCTCTGGCAGCCCCAAACCCCCACTATATATAGGGGAAGGGGAGGGGCTGCGCCCCCATCTAGGGTTCCCCCCCTAGGGGTGGCGGCCAGCCCTAGATGCGTCTGGGGGGCGGCCAGAGGGGGAGAGAGGGGGGGGCGCACCCTAGGTGGGCCTTAGGCCCATCTGAGCCTAGGGTTTCTTTCCCCTTTTCCTTGCGCCTTGGGCCTCTTGTGGGAGGCGCACCAGCCCACCTAGGGGCTGGTCCCTTCTCACACTTGGCCCACGCAGGCCTCCGGGGTTGGTGGCCCCTCCCGGTGGACCCCCAGAACCCTCCGGTGGTCCCGGTACATTACCGGTGACGCCCAAAACTCTTCCGGTGGCCAAAACGGGACTTCCCATATATAAATCTTTACCTCCGGAACTCCTCGTGACGTCCTGGATCTCATCCGGGACTCCGAACAACATTCGGTAACCACGTACATCTATTCCCTATAACCCTAGCATCATCGAACCTTAAGTGTGTAGACCCTACGGGTTCGGGAACCATGCAGACATGACCGAGACGTTCTCCGGCCAATAACCAACAGCGGAATCTGGATACCCATGTTGGCTCCCACATGTTCCACGATGATCTCATCGGATGAACCACGATGTCGGGGATTCAATCAATCCCGTATACAATTCCCTTTGTCAATCGGTATGTTACTTGCCCGAGATTCGATCGCCGGTATCCCAATACCTCGTTCAATCTTGTTACCGGCAAGTCACTTTACTCATTCCTTAATGCATGATCCCATGACTAACTACTTAGTCACATTGAGCTCATTATGATGATGCATTACCGAGTGGGCCCAGAGATACCTCTCCACCATACGGAGTGACAAATCCCAGTCTCGATTCGTACCAACCCAACAGACACTTTCGGAGATACCTGTAGTGTGCCTTTATAGCCACCCAGTTACGTTGTGACGTTTGGTACACCCAAAGCATTCCTACGGTACCCGGGAGTTGCACAATCTCATGGTCTAAGGAAATGATACTTGACATTAGAAAAGCTCTTAGCAAACGAACTACACGATCTTGTGCTATGCTTAGGATTGGGTCTTGTCCATCACATCATTCTCCTAATGATGTGATCCCGTTATCAATGACATCCAATGTCCATGGTCAGGAAACCATAACCATCTATTGATCAACGAGCTAGTCAACTAGAGGCTTACTAGGGACATGTTGTGGTCTATGTATTCACACATGTATTACGGTTTGCAGTTAATACAATTATAGCATGAACAATAGACAATTATGATGAACAAGGAAATACAATAATAACCTATTTTATTATTGCCTCTAGGGCATATTTCCAACAGTCTCCCACTTGCACTAGAGTCAATAATCTTGTTCACATCACTATGTGATTGTAATGAATCCAACACCCATGGGGTTTGTTCATATCTCGCTTGTGAGAGAGGTTTTTAGTCAACGGGTCTGAACCTTCCAGATCCGTGTGTGCTTTACAAATCTCTATGTCATCTTGTAGATGCAGCTACCACGCGTTACTTGGAGCTATTCCAAATAACTTCTCTACTATACGAATCCGGTTTACTACTCAGAGTCATCCGGATTAGTGTCAAAGTTTGCATCGACGTAACCCTTTACGACGAACTCTTTTACCATCTCCATAATCGATAAAATTCCTTAGTCCACTAGTTACTAAGGATAAGTTCGACTGCTGTCATGTGATCCATTCCTGGATCACTATTGTACCCCTTGACTAACTCACGGCAAGGCACACTTCAGGTGCGGTACACAGCATAGCATACTGTAGAGCCTACGTCTAAAGAATAGGGGACGACCTTCGTCCTTTCTCTCTCTTCTGTCGTGGTCAGGTCTTGAGTCTTACTCAATACTCACACCTTGTAACATAGCCAAGAACTCCTTCTTTGCTGATCTATTTTGAACTCCTTCAAAATCTTGTCACGGTATGTATTCATTTGAAAGTACTATTAAGCGTTTTGATCTATCCTTATAGATCTTGATGCTCAATGTTCAAGTAGCTTAATCCAGGTTTTCCATTGAAAAACACTTTTCAAATAACCTTGTATGCTTTCCAGAAATTCTACATCATTTCTGATCAACAATATGTTAACAACATATACTCATCAAAAATTCTATAGTGCTCCCACTCACTTCTTTGGAAATACAAGTTTCTCATAAACTTTGTATAAACCCAAAATCTTTGATCATCTCATCAAAGCGTACATTCCATCTCCGAGATGCTTACTCCAGTCCTTAGAAGGATTGCTGGAGCTTTGCATACTTGTTAGCATATTTCAGGATTGACAAAACCTTCTGGTTGTATCACATACAACCTTTCCTCAAGAAAATCATCGAGGAAACAATGTTTTGACATCCTATCTGCAAGATTTCATAAATAATGCAGTAACTGCTAATATAATTCCAACAGACTCTTAGCATCGCTATGAGTGAGAAAGTCTCATCGTAGTCAACTCCTTGAACTTGTTAGAAAACATCTTAACGACAAGTCGAGCTTTCTTAATGGTGACACTTACCATCATTGTCCGTCTTCCTTTTAAAATCCATCTGCACCCAACAGCCTTACGACCATCAAGTAGTTCTTCCAAAGTCTATACTTTGTTTTTATACATGGATCCTCTCTCGGATTTTATGGCCTCGAGCCATTCGTCGGAATCCGGGCCCACCATCGCTTCTGCATAGCTCATAGGTTCATCGTTGTCCAACAACATGACTTCCAAGACAGGATCACCGTACCACTATGAAGTAGTACGCATCCTTGTCGACCTACGAGGTTTGGTAGTGACTTGATCTGAAGTTTCATGATCACTATCATCAGCTTCTACTTCAATTGGTGTAGGTGCCATAGGAACAACTTCCTGTGCCCTGCTACACACTAGTTGAAGTGACGGTTCAATAACCTCATCAAGTCTCCACCATCCTCCCACTCAATTCTTTCGAGAGAAACTTTTCCTCGAGAAAGAACCCGTTTCTAGAAACAATCACTTTTGCTTCCGGATCTAAAATAGGAGGTATACCCAACTGTTTTGGGTATTCTATGAAGATGCATTTATCCGCTTTGGTTTCGAGCTTATTGTTGGGGAACGTAGCAGAAATTCAAAATTTTCTACGCATCACCAAGATCAATCTATGGAGTAATCTAGCAACGAGGGGAAGGAGAGTGCATCTACATACCATTGTAGATCGCGATGCGGAAGCGTTGCAAGAACGCGGATGAGGGAGTCGTACTCGTAGCGATTCAGATCGCGGTTGATTCCGATCTAAGCACCGAAGAACGGTGCCTCCGCGTTCAACACACGTGCAGCCCGGTGACGTCTCCCCACGCCTTGATCCAGCAAGGAGAGAGGGAGAGGTTGGGGAAGACTCCATCCAGCAGCAGCACGACAGTGTGGTGGTGATGGAGGAGCGTGGCAATCCCGCAGGGCTTCGCCAAGCACCCCGGGAGAGGAGGAGGAGGGAGAGGGGTAGGGCTGCACCGAAAGAGAGACGTTCTCATGTGTCTTGGGCAGCCCAAACCTCAACTATATATAGGGGGGGAGGGGGCTGCGCCCCCCTCTAGGGTTCCCACCCCAAGAGGAGGCGGCCCGCCCTAGATCCCATCAAGGGGGGCGGCCAAGGGGAGGGGGGGGGGCGCCCCACTAGACCTAAGGCCCATCTGGACCTAGGGTTTGCCCCCTCCCACTCTCCCATGCGCCTTGGGCCTTGGTGGGGGGCGCACCAGCCCACTTGGGGCTGGTCCCCTCCCACACTTGGCCCACGCAGCCTTCTGGGGCTGGTGGCCCCACTTGGTGGACCCCCGGGACCCTCCCGGTGGTCCCGGTACATTACCGATTTCACCCGAAACTTTTCCGGTGACCAAAACAAGACTTCCCATATATAAATCTTTACCTCCGGACCATTCCGGAACTCCTCGTGACGTCCGGGATCTCATCCGGGACTCCGAACAACATTCGGTAACCACGTACATACTTTCCCTATAACCCTAGCGTCATCGAACCTTAAGTGTGTAGACCCTACGGGCTCGGGAACCATGCAGACATGACCGAGACGTTCTCCGGTCAATAACCAACAGCGGGATCTGGATACCCATGTTGGCTCCCACATGTTCCACGATGATCTCATCGGATGAATCACGATGTCGGGGATTCAATCAATCCCGTATGCAATTCCCTTTGTCTAACGGTATGTTACTTGCCCGAGATTCGATCGTCGGTATCCCTATACCTTGTTCAATCTCGTTACCGGCAAGTCTCTTTACTCGTTCCGTAACTCACATCATCCCGTGATCAACTCCTTGGTCACATTGTGCACATTATGATGATGTCCTACCGAGTGGGCCCAGAGATACCTCTCCGTTTACACGGAGTGACAAATCCCAGTCTCGATTCGTGCCAACCCAACAGACACTTTCGGAGATACCTGTAGTGCACCTTTATAGTCACCCAGTTACGTTGTGACGTTTGGTACACCCAAAGCATTCCTACGGTATCCGGGAGTTGCACAATCTCATGGTCTAAGGAAATGATACTTGACATTAGAAAAGCTCTGAGCAAACGAACTACACGATCTTGTGCTAGGCTTAGGATTGGGTCTTGTCCATCACATCATTCTCCTAATGATGTGATCCCGTTATCAACGACATCCAATGTCCATGGTTAGGAAACCGTAACCATCTATTGATCAACGAGCTAGTCAACTAGAGGCTTACTAGGGACATGGTGTTGTCTATGTATCCACACATGTATCTGAGTTTCCTATCAATACAATTCTAGCATGGATAATAAACGTTTATCGTGAACAAGGAAATATAATAATAACCAATTTATTATTGCCTCTATGACATATTTCCAACAGTCTCCCACTTGCACTAGAGTCAATAATCTAGTTCACATCACCATGTGATTAGCACTGACAGGTCACATCACCATGTGACCAACATCCAAAGAGTTTACTAGAGTCAACAATCTAGTTCACATCACTATGTGATTAACACTCAATGAGTTCTGGTTTGATCATGTTATGCTTGTGAGAGAGGTTATTAGTCGACGGGTCTGAACCTTTCAGATCCGAGTGTGCTTTACGAATATCTATGTCATCTTGTGGATGCTACCACGCGCTATTTGGAGCCATTTCAAATAATTGTTCTACTATACGAACCCGGTTTACTACTCAGAGTCATCCGGATTAGCGTCAAAGTTCGCATCGACGTAACCCTTTACGACGAACTCCTTTTCACCTCCATAATCAAGAAAATTCCTTAGTCCACTAAGGATACGTTCGACCGCTGTCATGTGATCCATTCCCGGATCACTATTGTACCCCTTGACCAACTCATGGCAAGGCACACTTCAAGTGCGGTACACAGCATAGCAAACTGTAGAGCCCACGTCTAAAGCATTGGGGACGACCTTCGTCCTTTCTCTCTCTTCTGCTGTGGTCAGGTCTTGAGTCTTACTCAATACTCACACCTTGTAACACAGCCAAGAACTCCTTCTTTGCTGATCTATTTTGAACTCTTTCAAAATCATGTCAAGGTGTGCGTTCTTTGAAAGTATCATCGGGCGTCTTGATCTATCTCTATAGATCTTGATGCCCAATATGTAAGCAGCTTTTATCCAGGTCTTCCTTTGAAAAACTCCTTTCAAACAACCCTTTATGCTTTCCAGAAATTTTACATCATTTCGGATCAACAATATGTCATTCACATATACTTATCAGAAATGTTATAGCGCTCGCACTCACTTTATTGTAAATACAAGTTTCTAACAAACTTTGTATAAACCCAAAAACTTTGATCACTCCATCAAAGCATATATTCTGACTCCGAGATGCTTGCTCTAATCCATGGAAGGATCGCTGGAGCTAGCATACCTTTTAGCATCCTTAGGATCGACAAAAACTTTCTGATTGTATCACATACAACCTTTCCTTACGAAAACTGGTAAGGAAACTTGTTTTGACATCCATCTGCCAGATTTCACAAATGCAGCTAATGCTAACATGATTCCGACGGACTTAAGCACCGCTACGGATGAGAAAATCTCATCGTAGTCAACTCCTTGAACTTGTGGAAATACTCTTTGCCACAAGTCGAGCTTCATAGACGGTAACATTACCGTCCATGTCCGTCTTCTTCTTAAAGATCCATTTACCTCAACAGCCTTACGACCATCAAGTAGTACTCTCAAAGTCTATACTTTGTTTTCATACATGGATCCTCTCGGATTTTATGGCTTCTAACCATTTGTCGGAATATGGGCCCACCATCGCTTCTCCATAGCTCGTAGGTTCAGTATTGTCCAACAACATGATATCTCAGACAGGATCACGTACCACTCTGAAGTAGCACGCATCCTCGTCGTCCTACGAGGTTTGGTAGTGACTTGATCCGAAGTTTCATGATCACTATCATAAGTTTCCACTTCAATTGGTGTAGGTGCCACAGGAACAACTTCCTGTGCCCTGCTACACACTAGTTGAAGTGACGGTTCAATAACCTTATCAAGTCTCCACCATCCTCCCACTCAATTCTTTCGAGAGAAACTTTTCCTTGAGAAAGGACTCGTTTCTAGAAACAATTACTTTTGCTTCCAGATCTGAAATAGGAGGTATACCCAACTGTTTTGGGTTTTCTATGAAGATGTATTTATCCGCTTTGGGTTCGAGCTTATCAGCTTGAAACTTTTTCACATAAGCTGCGCAGCCCCAAACTTTTAAGAAACGACAACTTAGGTTTCTCTAAACGGTGTCGTCTCAATGGAATTGCGTGTTGCCCCTTTTAAAGTGAATGCGGTTGTCTCTAATGCCTAACCCATAAACGATAGTGGTAATTCGATAAGAGACATCATGTTATGCACCATATCCAATAGGGTGAAGTTATGATGTTCGGACACACCATCACAGTATGGTGTTCCAGGCGGTATTAATTGTGAAACACTTTCCACAATGTCTTAATTGTGTGCCAAACTCGTAACTCAGATACTCATCTCTATGATCATATCACAGACATTTTATCCTCTTGTCACGACGATCTTCAACTTCACTCTGAAATTACTTGAACCTTTCAGTAATTCAGACTGGTGTTTCATCAAGTAAATACACTCAGCATCTACTCAAATCATCTGTGAAGTAAGAACATATAACAATATCCACTGCATGCCTCAGCACTCATTGGACTGCATACATCAAAATGTATTACTTCCAACAAGTTGCTCTCTTGTTCCATCTTACTGAAAACGAGGCCTTTCAGTCATCTTGCCCATGTGGTATTATTTGCATGTCTCAAGTGATTCAAAATCAAGTGAGTCCAAACGATCCATCTGCATGGAGTTTCTTCATGCATATATACCAACAGACATGGTTCGCATGTCTCAATCTTTTCAAAAACGAGTGAGTCCAAAGATCCATCTACATGGAGCTTCTTCATGCGTTTTATACCAATATGACTCAAGTGGCAGTGCCACAAGTATGTGGTACTATCATTACTATCTTATATCTTTTGGCATGACCATGTGTATCACTACGATCGAGATTCATTTTAGGTGCAAGACCATTGAAGGTATTATTCAAATAAACAGAGTAACCATTATTCTCCTTAAATGAATAACCGTATTGCGATAAACGTAATCCAATCATGCTCAACGCAAACACCAAATCTCGATGGTAGAGGGAGCATGCGATGCTTGATCACATCAACCTTGGAAACACTTCCAACACATATCGTCATCTCACCTTTAGCTAGTCTCCGTTTATTCCACAGCTTTTATTTCAAGTTACTAACACTTAGCAACCGAACCGGTATCTAATACCCTGGTGCCGCTAGGAGTACTAGTAAAGTACACATTCATATAATGTATATCCAATATACTTCTGTCAACCTTGCGTGCCTTCTCATCTACCAAGTATCTAGGGTAGTACTGCTTCAGTGACCGTTCCTCTCATTACAGAAGCACTTAGTCTCGGGTTTGGGTTCAACCTTGGGATTCTTCACTAGAGCAGCAAATGACTTGCTGTTTCATGAAGTATCCCTTTTGCCCTTGCCCTTCTTAAACTAGTGGTTTTACTAACCATCAACAATTGATGCTCCTTCTTGATTTCTACTCTCGCGGTGTCAAACATCGCGAATAGCTCAAGGATCATCATAACTATCCCTGATATGTTATAGTTCATCACGAAGCTCTACTAGCTTGGTGGCAGTGACTATGGAGAACTATCACTATCTCATCTGGGAAATTAACTCCCACTCGATTCAAGCGATTGTGGTACTCAGACAATCTGAGCACATGCTCAACGATTGAGCTTTTCTCCCTTAGTTTGCAGGCTTAAGAAACTTGTCAGAGGTCTCATACCTCTTGACGTGGGCACTAGTCTGAAATCCCAATTTCAGTCTTCGGAACATCTCATATGTTCTGCGACGTTTCACAAACGTCTTTGGTGCCACAATTCTAAACCGTTAGCATTACGCACTGAACTATCATGTAGTCATCAAAACGTGTATGTCAGATGTTTCGCAACATCTACAGACGACGCTGAGGTTCAGCACACCGAGCGGTGCATTAAGGACATAAGCCTTCTGTGCAGCAATGAGGACAATCCTCAGTTTACGGACCCAGTCCGCATAATTGCTACTACCAACTTTCAACTAAATTTTCTCTAGGAACATATCTCAACCAGTAGAACTAAAGCGTATGACATAATTTTCAAAGATCTTTTGACTATGTTCATGATAATTAAGTTCATCTGATTATTGAAGTCCCACTCAGATAGACATCCCTCTAGTCTTCTAAGTGATACATGATCCGAGTCAAACTAGGCCGTGTCCGATCATCACGTGAGACGGACTAGTCATCATCGGTGAACATCTCCATGTTGATCGTATCTCCTATACGACTCATGTTCGACCTTTCGGTCTCTTGTGTTCCGAGGCCATGTCTGTACATGCTAGGCTCGTCAAGTCAACCTAAGTGTTTTGCATGTGTTCCGAGGCCATGTCTGTACATGCTAGGCTCGTCAACACCCGCTGTATTCGAACGTTAGAATCAATCACACCCGATCATCACGTGGTGCTTCGAAACAACGAACCTTCGCAACGGTGCACAGTTAGGGGGAACACTTCTCTTGAAATTTTATAAGGGGTCATCTTACTTACTACCGTCGTTCTAAGCAAATAAGATGCATAACATGATAAACATCACATGCAATCAAATAGTGACATGATATGGCCAATATCATTTTGCTCCTTTGATCTCCATCTTCGGGGCACCATGATCATCTTTGTCACCGGCATGACACCATGATCTCCATCATCATGATCTCCATCATTGTGTCTTCATGAAGTTGTCACGCCAACGATTACTTCTACTTCTATGGCTAACGCGCTTAGCAATAAAGTAAAGTAATTTACATGGCGTTATTCAATGACACGCAGGTCATACAAAAAATAAAGACAACTCCTATGGCTCCTGCCGGTTGTCATACTCATCGACATGCAAGTCGTGATTCCTATTACAAGAATATGATCAATCTCATACATCACATCTTCTGGCCATATCACATCACATAGCACATGCTGCAAAAACAAGTTAGACGTCCTCTAATTGTTGTTGCAAGTTTTTACGTGGCTTGTATAGGTTTCTAGCAAGAACGTTTCTTACCTACGTAAAACCACAACGTGATATGCCAATTTCTATTTACCCTTCATAAGGACCCTTTTCATCGAATCCGTTCCGACTAAAGTGGGAGAGACAGACACCCGCTAGCCACCTTATGCAACTAGTGCATGTCAGTCGGTGGAACCTGTCTCACGTAAGCGTACGTGTAAGGTCGGTCCGGGCCGCTTCATCCCACAATGCCGCCGAAACAAGATAAGACTAGTAGCGGCAAGAAGAATTGGCAACATCTACGCCCACAACTACTTTGTGTTCTACTCGTGCATAGAAACTACGCATAGACCTAGCTCATGATGCCACTGTTGGGGAACGTAGCAGAAATTCAAAATTTTCTACGCATCACCAAGATCAATCTATGGAGTAATCTAGCAACGAGGGGAAGGAGAGTGCATCTACATACCATTGTAGATCGCGATGCGGAAGCGTTGCAAGAACACGGATGAGGGAGTCGTACTCGTAGCGATTCAGATCGCGGTTGATTCCGATCTAAGCACCGAAGAACGGTGCCTCCGCGTTCAACACACGTGCAGCCCGGTGACGTCTCCCACGCCTTGATCCAGCAAGGAGAGAGGGAGAGGTTGGGGAAGACTCCATCCAGCAGCAGCACGACAGCGTGGTGGTGATGGAGGAGCGTGGCAATCCCGCAGGGCTTCGCCAAGCACCCCGGGAGAGGAGGAGGAGGGAGGGGGGTAGGGCTGCACCGAAAGAGAGACGTTCTCATGTGTCTTGGGCAGCCCAAACCTCAACTATATATAGGGGGGAGGGGGCTGCGCCCCCCTCTAGGGTTCCCACCCCAAGAGGAGGCGGCCAGCCCTAGATCCCATCAAGGGGGGCGGCCAAGGGGAGGAGAGGGGGGGGGGGCGCCCCACTAGATGGGCCCTAAGGCCCATCTGGACCTAGGGTTTGCCCCCTCCCACTCTCCCATGCGCCTTGGGCCTTGGTGGGGGGGCGCACCAGCCCACTTGGGGCTGGTCCCCTCCCACACTTGGCCCACGCAGCCTTCTGGGGCTGGTGGCCCCACTTGGTGGACCCTCGGGACCCTCCCGGTGGTCCCGGTACATTACCGATTTCACCCGAAACTTTTCCGGTGACCAAAACAAGACTTCCCATATATAAATCTTTACCTCCGGACCATTCCGGAACTCCTCGTGACGTCCGGGATCTCATCCGGGACTCCGAACAACATTCGGTAACCACGTACATACTTTCCCTATAACCCTAGCGTCATCGAACCTTAAGTGTGTAGACCTTACGGGCTCGGGAACCATGCAGACATGAGCGAGACGTTCTCCGGTCAATAACCAACAGCGGGATCTGGATACCCATGTTGGCTCCCACATGTTCCACGATGATCTCATCGGATGAACCACGATGTCGGGGATTCAATCAATCCCGTATGCAATTCCCTTTGTCTAACGGTATGTTACTTGCCCGAGATTCGATCGTCGGTATCCCTATACCTTGTTCAATCGCGTTACCGGCAAGTCTCTTTACTCGTTCCGTAACTCACATCATCCCGTGATCAACTCCTTGGTCACATTGTGCACATTATGATGATGTCCTACCGAGTGGGCCCAGAGATACCCCTCCGTTTACACGGAGTGACAAATCCCAGTCTCGATTCGTGCCAACCCAACAGACACTTTCGGAGATACCTGTAGTGCACCTTTATAGTCACCCAGTTACGTTGTGACGTTTGGTACACCCAAAGCATTCCTACGGTATCCGGGAGTTGCACAATCTCATGGTCTAAGGAAATGATACTTGACATTAGAAAAGCTCTGAGCAAACGAACTACACGATCTTGTGCTAGGCTTAGGATTGGGTCTTGTCCATCACATCATTCTCCTAATGATGTGATACCGTTATCAACGACATCCAATGTCCATGGTTAGGAAACCGTAACCATCTATTGATCAACGAGCTAGTCAACTAGAGGCTTACTAGGGACATGGTGTTGTCTATGTATCCACACATGTATCTGAGTTTCCTATCAATACAATTCTAGCATGGATAATAAACGTTTATCGTGAACAAGGAAATATAATAATAACCAATTTATTATTGCCTCTAGGGCATATTTCCAACACTTATCAGCCTGAAACTTTTTCACATAAGCGTCGCAGCCCCAAACTTTTAATAAACGACAGCTTAGGTTTCTCTAAACCATATTTCATACGGTGTCATCTCAACGGAATTACGTGGTGCCCTATTAAAGTGAATGCGATTGTCTCTAATGCCTAACCCATAAACGATAGTGGTAATTCGATAAGAGACATCATGGTATGCACCATATCCAATAGGGTGCATTTATGATGTTCGGACACACCATCACACTATGGTGTTCCATGCGGTATTAGTTCTGAAACAATTTCCACAATGTCTTAATTGTGTACCAAACTCGTAACTCAGATATTCATCTCTATGATCATATCATAGACATTTTATCCTCTTGTCATGACGATCTTCAACTTCACTCTGAAATCACTTGAACCTTTCAATAATTCAGACTTGTGTTTCATCAAGTAGATACACTCAGCATCTACTCAAATCATCTGTGAAGTAAGAACATAACGATATCCACTGCATGCCTCAGCACTCATTGGACTGCACACATCAAAATGTATTATTTCCAACAAGTTGCTTTCTTGTTCCATCTTACTGAAAACGAGGCCTTTCAGTCATCTTGCCCATGTGGTATGATTTGCATGTCTCAAGTGATTCAAAATCAAGTGAGTCCAAACGATCCATCTGCATGGAGTTTCTTCAAGCATATATACCAATAGACATGGTTCGCATGTCTCAATCTTTTCAAAAATGAGTGAGTCCAAAGATCCATCTACATGGAGCTTCTTCATGCGTTTTATACCAATATGACTCAAATGGCAGTGCCACAAGTATGTGGTACTATCGTTACTATTTTATATCTTTTGGCACGAACATGTGTATCACTACGATCGAGATTCATTTTAGGTGCAAGACCATTGAAGGCATTATTCAAATAAACAGAGTAACCATTATTCTCCTTAAATGAATTACCGTATTGCGATAAACATAATCCAATCATGTCTATGCTCAATGCAAACACCAAATAACAATTATTTAGGTTTAACACCAATCTCGATGGTAGAGGGAGCGTGCGATGTTTGATCACATCAACCTTGGAAACACTTCCAACACATATCGTCATCTCACCTTTAGTTAGTCTCCATTTATTCCGTAGCTTTTATTTCGAGTTACCAACACTTAGCTACCGAACCGGTATCTAATACCCTGGTGCTACTAGGAGTACTAGTAAAGTACACATTAATATAATGTATATCCAATATACTTCTGTCGACCTTGCCTGACTTCTCATCTACTAAGTATCTAGGGTAGTTCTGCTTCAGTGACCGTTCCCCTCATTACAGAAGCACTTAGTCTCGGGTTTGGGTTCTACCTTGGGTTTCTTCACTAGAGCAACAACTGATTTGCCGTTTCATGAAGTATCCCTTCTTGCCCTTGCCCTTCTTGAAACTAGTGGTTTTACTAACCATCAACAATTGATGCTCCTACTTGATTTCTACTTTCGCGGTGTCAAACATCGAGAATAGCTCAAGGATCATCATATCTATCCTTGATATGTTATAGTTCATCACGAAGCTCTAGTAGCTTGGTGGCAGTGACTTTGGAGAACCATCACTATCTCATCTGGAAGACAACTCCCACTCGATTCAAGCGATTGTAGTACTAAGACAATCCGAGCACATGCTCAACGATTGAGCTTTTCTCCCTTAGTTTGCAGGCTTAAGAAACTTGTCAGAGGTCTCACACCTCTTGACGTGGGCATGAGCCTAAAATCCCAATTTCAGCTCTTGGAACATCTCTTATGTTCCGCGACGTTTCAAAATGTCTTCGGTGCCTCAATTCTAAACCATTTAACATTACGCACTGAACTATCACGTAGTCATCAAAACGTGTATGTCAGATGTTCGCAACATCCACAAACGACGCTCGAGGTTCGGCACACCGAGTGGTGCATTAAGGACATAAGCCTTCTGTGCAGCAATGAGGACAATCCTCAGTTTACGGACCTAGTCCGCATAATTGCTACTATCAACTTTCAACTAAATTTTTTCTCTAGGAACATATCTTAGTAGAACTAAAGCGTAAGCTACGACATAATTTGCAAAGACCTTTTGACTATGTTCATGCTAATTAAGTTCATCTAATCAAATTATTTAAAGAACTCCCACTCAGATAGACATCCCTCTAGTCATCTAAGTGATACATGATCCGTGTCAACTAGGCCGTGTCCGATCATCACGTGAGACGGACTAGTCATCATCGGTGAACATCTCCATGTTGATCGTATCTGCTATACGACTCATGTTCGACCTTTCGGTCTCTTTTGTTCCGAGGCCATGTCTATACATGCTAGGCTCGTCAAGTCAACCTTAGTGTTTCGCATGTGTAAATCTGGCTTACACCCGTTGTATGCGGACGTTAGAATCTATCACACCCGATCATCACGTGGTGCTTCGAAACAACGAACCTTCGCAACGGTGCACAGTTAGGGGGAACACATCTCTTGAAATTTTAGTGAGGGATCATCTTATTTATGCTACCGTCGTTCTAAGCAAATAAGATGTAAACATGACAAACATCACATGCAAATCATAAAGTGACATGATATGGCCAATATCATCTTGCGCCTTTTGATCTCCATCTTCGAGGCGCGGCATGATCACCTTCGTCACCGGCATGACACCATGATCTCCATCATCGTGTCTTCATGAAGTTGTCTCGCCAACTATTACTTCTACTACTATGGCTAACGGTTAGCAATAAAGTAAAGTAATTACATGGCGTTTTTCATTGACACGCAGGTCATACAATAAATTAAGACAACTCCTATGGCTCCTGCCGGTTGTCATACTCATCGACATGCAAGTCGTGATTCCTATTACAAGAACATGATCAATCTCATACATCACATATATATAATTCATCACATCCTTTTGGCCATATCACATCACATAGCATACCCTGCAAAAACAAGTTAGACGTCCTCTAATTGTTGTTGCATGTTTTACGTGGCTGCTATGGGTTTCTAGCAAGAACGTTACTTACCTATGCAAAAGCCACAACGGTGATATGTGAATTTCTATTTACCCTTCATAAGGACCCTCTTCATCGAATCGGATCCGACTAAAGTGGGAGAGACAGACACCCGCTAGCCACCTTATGCATCAAGTGCATGTCAGTCGGTGGAACCTGTCTCACGTAAGTGTACGTGTAAGGTCGGTCCGAGCCGCTTCATCCCACAATGCTGCCGAATCAAGATAAGACTAGTAACGGCAAGAAAATTGAACAAATCATCGCCCACAACTACTTTGTGTTCTACTCGTGCATAGAATCTACGCATAGACCTAGCTCATGATGCCACTGTTGGGGAACGTAGCAGAAATTCAAAATTTTCTACGCATCACCAAGATCAATCTATGGAATAACTAGCAACGAGAAAGAGGGGAGTGCATCTTCATACCCTTGAAGATCGCGATGCGGAAGCGTTGCAAGAACGCGGTCGGTGGAGTCGTACACGAAGCGATTCACATCGCGGCCGAATCCGATCTAAGCACCGAACAACGGTGCCTCCGCGTTCAACACACATGCAGCCCGGTGACGTCTCCCGCGCCTTGATCCAGCAAGGGAGAGGGAGAGGTTGGGGAAGACTCCGTCCAGCAGCAGCATGACGGCATGGTGGTGGTGGAGGAGCGTGGCACTCTAGCAGGGCTTCGCCAAGCACTGCGAGAGACGAGGAGGGAGAGGGGTAGGGCTGCGCCAAGAGAGAGGGAGACTCATGTCTCTGGCAGCCCCAAAACCCCCACTATATATAGGGGAAGGGGAGGGGCTGCGCCCCCATCTAGGGTTCCCCCCCTAGGGGTGGCGGCCAGCCCTAGATGCATCTAGGGGGCGGCCAGAGGGGGAGAGAGGGGGCGCGCACCCTAGGTGGGCCTGAGGCCCATCTGAGCCTAGGGTTTCTTTCCCCTTTTCCTTGCGCCTTGGGCCTCTTGTGGGAGGCGCACCAGCCCACCTAGGGGCTGGTCCCTTCTCACACTTGGCCCACGCAGGCCTCCGGGGTTGGTGGCCCCTCCCGGTGGACCCCCAGAACCCTCCGGTGGTCCCGGTACATTACCGGTGACGCCCGAAACTCTTCCGGTGGCCAAAACGGGACTTCCCATAAATAAATCTTTACCTCCAGATCATTCCGGAACTCCTCGTGACGTCCTAGATCTCATCCGGGACTCCAAACAACATTCGGTAACCACGTACATCTATTCCCTATAACCCTAGCGTCATCGAACCTTAAGTGTGTAGACCCTACGGGTTCGGGAACCATGCAGACATGACCGAGACGTTCTCCGGACAATAACCAACAGCGGGATCTGGATACCCATGTTGGCTCCCACATGTTCCACGATGATCTCATCGGATGAACCACGTTGGTTTGTTGCACTTGATTGTTGCATTTGTTTGTCGCATAGCATGCATATAGATTATTATTTTGTCACTAACGGTTAATCTTGTGAGTTTAGATGGCATCGTTTTCGGTCCACCGCATGCACCCTCCCTCTTAGCATGTCTGCTCTTTGGTGTTCGGCGTCATCTCTGTCCCAGCAGAGTGATGCCCTGGTACCCAGAGTTCCAGACACCATTTGCAGGAGTTATGCTCAGGTATCGCGTATATTTTTCCGCCACCCACCCATATTATTTCGGTGATAGACTTGTTTCTATCCCGAATCATGCCATCCATCTCGTCCCTCTGGTAACCCTTACTGATCTTGGTTATCAGAAAAAGGGCAATGCCAGCGAGCCTTTTCCACCGCTACCCTACCCAGTCATTCTATTCTTTGGACGTGTACGAATCCCTTTCGTACGTTTGATGATGATGTGGTCGTGACTTTTGTGTCTCGCTACTTGATCGTCAAGTCCGTCCTCACCTGTGTATCCATCCAGATCCAGCCACTGTTCAGCCAGTGCTTGGTGTAGCTTCGGTTACGCCAACTCCTTCCACACATGGATATAATTTTCGTGCACACCGCCACAGCATATTAGACCGTAATACCGGAGTTTCCGCGTGATTTGTGTGCTTAGGTGTGCATGCATATTATGGTGTGAGTAGCAGTAATATGTGATGATTGCTTGATTAATTATATTAGTAGTATGCTTGTGTGCTTTTGTTTTAGTCGTTTCTTTTGTTTCTTTCTTTGGGCCTTCGGTGTTACAAAATTTTCCCCTATCAAAGTTGCTCGTCAGCCGACACCGGACCCGAAGAGTCAGCAAGAAATGCATATATTTGGAAACTCAGCTAAACAGAATGGAATTGTCAGCAGACTGCAGTGAAATTGGAAATAGCTCGTCTGAATACAAAAGAAATCCTGGATGGGATGTAAGTATAAAGTTTGCATTAACATGCACTCCTCACAACAGTATGGAATTCTCAGCCGACTGCATTCAGATTGGGGGATATCTGATCATGTTACTGAGTGTCAAGTCTCCCTCAGCGTGCACTCCTCATAGCAGGAATGATCAAATCAGCAAGAAGATAAATTGTGTGCAAGGTTGATAGAATATTATCAATGGTATGGCTCAGATACAAGTTTAATTTTTCGTTGAGGATGATTTTGGAACCCGATGTACCTGGAAGCAAGCAAAAATATGGCAGGTACTCAGAAAGGAGGATAGTCCTGCAAAACCCCTTTTCATACAAGAAATCAATAACAAAAATATTAAGATGGTTATATATGTGGAAATCGGTCCGCATATCACAATAAGAAGCTTCTGGTGTAAGCAACCCAATCTTCCCTCGCAAGATACCTGAGAAGCTTCCAAGGCAAGATTCATCTATCTTCCTCAGTATGATACATGGATGATTTCCCGTACAAGGTACTCTGCCTTCTTCAGTAAGCAACCGCAAAAGCTTCCGGCATAAGGTAATGAGTCTTTCCCCAACAAAGTCTTTAAGGGGGTAAGCTTCTGAAGCACGATACCCAGTCTTCTTCAGCAAGCTGTCCAATGAAAGTTTCGAGCACAAGCTAGCCAATCTTCCTCAGTAAGACATTGGTACAAGGTAGTACACTGTGAATTGACAGCATATGGCAGTGAATCCCAAGAATCAGATCCGCAACAGTTTGGTCAGAAGCAAGAATCAGTCAGAATACAGGTCTGTCTCGGGAATCAGATTCTCATATATATGCGGTGAGCATACCACCAAGATCTTACAAGTCACCCGGATGAGGATCTGACAACCACGTGAGGATGGTTAAGAGAAGAAAGGCAGTATACACCGCAGTGTGACAAACGATTATGAGGAGTGACGACATCAATGAGCTCAATACAAGTACCAGTGAACCTGGAAAATGATCCTGATGAGCCCTTGTCCCCTTTTCTCCAATGACGGCACCACGCCTGTGATCTAAGCTGTTTTTAGCTATCCGGGGTGGATGCCAATTTTTATTTCTCTCTTCAACGACTGTCACGAGTTCTGAGCTTATTTTCGGCCGTCTCATACAGCTGTTGAGTTTCTTTTTGTGACAGTAGCCCTATAACTGCTTTTTGGCTATTTTAGGGAGCTGCCACCTTCTTCTTATCAACCCGGTCTCATGTTCTGAGCTGCTTTTTGGCCGTCTTGAGCCGTGGTTGAGTTATTTCAGTAATGTCCCAGATCTGAGTTGTAAAGACCGTTCTGGTGGCTACTGATTTATTTGCCGATTTCTTGCAAAGGTTCGGATGATCATTTTCCTGCGGTCAGAACTTGAGGGGTGTTGAACCTGCCATTTAATGGGGTAGCCTGTCAGAAAAATGAGGATAAGCTATGAGTGCAGAAAAATTGTACCGACAATACCTATGGTGATACGAAGAAACAATATGAACCAGCTCTTTCAGCCAAGGATCGAGACCAAGAAAACAATTATGAAGGAGCAAGACCAGTGATGCAGGTATGAAAATTGTTGCAAGACCCGCGTGGTGCAGAACCACCGTCAGTCAAGTCTGCAGACATTATCATACAGGTCAAACTCTTATGCTAGCCACGCCAGGCGACAATCAAATATTTGGTACGGATCCGATACTCAAGACAGTGGAACCAGTTAAGATGATCCAGAAACTTCCACGATAAGCCAGAATCTGTCAGGAAAGCGGTTATGACCCAACTCACAGTTTGGAATCCGAAGGACCTGCATTTAGTGGAGAAACCCAATGCAAGGAGTTAGAGCTTGGGTGTCCACTAGAAAAATCTGATCACCACTTCATGAAAGATGGTTAGTGCCGGATGACACACCCAGCGGAAATCACTCTTGGATTTTTGAGACCGACATATATTTCAGTCGTGAGAATCAATCACAGTCGGCTAAGTCAGCAGATCTAAAAAGAAATTGGAGCCTGTATAAGCATGAACAAGCAAGGTAAGATCTGTCAGAATATGGATATATTAAAGCAAACCACCCCAGGACCAGTCAGATAAAAATTTAGTGGGAAGAAAAATAAGAAAAAGGATACCCGAGTTGGAAACGGTTTCCTTAAGTCAGTATCTTCATACTTGTTCCCTGAGCAACCAAATCTCGAGGACGAGATTTCTTTAAGGGGGTAAGGTTTGTGACAGCCTGATTTTTGGCCCATTATTTTTCTTTTGTTTTTCTGAGGTTTTTGCTTGAGTTTTCTTTTTCCGTGGCTTTGTGGTCTGGAAACTGAAGAAGATGCCCTCTTATTTGTTTCCAGAGTGGCTTGTCATTCCCAAATCTTTTCCTAGACCCTGTCATTTTCATCCTAGCCCAAATCCCAATATTCTTGTTATCGGGAATATTCCTTTTCTATTAAAGGAATAACTCAAATTGCCCTAGGTTGTGAAGCAACCTTTATTTCCATCACTCCTAAAATTCCCAAATAATTCTCATAAATTGTTTGGGTCATATCTTTCTCAAATATGGCAAAATATTTCATTTGTCATGTTTATCATCATGCTCAAATAATTCATTTCCTATTCTGCCCTAAATGGCACATTGTGAAGCAAGTGCTATTTTCCTTTTCCCAATTGACCTCAAACTCCTTGGACACCTTTTCCTGTCCATATAATTGCCACATGCCAAAATGCAACCTCATTTGCCTAGTAATTACTTAATTATGATTTTCCAAAGTTTCTATCCAGAAAGAAGCTTTGTGAAGGAGGTGCAAGCTAGGCATATCCAAATGAGTTGCCATTTTGCATGATCCCTCATATCATCATATCATAGCCCCCCACCAAATTAGAGCTCATGTCATGCCTCCATGTGAGATCATCCTCAATTCTTTGATTCTGTCCAAAATTTCAGTTTGTGAAGCAAGTATATTTTATCTTGCTCCATCATGGCTGCCAATTTTTCTAGGCCTTCTATTATCCATATAACCTACCTCCACCCATTTTGGGCATGGTTCATCAAGCCATTATTCCTCTAGAGTTTTTCCAAGTTTCTGTCCAGAATGAAGCTTTGTGAAGCAAGTGCCACTTTGGTATTTCCAAATGGCATGAAATCTTTACAGCAGCTTCATACCATCATATAACCCCTCTCTGCCATATTTCAGCTCATGGCAATCAAGTATGTGAGTGTATCATCCAAATCCATAATTCTGGCCAGTTTTGCACTTTCTACAGCAACCCTCATCTAAACTCCTCCTCTTAGTCTGATTTTTGGTGATCAAAATAACCTTAGTGTGTGACCATCGCCAGACAAACTCTTTACCATGTTACCTAGCTGGTTTAACCATAGAGAGTTACAAACACCATCTTACTGATTTACTTTGGAGCTAAGTGCAAATCTCTTCTGGGCATGAAGGTCAATCTACTGGACATGGTTGGCCACGCCAAAGAGCGCCGGTTGCGCCAGTGCGCGTGGTGATCACGCTTGCGTCAGGGCTGAACGCGTGCTCTGGCTTGTTCCGGCCACTGTTCTCGTCTCCTCCCTCCTCGTCTCGACCTCCATTCATGTCCTGGAGCTCGCCCGTGCTCGACTGCATCGCCCTGCATCGGTGCCTCGTCGTGGTTCGCCATTAATGCGCCGCCAGAACAGTGCCCGTGCCATGCCCAACCTCTGACCTCCATTAGAGCACCGCTTGAGCTAGCTAGCGATGCTCTAGAGCCTTCCCCTCGGCTATATAAGCATGCCCCGAGCTCTCCCGCAGCTCACCCATCTCCCCCTCGCCACATTTGCCCTCTGGAATCGCCCCATCTCGCCGGAGTCCGCCGTTTTCCTCCATGGCCGCCTCGGCCTCGGCATGATTCCGGCCAAGCCAAGCCTCCTCTCGCCTCCCTGACCTGTCCGCCGCACTCCCCACTCCTCTGCGGTTCGCCCCACCCCACTCGTCGACCCCGGAGTACCTCTGGCCAGGCCTCCCCACGCACGGCCGTCGCCTCCGCCGTTCGGCCACCTCATCGTCCGGCCGTCTCGAGCCTCCTCGTGCTTCCCCGACTCCACCAACGTCTTCCCCTCGTCCCACTGAGCCGCCCACCCTTTCCCCCCTCGCCGGAGTGTCCACATCGCCGGCGAACCTCGTCGCCCGAGCCCTCTGTACCCCTCCTCGTCGCCGTGACCTCCCCTCCTCTCCACTCCACCCCGGCGCCGGCTGACCCTCTGAACGGGTGCGGCCTGGCCCCGCGGTCCCGCCGGAGTGCTCGGCCTGGCCGGAGCTCGCCAGAGCGGCCCGGCCCATCGCCGGCCTCGCTCCTGTCCTCGCTCCTCTGTTCCCGATCGGGGGCAGGGAGAGGAGGAAGAAGACGAGCGCGCCTGGACCCCCTCCTCCCCGCGGACCCCACCGGTCAGCCTCTCAGGCGTTCACCACGCGCAGGCCCAGGCGCATAAGTGGAAGCGCCCCCGGGTGAGTACGTTTTCAATTGCCTGAAGGCGTATTCTAGTTGTACGCTTACATTTGCCCGAAAGCGTACTTGTTTCCTTCCTCAGCGTGAAATACGTTTTCTTATCAGAAAGCGTATTTTCTGAAATCCGTTTCTATCTTATCCACTCACGGACCCGTTGATGATAAATTTTTCACATATTAGTCCCCGTTCTTCCAACCTTCACAACTTTTTGCTCGCAACTCCAAATGAGGTGATTCCAAAGCCCACTTCTTCGTCTCGTCGAGCCCGTTCTATTGGTTTCATTTTCACTATGGTTTGGCACTGTGAAAATGACCTTTTTGCCCTTGCACGTGAACAGCCCCTCCGAGAGAGAACTGTTTCCGACAAATCTTTCCGCGGCTTCGCTGCACTTCTCCCCGGTGCCTTCTTCATCCCCAGGCAAGCCACAATACCCACTTGCATGATTGTCATGCAGTAGCCATGGTTTTCAACTTAAATATTTATTAAATGTCTGCGTGTTTAAAATATGGTTATCGTTGTTCGGTAATGATTCTTGGCTAGTGCTTACTTTCTTGCTATGTTGTTATGCACCTGGTTAGTATGCCCTGCTAGTTGCTAGTATTCTTTTCATATGCTTATGCTTGCTAGTAGTACATATTGATGTTGGTGATGGCCTTCGGTGCATGACTAACGTCTGTTCCGAGCACCGTTGTTACGCATGTCCCTTTGCATCCAGTCGGTTAAATGATTGCATGGTAGCATTGTTGATATGTCTTGCATGATAATTATTGTTGATGCTAGTGGTCATGCTAGGTTTCTATGAGTAGTGTTGTACTTGTGATATTCATGCTCGTCATTATATTATGCTCAGTTGGATATGATTCATTGTGGATATGGTGGATAGTTATGTTGCACCCCGTGCTTCTGTTGATATCATGTTTATGCATTGTAATTGCATCATGTTATTTTATCATGGCTCAACATATTGCATTCAAGTTTAACCGGATTAAATTGAACTTGAACAACTGTTGGCTGAGTCATGGTGCCACCATATCGAGCTGACCAGTGCAACCACGCTTACCTTTATGGGAAGGTCCTAACTGGGTCTATTGTCGTGCCTCTCGCCGGTGCCTCCAACGAGGGAAGGTTATGGGCGTGCGTACCCTGGCCCGGTAAGCAGACATAACCTTGTGTGCCCGTTGTTGTTGTTATGGATCAGGTCCCCGTGAGGGATGTTTTGGCCACGACGGTGGTCGTTGTGTCTTTGGTAGACACGGGGCCACCCAGGACTAGCCCAGTTGGGAGTGGGTCGGAGTGGCCGGGAGAGTGTCATGGCAGTAGATCGGTTTTGTCGGAACGCCGTTGGTCCACCCGAATGGGAGTGCGAGGCCATGGGTTCCGTAGTGTGGGTACAATGTACTAACCTCTGTAGAGTGTATATTAAATCTATCGATAGCCGCACCCGCGGATAAGGGCCTAGTTCGTGTCGGTCACACTATGAGTCAATAGTATTAATAATAATGTGCTTAATAACAACCCCGGTTCGTTGAGGAGATAAGTTGGTTGTGATCGCCGGAAAGATCACCATTGGAGACCAAGTGTTGGTCATGGTTGTGATCACCGGAAAGATCATCGTGGTATCGAGGATACCGAGTTGTTGGATATTCGTGATGTTGTGCGAGAATCGTGGGTAAAGATCAAGCTCCTTGTGGTCATTTAATGATTACTACGGTATTGTTTATACCAAGCTTGATTTGATCCTGAGATAATCGTATGATGTCCGAGGTTGGTAAGTGATGCATGTGATGGTTACGAAGTAACCCGAGCAGAATAAATAGTGCATATAGTGTCATCATGTTGCATGCTAGTATCGTCAGATTTATATGCTCATGTTGTTCTAGCTGTACCATGTTCATGTTGTTCACGTCGTGTTGTTATGAGGATCTCATGTTAATTCATGCTTAACCTGTAAATGCCATGCTGATGTTTGTCTTGAATGCTTCTGGTTATTGTGAGCTTGCAAGTACATTCAATGTACTGACCTGGCGTGTCATGCCAGCTTGCAGGTCGTGCCTGGATTGCTTGCTTGTTTGGTGTTGTTCCTGTGTTCGCGAGCTAGGATAAGCGTTCCAGCCAGAGTCCCTGCGGAGTGGAGTTCACCACCGTCGTCGTTGTTCCGCTACTAGAGTTATTCCGCTGCTTCGAGTTGTTCTACTGCTTGCATAGAGCAACTGAGGATGGCGTAGTGTCGCCGTGCCGATGTTATTCATTGTAATATCGGAGACCTTGTATTTATATTCGTGTAATAATAGAAAGCTAATTTGTTCTATGCTAAGCAGTTCCGTATTCCAGAAGACTTCACCTCGATCTCTAGGCTGGAATACGGGGCGTTCCGGTTTTCTCTGAGCCGGGGTGCCACAGGGGATCTATGGGAAAGGGGGCGTTTGGCAGGCGTCATCTAAGAAACACAGGGCGGCCTGGGTATGGAGATCGGCGGGTAAGCTGCACGGGCAAACCGGCAGATGTTGACAATGAAGGCCTTGCGGCGGCGGCAGCGGGGACTTTGCTAGGGTTTCGAGCGAGGGAGGGTGTGTGTGTGTGTGCGCACGCCCGAGGAAGTTTTGGTGTGTGTGTGTGTGGAGGGGGGGCGGGCAGGGTGTTTGAGGAAATGACGCGGGTCCTGAAAATTTTACTACACGGGAGTCAAACGCGGGAGTGAAATGCCGGGCTATTGAAATTTTTGATGATAGTGCATCGCACACGGTCCGGAGATAACAACCGTGTGTTATGAAGCAGAAAAACCCTCGAGGCGGGCAAATATTTTCTAGGGATGCAGGCGGGATTGGGAACAAGAAACATCGCACACGGTCCGGAGATAACAACCGTGTGTTATGAAACAGAAAAACCCTCGAGGCGGGCATATATTTTTGAGAGGGGGAGCCTCGTGGAGCCCAATGTACTGTGCGGATGTGTGCGCGACAGGTGCACCGGCTTGGCACACGGTTAGTTTGAGTGAACCGTGTCTGTTGCGTCATCCGACTTGTCTAATGTTCATAAATTTGGCGAAAAATGACGCGGGAGAGGGTCAGAACATGAACACACTTGCATGTGGACCAAATTTATGTATCAAAAGGGTGGTTTGATTTTCAAATACCAAATGCAACTTCGATGTGGCACCTCTCTCGCAAAGCACACGGTATTGCTTGCCCCCACCCCCCTCGTGTCGGCACGAAGGGAATCCTAAGCTATGAATGGATGCCCCCTCCCCCTCAACCGAGGTTCACCTAGCAAAGCGCGAAGTAGCTAGCTGCCCCCCTCCTCCCTCGTGTCGGCACAAAGAGAATCCTAAGCTATGAATGCATGCCCCCCCAACCGAGGATCACCGTAGCAAAGTGTGAAGTAGCTAGCAGCCCCCCTCCCTCGTGTCGGCACGAAGGGAATCCTAAGCTATG